>NC_133027.1:75124469-75427500 GCF_048771995.1 Taeniopygia guttata | reverse complement strand
ATGTTAACTTTCTTGATATCTCTCATCTCAGGAAACTTCAAATAGATTTAATTATCAATATAATTCTAGAATAACCAGGAAGTTGGTAAACACTCTTAATATACCTTTCTTTAGGAATAAAACTAAAGGTTCTGATTAGAAAATATGGCTTTAAAACTCCACAGAATAATGTACTTATAAGGACTTCAATGCCTAGTTTCAGCTAGTTTTGCAGTTCCAAAGGTTTAAATATCTTATTTGAACCACAGAAAGACTTTAAGGCTGAATTGACCCTTCTTTCTCTCCATCTTTCCTTCTTGTTCTCCTTTCCAACCAACTTGCCCTGCTGAAGAACTGTCTCTGGAATGAAGAAAATCCTTTGTCTTAAGATATGTGGCAAACGTTACTTCTCCACAAATTAGCTTGTGGTCATACAGGCAGGGGTTTTCCCCATGCTCTTGCTATAATGATTATTGTATTCTGCACTGGGGTTTATCTCCAAGACCTTTCAAGGCTTCTGAGTGTGAACTGAAGTCTGGTACTCAGAAATGTCCTTGAAGTTGCCCTCAGTGGGAACTGTGCAGCTAACATCTTTAAGTCTTTGAATGTTCCTATTTACACCCTCCAACTAAGCAGCAGGGGCATACTTACCTCCCTGGTGGATAGATAATCCATAAATATTGTTTATCATTGT
This sequence comes from Taeniopygia guttata, assembly GCF_048771995.1. NCBI lineage: Eukaryota > Metazoa > Chordata > Aves > Passeriformes > Estrildidae > Taeniopygia > Taeniopygia guttata. Next base: position 75,426,827 of record NC_133027.1, on the reverse strand, counting down.
TTGTAAACAGTGATGCTTTACTAACAATCACTTGCGCTCATTAGTCCAGGTCCAGAGCCATAGATGCTGTTTTCTAATTTGGTTCATATTCAGAAACCCAGCTAAAACACTGAAACATTACTAAAATGAAGATCAAAGGGCTTTCCTTATATGTCTTTACAATATAATTTCTATATGGACAGTGTCAGCAGTGTATATGAACTCAGAGAAAAGACAATATTTTCAGTGTTGCTCTGGGTGATTAGGTGACAATAAAAATTACCTTTCCATATGAACCTTGTCCTAATACTTTCAACAGTTCAAATTGAGACGGATCTGCTTTTTCAAAACCTTCCTTGACATGATGACTGATGTCTATTTCCTTCACAATACCTTCTTCCTGCAAAGGAAAAAAAAAACAAAAAAAACCAAAACCCCCAAATCAGAGCCATTATCTTAAGGAAACATATTGTTTATTAAGATCTTGTCTTCTGTAATGCTAGAATCATGTAGCAAATTTTGAAAATAGAAACAAATGCTTGCCTAAATATTCCACGTGCCTGTTACCAGCTGGGGAGGGTAACTGTCAGGACATCCAGACCTGGTACTTCTACTTATTAAGACTCAAGATACGACTAGATAAAGACAGATTACACAAGCTGAAGCCAAAAATACACTCCAGAGATTGGTGTGTCCATCAGAGACCTTGTCAGCAGACTGGCATGTACTTAAATTTGCACTAGAAAGGCTTCATCATGCTTCTCTCCACAAACTTTCTCAGCTTCCCCTCAAATCATCATTTAATCTTCAAAAGCTTCCTTAGTCTTAAGCAGTAATTCTTCTAATGAGTAGGCAACGAGGAAAGACATTACTAAAAGAGCCTCTTCCTATTTACCTCAAAAATTGGAAAGTTACTAATGGTAACCATTTAAACAGAAAGCAAATTAATGATTAGATATAAAATGAGGTGGTGGTGGGAGAAGACTCACACACACTTTATTACTTGCAAGAATTAGCTTTGTATGTTTTGGTTTTGCCCGGATTCTTTTGTAAAAATCTTTCCTCTGTCAATAGATGCACATTCCTCAAAGACATCAGTAGAACTAGGACCTTCATCTTGCAATCTGTGACATATGGCATTAGTTTCAGCTTTTTGTTCCTTGTTATTTTGGCATGTTCCTCTAAAAAGAGAGCAACTGGGTCACTTGAGACCCAGAGGGACTGCATAGAGTTTGCAGCAACCCAGAAAGTCATTGAGCTGAAAAGAAACCTGGAAGAAAGAACCTGCTCTTCAAGGACACAAAGATAAGAAAAGATAATACTTACACACCTTTTTATTTCTGTAGTGTTTTGTACACCTACAGTTGAGCTTTTTGGTTTGTTTGTTTGGTTTTTTTTTTTCCCCAAACTACTTGTTCTAGCTTTTCCATGACAAAAATATAGATTTTCAGTACAAACATTTTTTTATCATCTCCCAGTTTTTTTTTTAATCCTTTCCCATTTAGGAATAAGTTTGAATATTTCTGCATCAAGCAAAAATAATTACAATCTCACAAACATTTTCATGTGGACTTTTCCTGCAATTTTCTTTTCTCCCCCTAAAAAATCCTTATAAAACCTAGAAATATAACAATTATTTCCCACTATTAATGTTGAGAAAACAGAAATAACATCCTAAAAATAAATATGCATAAAACTCCCAAAACATTTGGCCAAAACACATTCTGTGCTAAATAAGAATAATTTTGATTTTCTTCTCCTCCAGAAAAAATTGCTATCACTTTCTACTAGCTGTAATTTGACAGATACATGGTTTGCATTACCCAGATTGCTTTCTAAATTGTAGTTTCAACCCTCCTCTTCCCTACCCTGTCTCTTAACACTCACATACTTTGGAACAGTGGACTATATCCTCTTCTTGGTTTGGAAAGCTTCCTGTAGTTCATTCATGCTACCACAGTCATGGAAAATAACCATCATTTCAGGGCAACTCCTTTTTCTGAGCCTAATTTCTACAGTTTAAGGTTTGCCTGAAAGGAAATGCATGAAACCAATGAACAGTTTTCACAGAGAGATTTAAAGGATTTCTAAGTACAGAACTGTCAAGATCTCTCTTTGCATTTTTCTTTATTTAATTGCTGTGAGATAGCATAACTTTCTGATATTAAATATATAATATTTTTCAATTATTTTGTACTCCAGCATGAACCATAAAGTCACTTTCACCTATATTTGCAATTTAAATGATGAGTGAGTTTCAATTCTCCCATCCATACTACTCATCAAAGTCAAAGACCTACAACCCCAAGCTTATTTCTCATTGCATTACTAAATTTAATGTAACCTCTTTAGGTTCATGAAAGACGTTCAGTTACAGGAATATATTGAAAGTATTACAATGATGAAAATTCAGCTTGCTGGAAGAATGCTTAAAAATTTCTTGCACTCTCATAGAATAGCATAAATAATTTATACCAAGCAATAAAAGCAGTACTTAAATTATATACATCTTTAATTAAAAGCTCTGGAAAAAAAAGAGTATTTACAAAAAATAGAACCAAGTACAAGGTCTAGCAACATTTTTTAGATAAGCACAGATTTTAAAGAAGAAAAATGCTAGATTTTGTGATTATCAAAATATAAAAACGTTGGTTAGAAGAGGCTTCTAGGGGTCATCTGCTTCAGCAGTCCTGCCCAAAATCAATATCACTGACACTTGATCAGACCAACCAGCTGGTTTTTGTCCACTGTGGTTTTCAGTGTCTCAAACACTGAAGCTTGAGCCACTTCCTACAAAAGATTATTCTCTTTCAATCTGCCCACAGTCCAGTTGAGCTGGCTGTTCCATGTGCCCTTAGGAGGAAGCAGGATATTTTTCTAGGAAGGTAGGATTTCCTGTGGATTTCCTGTGGTTGCCTTGCTAGAAAGGGGCAGCAAGACAGCACTGAAGAAAAAGCATGCCAGACAGCTGTTTTTTCACCCATCATCACCACAGTGGTGTCACTTGTGAGCTGTCCAAGAGGTAGATAGTATTTTAGCTGGTATGACAAATCCACTTCCCCCTGGAGCAAAAAGCCAAACTGGCAGTGCCAGAGACTGAAGACAGACACAGCTCCTTAAAGGAAATACATGCTGGTGTGTTTGCACACATGCACCCATTTGCCTTGAATATATTTATATAATCTTATTACTTATTGGCTGCATAAATTATGGAATAACTTCTATTTGTTTTACCTTTCCAGCAAAAAACCCCAACACAACCAGTCTTATAGTCTTTATTTACATTCTTACTTACATCAGAGTTTTTAATTTCTTCCTGTATTATGCTAATGTGGAATCTGACGTAATTTTTGTCAGTTACTGATGATCAGAGTGAAGCCCAAACTGTCAAAGCACAAGTATTTTGGGCAGGTCTCCCAGCTATTTTGGTCTGGGTTGCATACTAGAAACTTCTCCAATACAGATTTATTTTTCACCATTCCAGCAAGTGCACTGTATCTGCATCAAGAATTTGCATAACTGCAATAAAACTGAGACAAGACAATAATTATACAGACAAAGCCTGCACACTGAAAAAGCTGTTTTGATGGAAAGGATTTCACTCTGGGAAAAAAAAAAGAAACAGCCAACTTCAAGACTGGTTTTGATCAGTGAAGTCAGTGGAATCAAAAGGGAATATTCCATAGTTTGATCTTGCAACAGCTGTGCACACCAGCCCAGGCTCTTGCTCCCTGCTGACTTGTCCCACACTGCATTAGCAGGAATGCTTGACTTAATGAAGCTTAATCTTTTGTAAACTTCTCTAAATATTTATGTTCACACAAAAAACGTCGTCATCCTGTGACCAAAGTGAGATGGGTGTTCTTAGTGGGTTGAAGAACACACATGGTCAAGCAGGATAGACTAGCGAAGGGAGGGCAATAAATCGGAAGGCTAAAAGAGAAATGGAGAGTGCTTCTCTATGTTAATACAAGAAAGATGTATTCTGGGTCTGATTCTACACTTCATTATTCTCTTAAAGGCTTCCCCCAAAGCTGGCAGAAGATTTGGACATAAAATAACTCACTATTAAAATGGAAAGACCATTTTGATTTCTTCTCCTTTGGCACATAGGAGAAGAGAGCCTCTGTTCTTGCCCTGTGACTGTGGATAGCATAGACACATCTGCTTTGGTGCTTCTGGAAGGCAACATGTCCCTGTAGCATTGGTCTTAGCTCACTTCCAAGACTTCTTCATGCAACCTTGGAGAAAGAGAGGCACTAATGCTCAGTGGCTGCTTGAGAGCAACCACAGAAAACTCTTCTAACTGCAACAATACTTCCCAACTCATTGTCTCATATCAGGGGATTAAGAAGTTTAGGGATATAGATTTGGCAGTGGAGTACAAAAATTCATTCAAAAAGGCAGGCCTTCGTGGAGAGCAACTCTTCAAATTACTATCTTGCCAGTTCTACAGCCTCTCAGCAAACATTATAGAAAGAATGCCTCCTAGAAAATGGACAGGTTTAACAGCTTTTGGAGTCTTGTCTGGCTACTCCCCAACTAGTTTCTGAACAAGCAGAGCTAAGGTCACCAAACAAAGAGACCACCTTAACTGCCAGATATATTTTACCCACACATAAAAAACTTTCCTCACCAAAACTTCCTGAAATATCAGGAGGGGGAGATTATTCAATAATCAGCCAACAGAAAAATTTATGCTACCATATCATATGCAAAAAAAGCCATGGTGCTAATTTGATACGATTATTGTTTTGAAAAATCAGCAAGAAAGGATTCCCAGTTTTATTCCTTGCCTGGTCATCTCCTCAGTTGCAGAGGACCAAGACTGGTGTACAGGTATGGCTGCAAAGGGTGAGCTACATTTTCCAACAGAAGTATGTGCACTTTTGGTGTACAAGTTTTACAGTCTTTAGGATTGCATGCTTTAGGATCTGAGGTCAATGAAGAAAACAACAATAACGTGGCAGAAGGACATAAGAAATAATGATAACTCAGAAGACATTTTACTGTTGTTCGAGATAATGATTATTTGTCTACAGTATATGCTCAGGATACAGACTGTATTTTGTTACCAATCTTCCAATTTGGCAGGTTACCACCTAATATAAACCCAAATCACAATTATTTAGCTACCAAGAATCACAGGCAACACAGCATTTTAAAACAATATGATTCTTTAGGAAAGCATGCTTAAAACTGTGATATGGGAATAGTTAGGACAGGATGTGTCTGATAAAGATGAGGCCAGGTTTCTACCTCTGTTTCGCAGCTCAGCCCATAGGAGAGTAATTTGTGTCACAGACATTATAGGCTATTCAAATGCTGCCTAGGGCAGGAAATGAATTGCTGGCCTGCATTCACTTCTTTGAGGACAAGAATCTACATTAAAGAAAAAAGTATAGGAGCATTTTCATTAGCCTCTTTCCAAGCCAGTCTCCAGCAGCTGGAGTAAAAATTTAAAAAGAAGTTGTCCATTTAAAATGGATTATAATCCAAATTCTGGTCTCTACTGTCATCTGGAAAGATGTTATGTGTAGTAGATATAATTTGCGCAATTTCTAATATGATATATGTGATATTGAATATTTGTTGGAGTATACATGTTTGTATTAGGATTCCCCCCACCCTCGCAGGCGAGACCGGGTGTATATTGGAAACTGATTTACAAGTAAGAAGGTACGGCTCGGCCATGTCTGGGGAGATACGGGAACCCCAGGTGCTGATTGTTCGCGAGAACGACCCGAGATGGATATCATGGAAATCCTCAGACAGATACATGTGAATGCAGTGCTCCTGAATTCCCATAAATTTCATCAAAGGATTCAACAAACTCCGGACACTGAATGGTTCTCCCTCATCACCAAAAAAAAGAAAATCTTATTAACATATGAACTCTGTATAGAAGAAAAGACTGATTGCTGAAATCTTAGCCTCAGGAGGAATTTTCCCTATAAAAACCATTTGTGCCAAGATAGAGGTGTGTGGGCATAGAGGAAAACCTCTGCTGAGGCTGACTCCTTGTTGTACACCCAGGGCCGACCCTGGGCTCGTCTCTGTTCTTTCCTTATGGCTGGCTAGATAGAATTTGATTGTAAAATAAATATTTTATTTTTTCATATTAATTTTGCTGGACAAATTTTCATTTATAACAAACTAAACAGCAATAATGCCATAAATGAGCCTGGTTGCTTTGTTCTCTACTGTCAAATAAACATTTGCTTTAACAACAATGAATTGGACTTACTGAGCCCTTAAAGAAGTATGTGGAACTCACAGTGAATTCACTGGACATTGTGTCAGGTCTGTATTTGGCTTTCCAGCATAAGCTTATCTATCTTCTCAAAAGATAATATGGAGTTAAATAATATATTACAATTTTAAGAGAGATTGGGATTTCTTTCCCAGATCTTTCACAAAGGTGAATAGAATATGCTATGAATCTGGAATTCCAACAAGTATGTCATTACTTAGTGGAAAACAAAACCCTTAAGAGCAATTTCTGTGGAAATCAGCTGCTAATTCAGCAGACCTTTTCCTAGAGAGGGTAACTACTGAGCTCTCTTTAAAATGCTTTAGCACTTCTCTCCAGTTCCAATTTTTTTATCCTACATTTTTAGTTTCTTCTCCCTAATACATGACTGTACAGTTGGGGTTCAGCTGAAGTCCAACAAACTAAATGGAAAGAGGTGAATCATAGAGAGCAAAAGCAGTCGATACAATCTGCTGGATAGATTGGTGAAGTCCATGAGGTGGAGGCCTGAGTATTCGGGAGATTTGGGTAAAATCTTTTGTGCTACAAAGCATCCTGTGTGTCTTTGATGAATCACTGAAGGCTGAATTCAGCTAAATAAATGCAACCACTTATAGCACAGGAGACAACGTTTTGAACTAGGTTTACTCTGCAGTCAATAGAGAGAAGCAGAGAATTAGTGATTAAAAGAGATCAGATCCTTAAAAGAAATCACATCCTAAAAAGTGCATATTTCTGTCCTATGACTATGAAGGAAGCCTAAGATAACTTACTGGGTTGTGGGCTTCTGCAGTTGAATGAGATGAATTCACGTTTATCATTTGATTTTGAAACACACTTAAATAGAGAAGTATTGTGGCCAGATTTTTAATACCTTTTCAAGAGAGATATTTGCTGATAAATGCCATGAAACTTCCATTGAAATGGAAGATTTTTCAAAAGAACTTACACACTTGACACATCTAGACAATTAAAAAATACTCTCAGGTGTTGGAAATAATCCACTGATAAGGATTTTACAGCTCAGTAAATTAGGCATCTTTTCTACTTCCTCCCTAACTTGAAAAATAGGGATAGTTGCTTTTTGCTATCCGGGGGAACACCATGAGAATCAACAGAGAAAAAACTGGCATTTTCATACTGCAGTAATGGACAGACAAATTATTTGTAGTGTATCCAGTACACATGAGATACCAGGCAGCCTACAACTGAATTCTTCTTTAGCTCAGATTGAAGCATCTTGAAGTCTGGTGTCTTCAGACTTCAGATGTCTGAAGTCTTGAAGACTGTGGTGTCTTCACAGACCCAGTCTCTGACTAGGACAAATATACACAATACTATGACTGCAAAGTTACATGAGGAGAATAATCTTCCTATTCCAAGTGCAGATATGCATTAAGTACAGGGAGATACCAACTCTTGATCTAACGTTCAACCCTAGACACAAATCACAAGTCAGGGTAATTCTAATTTTTGTGTTACTTCTTATGCAAACTGCAATAGTTTATGAAGAATGGTGAGTAGAAAGAGTGCCTAACAAAATGTTAAAGCAAGGGGTTAAAAAGACAAAAGCAGGACCATCTGGTCACAAAAAAAAAAAAAAAAAATACAAACAGTTGGCCAGCCTTACTCATACAGCAGCTCTCTACTAATACTCAAATACATTTGTGAACTTTTCCAAAAACAGTCTCAAAATGAGTCACACCATTAAAGGACAAAGAACTCAACAATATTGCTCTTTCTACAATAAATAAGAGCAGGAATGTTTTTACCAACATCCTACTTGGCATGGCTTCCACATGTGCCATTAGCCTTTACAACCCCAAAGAGATGTAAGGTTCATTGTTGATTGTTTCTTTTGGTGAATAGGCAAAAGAAGAACTGCTGCTCTTTCATCAGAATTGCTGCTCCTTCATCAAGGAATTAACTCACAATATGTCTGGAGCCAATGCATGGCAGAAAATGTGCCTCTTAGAAGGGTAAGTATTCTTGTTTCCATATGATGATTCTATGACACCACTGAGCAGGTTATGAACAGGAACCTGAACAGGCTTACATGCAGTGGTAGGGGCCAATATACATGACTGAATTGAAAAATACTTACATTATACTATAGCTCAGGGCTGGTTCCAATGTCAGTATTGTTCCCTGCGCACTCTGGTCTGAACAAGTCAGAAACTCTTTGTGAGTTGCTTGGGTGACTCCTGCCAGAGACCCTCCCAGGGGTGCCCCCACTCACCACCACTGCAGCCACTCACCAGAGCTCCTGGCACATGCTGCAGTGCATCAGCACTCACAGGAAAGCCTTGGTGGGACAGTCCTAATGTGATGGCAACCTCAGCTCCATGAATTTCCAGAATACGGAATGTGTGATGTAGCCCCCATGTCCCATCTTCCCACCTGTGAAATGCAGGTAAAGCCATCTTCCTCTTTCATGTGGTTAGGCACTGGGAAGATACCAAATGCTCAGATACTGTGCTATTAGGCTTGAAAAAGAAGGAAGGCAGAAAAAAGGTCTATATGTTAAGGGTACTATTCAAGAAATATAAATACTTGCTAAATTGTTCCAATTCTCTTATTGCTGTACTCAGCTGTTTCACAGACTACAAAAAAAAAAAAGGTGCCTGATGTTTTACTAATGCATTTGAGTGTGAAATAAAAACTCCAGCTGGACTGGGAAGATAAACTGCTTAAGCAAAACATATTTTAAACCATTTCCTCACAGTTTCATTATCCAAATAAAACACTGCCCACCACAGCAGTGTAAATGGCACCACAACACAGTAAGTAGAAAATACAAAGCCCTGGGGCACTTGGATGGTGATTCTGAAGAACTGAATCATCTTTAATATGCATACTAACGGAAGAATACCAGGTTTCATCTTGAAATGTGAGGCAGAGTCAACAAAAGGCTGTAATAAGAGATAATCGCATTACTGAAGTGTTGGATTAGTCAGTTTAGGAAATATACCCGTCTGCTGTTTACAAATCACTTGTAGGCTTTGGTAATTATCATTTTGTCTCCAAGAGGAATATTGACCTGCTCGCACATTTTGCGTCCTCCCATTAATTAAATCAAGCATCCGCTAAGGGTTCAGCCAGCTTGTACTCCACAAACTGGAGTCCTGCTGGCATCGTGTTAGGGAAAAACGTGTTGTAAGGACGTTCATTATCTCACTGGCATTTTGCAGGAAGAGTATTAATAGGGAAATGGACTAACATGAGGTCATTATGGAATCAAAGCAAACACAAATTAGTTTTAATGCCACTGTTCATGACATAGAGCATCAGTGAAGGCACTGAAGGAGAGAGACTTAAGCAGCTGAATGAGGCAGAGAGAAGATAGCAAAAGGAAATTTTAAGAGATGCTATGACAAATTTAGCAACATAGACAGAGGAATAAGATTTGAAGGGCAGAGAGAAAAGGGGGTATCAAAAAGGACATAAGACAATGGCAATTGGCCTGCGCCTATGCCAACAGAGAATTAAATCAAGAGAAGAACTGCAATATTAAATTACTTGAAATGCAAATTTTGCCCCTTTTATGCAGCAGTTTAATCCAATTTAAATACCTAACCATATTCCTGGGATGAGGAGAAAGTACACGCATGCATATATGTACTGGAGTGATCTGATGGGAAAGCAGGTAAGCACTCCTGGCATACTCAAAACTGCTCCCAAAACAAAGGGTGAGAGCATGATGGGGACCAGAGATGCTTTGCTGCACAGTTGGTTAATGGCCCTGGGCATCCAGCCTCCTCCAGTAACTCAACTGGGCCTCCAAAACACTGTATGAATGCGGTGGCTCTAGACTCTGCTTATTTATATAGACTCCACCTTCAATTTTTTAAGTTATACACAGATAAAATTTTAAAAAAGAAGTTACACAAAGTACCTGGCAATACCTCATCTCGTGCTGGCTCCAGTTTCATGGACAAACATTTAGCAAGGAATACTGAAACTTATCTCTTCAGCTGTATACTTTTATTACAACCACGGCTAAGAGTTGTTAGACCATTATTTGCAGACATTCATATTTCAGTGCCTTAGGACTGTTACCATGCACAAGTACCTCTTCAACAGAGTTTCAGCAGTCTACTCAAAATCTGGCCCAGGAAAAGGCCCATAATATTTTGTGGTTTTTTTGACTACTAAGAAACCTCTAGTTTAGGTCATGTCCCTCAAAGATTCACACAGCTGACCTCCAAGGAAGAAGCTGCTAAATAATTATCAGACATCCTCTTTTATGTGAAAGGAATAATTGTTTACAATTACTGTATTAAACAGAAGCATACATTATGTACACATACTGACTGAAAAGATGTGTGCTTTGAGAATGAGAATAAACAAAACACAAAAAAATCCATCTGGATTCAAACACCTTTGCAACACTGTTTAGAAGCCTCTCTTGTTTCAAAGACGTCAAACTACTGCACCAATGTGTTTTGCAGAGATTGACAATGGATAATGTCGTTTTTATAACAAAATAGGTGGGAGTGGTAAGTTAATTGAATGTCAGGTGACAAACTTATCTTGACAAACTTATCATGACAGCGTCACAGCAGCAAAACTTTCAGTCAAAGCTGATCCACAGTCTACTGAAGTCTACCGAAAATTATTTCCAGAGTAGGATTAAACCACAGGTCCAAACTCTGTTCAACAACCAAACTCTGTCTGAGTTATTTGTCTAAACTTCTGTACAGCTGACAAAAAATGGGTGCTTTTAGGCTCTTCTTCCCTTTAGACAACAGTATGTCTCCAGTAGTCTAAAGCAGGACTTAGTAAGGTTGCCTCTTTATGCTGACTGTAAAGGAAGTCTATGCTAATTAGCTCAGATTTATATTATTTCTTCCTTATCTCATTCCTCAATGACTCCTTTAGCATTAGATGGAGTACATGCACTTTGCAAAAGACATACACTGCATTATATTTGATATTTCTAGACCAGCTTTTGATCAACCCACCTTTACCACTATGGATTTTCTGCAGTCTCCAGCAGGCAACGCATGATGCTCTCATAGTTTAATTTTTCTGGCCTGATGTTTACTTGTACAAATTATTGAAATATCTTCTGCAGAGACATTCTTACCCTCTGTGGCTAGTGTCATGATCTGCCACCATAAGTCAGGGAAATCAGGGTTCTTGGCCATGAAGCTGGAAGCAAACCCACAACCCTGTATCAGATACCATGACAAATTTTTACACTGGGAGAAACTTTAACAGGTAATGGGAAAAAACAGTGTCTTCAGTCTATTAATTCAAAATAAATTTTACTTATTTTCACAAGCCTTGTAGCATTTGACCCTTCAGATCACCTGGCATCAGTTAGAAAACTGCCAAGCCAATTAAAACCTAAGCCCAGCTGCAGTGCTCATCACCATGCTCCTGCAGACTGTGAGGCTTGGCTTTCACCTACCCTGCAGCTCTTTTACTCACCCAACTGTGTAAAGGGACATTTACATCAAGAGGTCCTGGTTCTTATCTTCAGACACCTTATTCACAAAAAAACTACTTAAAACAAAGATATATAATGGTGATGAAGAAAGGCAGTGGAAAGGAGCTCTTTCTGTTTAATCCATTTCAGTGCTGAAGCTTCTGGGGTTTTAAAATATTCAATATACCAGTTTTAGAACAAATTTGCTGCTTTAGCCTCCATTCTACAAGTACTTCTTTTAACATATACACAAGCAAGAAAAAGGTCACACGGAGATCACCAAGTTCCAGCTAGGTAGTTTTCATAGACCTGCAGCTATTTCAATATTTTTCTGTTCTGGCTCAAAACTGTTAAAACAAATTTGCATGGCATCTTAACTGGTAAAGGCTTTGTTGTTTTATTTATTTTTTAAATAAAAGATAATCCAAATGGCTTTACTGAAAATCATAAAGGGACAAGGTAGGGAGAGAAGACCGACTTGTATCTACTGTCTTACCGAAATGACAGGTTTGCTCTCAAGTGATTACAGAACTGCACCTACAAAAAGTCCAGAGCACAGATAAAGATCTTTGTAGTGCAACATCATGACCTCTCTCACAAGTTTATCCCCAATGAGCTAGAGAAGTTAAAGGCCACTTTGCAGTAAATTGTGAGATTGTTCCTATGCTCAGAGCACCCGCAGAGCTGTCTGGGACTCCTGGAAGAGACTAACCTCCCATTCAGAGAAAAGTGAATGGGCACAGATTAAATGAGTTCCTCCTATTTGACTTTTAACATTCATTTCAGATACAGCTTCCATTAGTAACCTGAACAAAGAAAAATGAACAGTAAAATACAGTGCCACACTTTACACAGGTGTTATTCGGGTTTTTCTTAATATCAAGCTAATAAAATAAAAATGCTTTTCGGTGTTCCATATGGTGGATGTTATCCCACTGACACTCAAAATCACCAGCTGGCCCCACTGGGCTGCAATGTCAGTGAAATCCTTAATGAAGCTGGAAGACAGAATTCTGAAGAAGAATCTGATGACACATTATAATCACCATCAATTTTTTTTGCTACATAAAAAATTTGAAAATCACTTGAATTCAGGAATTGTGTATGAAGCACAGTGCACCAAGCACTATCTATTCCTGCTCCTTTACAGATAAGGCATTTATTGTGCTTCTCACGGAGTCCTAGACAATTGTGCCTACAATATATTATAGCCTTTATAGTGAGACTTATTTTATAACCCTAGCAAGCAATGTGATCTGTATCACATGTAACTATAATGATGTTTCATAAACAACAGCAAGAAGACAACTGAGTGGTAAGTGAAGTAATTCAATCAAACAGTAATGACAGGAAGCTGAAATTAATATATGGACAAAGGAAAAATAAAGAACACAACCAGAAAATGACAAGTGAAAGCCAAAGAGGAAAGCTGAAACCACACAAAAGTGCTACTTTAAAGAAGTGTTTAATCAAACACACAAGTCCAATGCTTATTTGTTTTCCCCATTTTGTCGTAAAAGAAGAGCAATTCCAAAGTGTTTCAAAGACATAATGGGAGGTAAAGTTTCTGCAATTTAAGACAATATGGGGTAAGGGAAAAACTCTTTAATGTGAAACACAGTGAAAAGCTAATTATGAATTTGCCACAAATTTTGCTTTGTTTGTATTCTTAAATTTATTTGCATTAAAAAGCATTTTTTTTTTTTTTTTTTTTTCTGACTACACTGCAGGGTTCTGCTATGCCAAAGCAGAGTTCCAGCTTGCTTTGTTAAAAGCTCAGCTGTTCAGAAAACATTTTTTGGAATATGCTTTTTCTGATTTGTTTTCAATGTTCAGAATGTTTCTTTACTCACAAAGGCTGAGAAAATTGTCATCTGCTGTCTTTGAATTTTATCCAGAACTTAAAACTGAAACTTTTTTGTAGAGGTCAATACCAAAATATTTTGTCTTCATAGAACTCCTTATGCTTGTGAAGATACACATGGATGTCATCAGTGAGTTTGGATTAAACTGTGTTACTGAAACGATCTAAAAAGTCAGGTAACACAAGAATTACAGTTCTGCATAGCTGCAATATCTAAGCTTCCAGTTCTATGAAATAGCAAGTGAAGTTGGGTGATATATAACCCTGCTGTGTAAATAGCCTTCATTTGGAGGTTAAGAGTAAAGAGAAACAAAAGATTCATATCAGCTTCTCATCTTTGTACCAGCTTCTACGCCATCAAGCTGTAACTGTATGTTTTAAGGACACTGAAGGTTGATTAGATGCAGCTATAACTAAAATTCCTGGAACTGCAGAGAGCAAAAGAATCTAAGTCTTTAATACACATGCTGCAAGTTGACCCAGGGTGATATATTCCAAATGAAAGTAAGTATTGTAGAAAATGCACAACATTATTCCCATTATTAACAAGGAAAAAGTATATGATGTATATCCACATGAATATGCTGGATTTTATCTGGAGCAAAATCAGAAGAATTTTTTTTTTCCTTTTTTTAAAATGAAATTTCATCTGAAGATCTAAGGAGTCCATTGCACACTAAACAGCACCTATCAGCCAAGTTAGCTACTGAACCTCTCTTCCTCAGAAGTCACCTATGAAAGGCACCAATGAAAAGATAATCCCTTTCAGTATTTTCTTCACCAACAAAAAAGCAATCCAAGTTACCACCCAGCCTAGCTGAAACCCTCCTGCCTGCCTTCCAGTCACCCCATCATAAATTTTTGGGTGGTAAGCTAAGTCTGGGAGAGTGCCAAGAGGAGTGCAGGGTTGGGCTGGGCAGGATCCAGAGGTGGGATGCAGCTGCAGCTTCCTGGGATCTACACCAGCCTCATGATGAGGACATGAGCAGAACTGCTGCCTCCAGCCCATCCTTGGCTCCTCAGACCCAGAGAGGTATTGCCTCAGAAAGGTCTCCAGCTGCTCTGCTCTTGGGAAATTATAAAGGAGTCTTTTAAATCCCAACCTGAAAGTGAGCCACGGGTGACCAAGGCGGCAGCTCACACTAGGTGCAATGGAAGGAGCCAGGTTGTTTTGTACTTGTGGCCAGCTCTGGGAGAGACCTAAGGCAAAACACACGGGGCACATTCCAGTAGCGAGCCCTCCAAATGAGAACAGAAGGGTTTGGGTTGTGGCAAGTCACACTAAGCAGAGCTGACAATCTCCCAGCCTGTCACAACCACACAAGTGTTCAACACTGCAGGTAAAGGCCACAGAAGTTCTGAGCAAAGGCAAGAAACATGTTTGCAACCCATGTGAACATTGCAGACAGGTACATGGGAGGCTCACAGACTTGGTCTTGCAACTCCCTCCCAGGCCACTCTGGGACTTGGGGATAGCACTGCTGGCCTAAACAAAAGCTGTTTTCCACCATGTAACATGTGCATGGAAATACAAGCCCTAAACCAAGCCTGTAATAATGTCAACCTGCAGTATTTTGTCAGTTGTGCAAGACTGGAGACACGTACCAAACCTGAGTTATCCCGTGGACACAGTCAGGGGCAATAAACCTAACTACAGCATGAAAAATTCAGGTCAGACGTCTGGAAAATCCTTCCCTGGGAAGGGCAGAAAAACATCAGAACAGATGCTGCTTATGTGTTACTAACTTTTATCTTAGCACCCTTCAATTGCCTCTTTTTTGTTTTGTCCTATCTGATATGACACTCCTTTGCTGTGTTTTTTCAAGAACACACAATGATCTCCACGTGGCTGTAAATACAACAAATTCCATTAAAAAATAACCATTACAAGATTTATAACAGATATTCAGAATCCACCTTACAAATATAAGACCCAGCTCTTAAAAGCCCCTTTCTTTATAAACAGGAATAATTAAGTACCACCAACATAGGTAGATATTGAAGAACTAATTTTTCTTGTAATAGTTTTTGTGGGATCAGGCCCTAAAAACAGAGGATGCAGATGGTGAACACAAGATGGACACTGAGTGAAAACAATTCTTTTCCCCAGTGGCAGAATGCCAGTTAGTTAGAGCCTGCTAATGATGGTACAAGAGGAAGAACTGTCATGCATATGTGCCAAACATACTCATATAAAAAGTGAATTTGGCATCAATGTCTGTTGCAGCTAATCAACAACATGAGATAAGTGGGGCAACAAATTATGCCCCTTTTAATCAGCTAGCACTGTCATCTCCTTTATAAACAGGGGGAGTTTCTAAATTTGTTTTTGGTAAGTTTAAAGCACTAAAAGAAGATGGAAACATCCTGTTAACAAAATACTGGCTTGACCATCAAAGGACTTCCTACAGATTTCAGAGCATCATCAAAACACATAAATAGCATCACTTCATGAAGAAAAGTCAGGAATGAAGAGCAGATTCATCACTTGGTGTTTAAAAGCTATTTGAGAAATAGTAAATTATTAGATCCTAAT
Source organism: Taeniopygia guttata (assembly GCF_048771995.1). Taxonomy (NCBI): domain Eukaryota; kingdom Metazoa; phylum Chordata; class Aves; order Passeriformes; family Estrildidae; genus Taeniopygia; species Taeniopygia guttata. Next base: position 75,410,761 of record NC_133027.1, on the reverse strand, counting down.
TGTGGATTTTCAACAGCGTGACTTCACTGTTGAAAAAGAGATGAAGAAATAAAAGTTTGAGGAATTAGGCTTTTATTTTACTTGTTGCTTGACTAAACAACCAAATAATGTTGTTATTTTACCTCTTGTAAAAAGGAACAGAATGAAAACCTAGAATTGTACCAGCTTATTTGCTTCAGAATGCAAATATTCTCTGAAATAACTAAATGCCAACTCTTTTGGTAGTCAAAAGGTGGCACCTTGCTTGGACAATGTATCCCTGACATGAAAATCTGCAAGGGAGAATTCCCACAGCTCCTGATACACCAACCCCCTCATAAGAGTTCCAGAACCATATCCCTTTATATTTTAGCACTCCTCAGTGTGAAAAACCTCAGCAATAGAATATAATGCTTTGCAAAGAACAGCCATTAAACAAACAAACAAACAACAAAACAAACTGGATTAAAAATGGCCTAGGTATCTAACGAAACTGTTCTTTAAGTGATACAGGTCTAACACATTACTTAAACAACAACAAAAATCCTAAGCCTATATATTTATACAGGAAATTACTAAGAAAATCTAGGTTTTCATACAGATTTGAAAGGTCCTTGCAAAAGTTGCCAGTAGACATGGCAATCTATACAAAAATCTTTCAATAACATGGAGCTCTATAAAATCCAGTAATTCAAAACTAATTCAGCTGAAAGCCCAATGAGAAGCCACATGGTTCACCTGGTTTATGAAAGACTCAGAACCTTAGGTAATCCAGTGCAAAACTATTTGCCAAACAGAACTACTTGCCTATAGAGGGTGAATATAAAACCTTTGTTTACAAATGCATAAGGTAACTGCCTGAGGAGCAGCCCAGCAGTGCATTAGTCCTGCAATGTCCCCTCATCTTGCTTTCTCTCTCTGTGAAAGAGAAATTAAATTCCCTTGAGAATTTCCATTGCCACTGAAAAAACATTTCAACAATCCACATACAGGATTTACTCCACTGACCACTAATGCCAAAGGCCCCAAAACCACTTACACTGAAAGAAGATGAGTTTTGCAATTTGGAGCTGCATCTATCAAGCAATGAAAAATTGATGGTTTCTTTTTGACTGCCATAGAAATGGCTGCTTTGTACATTTCTTTCCTCAGGGAATCCATTGCTATAATTTTCCATTGGAAAGTTTCTGTATTACTGCATTGCTAAAGTAACTGCAATGATGACCTAATCTGGGTCATCAAAAACCTAGGATTAACCACATGCTTAAAAACAACAAACAAAAAAATGTTATATAAATTTACTTGCTTCACTGCCTGCAATTATTTTTATCAAATCATTGCAGCGCTCTTCAAAATGTTAATACACGGGCCAGAAGTTCTGCATTTTTCATTTATAACAAATAAAAAAGTAATTTATATTTAATTTAGTTTCATGCTATTATCAACAGCACATGCACTGCAAACACCATCCATTGCAGGATGCCAAAGAAACAATAGAAGCATTAATCTAGCCTCAGAAAACCCTACAAGGTGGGTAAGCATTAACCTCAGATGCTGTGAGGTTAGGCTGCTTGCCTATGGTCACACAGTGAATTTGACAGGACCAGAAACAGAGGCCAAATTTCCTGATTCCCCAGCCCTATCATAAGGCAACACTGATGTAATTGCTTTATTTTAATTTAATGGTCTGTACAATTCATGTTTCTAAATCTCCAGAGCTTGTACCAGCAGGTATTAATGCTTTACTTCAGGTTCAAAAGTACGACATACACTAAAAGTTGTTTTTAGGTTAATGGAAATGAACTGGCCCATTTCTAACCACTGAGCTGTTTAGAGCATGTTGATGCTTACAGAACTGTAAGGGAATGCTGATGGGTTCCACCACCCATCATCAGAGCTGGCAATGCAGTGCCCACACCAGCTTTGCACAGGGTGCCCCAGGACATTTCCACAGAGCTCCTCTCTGTGTAACCTTGACCCAACCCTTGCCAGCTCAGTTTGAAATGCCACCAAGAGAGGTCATTCTCATTAGATTCAGCATACCCTCACTAGGTGGGAGGGTATCCAGTGGGTTTGGCAGGGGGCTACCTGCAGGCATAGGATATTCTGGCTCCACTAGATCAAACAGTGGCTCATTAGAGCTGTTAGAGAGCTCAATTGCCTCAATCCCCCAGTCCCATTTCTGCTGAAACAAGTGAGTGCCCAACATATTTCTCTGGAAGAACTCCAAATTGTTTCTTTCCAGTGTCGTAAGAGTACCCAGATGTGGAGAGCTAAGACAGGAACTCACACTTTGGAAACTCATCATTTCCACCACTAGTAGAAGAAGCACAGAGAAGCACATGCCTCAGACCACCACACAAATTGACAATCCCATCCTGTGTCCAGAAACTAACTCCAGTACTCACTCAAAACCAAAGTCTGCCATTCCAGAGTTTCTCACACGAAAAATACAATTTCAAAATTTCTTTTTACCTTCCCTGTCTTTATTGTGCCTTTATTTCCCTTGCTGACGGACTGCAACTTCCCCACATTTTGATGCAAATTTTTCCCCTGACTTGCATGGTTTGTTGCTCTTAGTGGTCCTACCCATTTTGGGGGTTAAGCAACATCTGCTCAGACAATCAGAAGAGAAGAGATTAACAAGTCAGAGAACAGTCATTACCTGCAGACATTCTGAAAATAGCCATCTCCACAAATCCAGTGGACAGAGCCATCAATTACAATAATCCTAGACAAAGGCAGTATTTACATAGAAAAAGTACTTTAATCTTAGAACACACAGTGAAATAGGTTACTCTAGCTCCAAAAATGTCAGCTCCAGTATTTCAGGAAATAAACAGTAAAATTAGTGCTTGCAATCCCACTAAATGTAAATTATGTCATACTTCTAGGGATTAACCAGAATAAGAGACAATTTAGTACGAGTGAAAGAAAATTAAAAGACATCTAAAAAATAACAGCTTATGCTCTTAATGACAATCACCTCTCCGTGAATGTCTGGGACTACCTGCAATAGTGTGCATGTGTTTAATACTGGAGCCAGAGACTTCCATTACTTGGATAATGCTAAAATAAAGACATTCTTTCTTGAGGAACTCCAGCTCAACTTCAATGTTAGATCACTTTTTAACAGCTACTAGACTTATTCCTGTTTCATTTTTAATTTGAAGCATTTACTTATTGGAAATAATATTGTTTTCAACTAAGAAGCTGATGGAAAATTTATTTAACTATCTTGGATTTCATTATAAAAGTTACTTGAGATATACAGATACAGATAAATAAAACTAGAAGTAGATTTTTTTCATCAAGCAAGTTTTGAGAATGGTTTTTGAACTGCAGTTTTATTAAAAAATCTTTTAAAGATGCTGTAAAAACTTGTTTTTATTCCTGTTTTAAAATTCTATTTTCATCTTAGTTTGAAGGTAATTTGAAAAAAAAAGGATGTTGTTTTTTAAGAAAATCCTAGACAAAAATTGAAGAATTATGTACACAAAGCATGATATAGTTTTGAAGCAAAAATTGTGAGGAAGTGTTTGTAAAATTAAAGTAACTTTGAACTGTTAGAAATACATTGACTTGGTAACTTTAAAAACTTTAACTTGGTGACTGTCCTAGTTAAATGAAGAAATGTCTGAATGGAAAATCATATTGATTGGGTAGCTGCAATTTAAATTTGGTATCATAGCAGTAAAGATAAGGAGACATGAGTGTGGCTGTGATGAAAGCCACACACACAAATCTACCAGGCATGTTGTTACCTCAAATGACATCATTTCACAGCACCTCTCTGTACATGGGAAACAGCACAGTACAAACCAATTCACTCCCAAATTAGAAAATTAAGACTGGACCAAGCCACCCTGGCAGAGACCAAACTGGCCATGCTGCCAGACACACGTGGGGTGTGATGGAGTCATGTGAATTGTGCCAGTTACGGAACACTTGTCCCAGGAAAGTGGATGTTCACTTGGCAACCTGCACACAGGCACTCCACCAGCTGAGGACAGGCAGACAGGCACCTGGCATGGACTTTTAAAGGGACAATCTTAAAGCCCATTGTCAAGTTCAAATTCTTTGAAAATTTTGTTACAGCATCCTGGACACGACAACGCTGTTTAAAATAAACGAAATGCACTGATCACAACTGAGACACTTTTTACAGGAGTCATTGCACTCAGAAACTTGTATACAGTGTTGGTTTTCCCATACAACTGATGTGGCTCGATAGCCACTGTGGAAAGCACAGGAGCACTCTTTCCTGCTCGAGTCTGAGCATGACCACATGGAGGAGATTCAGAGCCCCCTCATTCCCAGCCGGACAAACTGGCCAGAGCTGTGGAATGACTGCCAGGACTGGTGGGACCGTGCTTCCCTGCCCTTTCTCCAGGGCAGCAGACCATCCCTTTCTGAGCTGCTTGCCCTCTGTTGGGTGGGGGCAAGCCCTGCTAGCACAGCAGAGAGGCAGAGCCCCAGTCTAGGGAAGCTAAATGAGCTGGAAAGGGCAAATACATACAAGGGGTGCCATCTGGCAGCAATATAAGGAAAAAAAAACATTAAGTGGGTTACATAAACCAGTGCCCTAAAACCTACATATAAAGGCAGCTAAGGACACTGTCTCTCCCAGCCTGAAGTGCCACTGGCTGAGCACTACAAAAAGACCAAAATTAAAGTTATGCAATGCCTCACATTAGGCCCAAAGTAAATAAAGTCAGGACATGCACTTTGACAGCAATGTGAACCAAGCTAGTTTGTGTTGCTGGGTACAGCCCCTGAGCTCCTCCCCACTGCCATGGCAAACTGGGATAAGTGGGAGACGAGCAGGAGCTCCAGGCTGTGTTGGACACACACAGCCCTCCCATCCCCATCCCCATCCCCTCCAGCCAGGCCTAGACAGGCAGGTGCTCCATGGCCCAGCTCACAGCAGAGGCTCACCACAACAAGAAGAGTCCAGCACTGTCAGAGAATTAAGGTCTGAACTGAAGTTATAGGAAATAATCTGGCAGGACACTGGTTTCTACTCAGTAGAGCTCCAGAAGAATCAAACTTTTAATTTTTCCTATGAGTAATATAGCATGCAGAAAATAATAAACAAGCAGAGAGCAAAGCATAACACACGTCTGAAAAATACTGTTGTCTAAATTTTACTACAGTTATAGTTGCACAATGTTCACAATGCTGCAATGCTTAGGCTTTATCTCTTCCAGTCAACTAGTATCAAACTGATCTGTCTTAACTTCTAGCAGAATTAAATATTTGGGTAACTTCTTGGTAAAGTAACATTTCAATAACACACAAATTCCAACTTCATATTAGCCTTCTCTACAGGGAATTGAATTTAAGAACAAAATTTTTTAAAAAGCTAAATAAAAACTTCTACTGAATTTTAAAAGCCCTGTACAGCTACTTCAGATGATTGCTTATAAATTCGGTAAAACCCTAAAGATTACTCATGTCTAGCAACATTATCATCAAGGGCAAAGTAACTTTCTTTTTCATTTTACATAGAAAATGGACTTTTATTATGCTGATAATCACACCTACACACTGAGTACCCATCAGTATTAGAAGCTGAAAGCTATGAGCAAGTTTTATTTCTCATTTTTAGAAAATGATAATCTTTTCAGATCACTCCCTCAGACTTTAGAACTGGGGGCTATGCTTTTCCTAACAATATCTATTAGTTCACTATCAAGTGCCCTTAGCATCTTGGAAGGTCTCCTTTTATTTAATAATACATGCATATTCAAATATATATTGAGTAAGAATTTCTAACTGAAACTGAAATAGAATCTGATAGAAAAGATACACAGTGTTACATCTTTGGATCATTCATATAGGTCACTATCATTTTTAACATTAAATAAAAATTCACCATTGAAAATTTCTACTGTACCTTACAGAAATATTTTAAAGAAATTTAAAGATCTACAAGACTCCCTATGGTTTAAGAATAAATATTTTAATATTTGAATCTGCAATTTTCATCAAGGGTCAAATTAAGAGAATGGGAACTCTTTGCCTTTTAGACCTGTATGAATGCCTCTTAACAACTTAACTGTCCTTGGACTCATTTTTTCACCCAAAAATGTTGGCATACAACATTGCACAGCAGGTAGCTACCCTTCCCATAGGAAATTCTTCAAATATCCTGAAATTTGTTCTTAATATTTACTATTGACATTCCTTACATGTTGTCATAAATTCTGTGTGACTTTCAAAAGTTGTCAAAACTGAAAGATCACTTGCAAAACAGAACAGTCCTCAAGCTCTTCTGCAACTGTGGCAGCCCTTAACAGTATCAGCCACATGTTGAGAAATATTCAAGCAAACCACTGATGAAAAAATGTTAAGATGCAGAGGGTAAAAATATTTGTTTCCCTGTTCTTGACCATCTACCCTTTCCTGAGAAAACTACTGAAACATGCCAGATAACCTTCTTTTACTGAGGTTTTCATCTTCTTATTCATTTTCTTAATGTCAAGTATGTAAGTTTTTCCCACATCCGGACTAATATTTTCATTTTTCCATCACAGCCATTGTATTCTGGAAAAGTGTCAAAATTTACTTAGTAGGAACTGACACAGAGGAAGATTTACTGACAGAATTAACGTTTCACTTGTGAAAAATAAGAAACATTATCAAACATCTACTTTATGGTTAAAAAAAAAATAAAGACAGCAAAAAAAGAGGAAGAAAGGAAATCAAAACTGCCCATAATTAGGGCTAGTGGCAGCTGAGCAGGCTGCTTTTGAGTTTGCTCAGTTTTCCCTCATTGTTTCCTTTTGCTCCCATCTGCTGCAGTGTCTGACTGCTTTGCCTTGTTTTCCACTGTCCTGTGGGTGCCTGACAAGTTCTCTGGGTAGGGTCATCTTGTGTCCCCTGGGAGCGCCAGAGTGGAGAGCCATGGCTGCTGGCCAGGGATGCTGTTCATTCTGGCAGTACGTGCAGCAAGCAATAACAATGATGGAAAATTCCACTCCATTCAATGGAGCCACTGACTCCTCTGTGTATATATTTGTCTTCTGTCCCCAGGCAAAATCCTGCCCAAACTCCCATTCAGAGTACAGCTGAGAGGAGCAGGAAGGGAGAAGGTCCCTAGAAGAAACCTCACAGGTTGGACAACTTCTTGCTTATTCCCATCAAATGTCATGGGCAACCCCTTTGTGTTTGCCAGTCATAGGAATTTGCCCCCATTGTTGAGCTACATATTTAGTTTGGTTAGGAGCTCACTGAGAGCTGATAATCTGCCTATCATGACCAATCTGAAACTGGAAAATGGTCACGCACATTTTAAAAACAGTCTATCACATCATGTGTATTGATTATCTTTTGGAAACACTCCAAGAGACATCATTCTGGAAGTCAATCTAAAATAAATATGACCTGAATTTATCCAGTACAGGTTGAATGAAGCCTTGTTACTAGGCACCTAGTTGGGGTTTTTTCCTTATAAAAATTACACACATTTCAACAACATAGAGATGTCTATATCTTAATATCACAACCTCCTGGCAATTATGAATCATTAATCAGGATTTTATGTGTCCTGTTTCACAGATGTGGAATGATATTTGAAAAAAGTTCAGTTCCCATGCTCCTAGTAATGAAACGCCTTTCAAATCCTAAAATTGTACCACTAAAATGGCCTGCTCTATGCACTTAACTAACCCCTAGCCAACTACCTGTGACCTGCCAGCAAGACAAACAAATGCTGTCAGGCAGGAATAAACAGATGGCAGAAAGTTGAAGCATAAACAAAAGTATGACTGAGAAAGTAAACAAAAGAAAACACCGAGAAAGAGAAAATGTAGATCTGCAGCCCTGCTGCCAATAAGGAGCTGTCACTCATCCTCAGTGTCTGGCAGCAAACCTGCTACAGAAAACTTCAGCTGGCTGAAGCTGGGACATGGCAGTTGTCTTTGAAACCAAGATTCAGGCTATTGAGTGTTTGAGAAAGGCTGTTAGCCTTTGATTTCCATTTAAGGGAAAGTGATTCCTAATTGCTGGATAAGTTAATTGCTTCTCAGGGTTGATTGCTGCCACTATTTATTGCTACAACCTGATGAAATCAGGTTCCTCTGTTTAATATTGAAACCTATTTACATCTTCCAGAAGCAGAGAGAGCAGGTTTGATTTTTAACAGTCTACCTCAATGCCTCTTCCTCACTAGAATGAACTATGAGTACTATAGGCAGATATTTCTTGTGCAAACAAAACAAAATTATACCCCTGCTTCATTAATACTGCTCATGAATAAGGATGAAACATCAGGCAGAGACAGGTAGATTTTCTCTGAAAGGGGAAGAGAATAAAACTCTGGGAAAACATATTTCTGCAATAAATAATTTATAACAAATTTTTACAGGACATACATTTCATGGGACATAAAACTAGTAACATAAAATATTTTTACCTTCTAGAAACTTAAGATCAAAAATCTGTTGTCAATTTCCTCTTTCCTGCCCTGAGTTCAGACTCCATGCATAACCCAGTGCTTTGGATCTCCCTAAAGGGCGCCTGAAGTGTGGGGCACTGAGTGTGAAGCCTTGAGCTGTCTCAGATCTGCTGTGACTTCTCAGCAAGTGACAAAAATAAAAATGTCATGTTTTATCCACCAGACCCAGGTAGCAATACCGTGCTGTAGCAATACCATGCTGTGGGAAAGTAGGACTTTGCTGTGATGTGAGAAGCCCTGATGCAGCTGTGTTGGCAGGTGCAGCTCCATCACCTCTGCATGCCACTTCATGCCTAGAAAACATTCAAACCTTTGAAAATACCTTGAAGCTAACAATAAACTCAATTCTGCTTTGCCCAAGCTGTGCTTCAGCAAGCAGCAGCCTCAGAAGCAGAAAGGTTTGCTTGAGGATCCTGAACTCTAAACACCATTTTTGGCAAAATATGAGAGCAGCACCACTAGAGAAACCTTATCCTTCTATCACATGTTCTGCCTCATCTATTGCAAGAGGGGGAAGGAAGGAGGTTTTCCATAGAAGAGACCCTGCATAGATGGACATGCCCCTAATAAGGAATTTTTCCATGAGGATTTCCACTTGTCTTCCACATTAATTACATACCATGTTGTGTCATGTAAAGAAACTTCTTGGAGTTCCCAGCTCACTATATTCAAAAATGTTGCTAAATTAAAATCCATCATGCTACTTTTCTCCTCTTCCTCCTCCTGTCCCCCCACACACCATGCATGTATTTTGGAAGAAAAGAATACACTCACTACTTAAATCGATTAAAGGTATTTCACAGGTTATACATGTAAGGAGGAAATAACAATATATAAATTCAGCAAATCTGCAGTGCTTCCTGCCTACAGAAAAAAAAATAAAAATGCAGGAATTCTAGCTATGCAAACACATGGAAAGAGAGTACCCTGTTAAGTAGGGACCAAAATGCAGCAATGACTGAGACCTGCAGTGAATAATTAATAACATTTTTTGACAGTGACTATGCTTGAATTCCTAGAGGAAATAGTCTACTTAAACTGGTTTATTACAGCTGAATCCTCAGAAAAATCTAAATTCAGTTTAATGTAGCATTCTGATCAATTTGTGATGCACTCTTCCCCTCAGTTCTTCTTGTGCTATTCAAATTCATACAGTACAGAATCAAACCAAGGATAGCTAAAATATTTCACTGGCTAAATTATTATACATTTGCCTGATTAAGCAATTACAACCCACTGTTGCCACAGACATTTGCTGAGTAATATATCTGTTCCACTGTAGGCTTCAGCGCAACTAGAGCAAGATCCTTAGCAGGCACGATGGATACATTAAAAATTGGTTTGTAACTTTAGGGGAAGCAGAACTTTAAATTAAAGTGGAGATATTAACAATGCAATTAATGAGAATTACAACAAAACTGAAATCCTCTATCTATGCAGCTTTGGGAAAAGCAAACACACAGACAAACCCCACACCAAAGCCAAATGTCAGTGCACTCTGCTTCTGATCTGTTATCCACTCCCTTCCCTCCCTGCCTGCCTCCTGTTAAAAAGACAGACTGATTTCACACCAATTCCACACTTGAGAACAAGATTTCCAGGGAGGTTTCCTTTTTCTACTATGTAGGCAACAAGCAATGAGAGGATCAGATAAAAGCAAATAATGAGATTAAGTCTCATTAAAAAACTCCTCTAGTACTTCAAAGGCACTTAGCTCTAATAGAGATAAAACTGAGAACAGTGCATACACCTACAAACACTGCAGAGTCACATGGGCAGAACAGTCCTTGTGCTGCAGAAACTGCATTTCTGGCCACAAAGCAACAGTCACATCAAATGATGAATCCATACAATTTTCTGAAATGCATGGGTTTTATTCAAGGACACAACACAATATTAGACAGGGTATTTAATATACCTTGCATTTACAGTATTTTCTAACTTTAAAATACTTTTTATAGATAGGTTTGCTAAGCTGTAAAAGTAATCACTTCATATCAATTTTTCAGTATCAATTTTTTTCTTTTTGAATGACAAAATTACTGGTTAACAAAATTCTTGAATTTTCAAAGAAATATAGGATGCATAAAACATACTTGAATTTTTGTTTCCAAGTTTTCATTACAAGCTTCTTTAGCTAAAATAATTAATCAATCCTCCCATGGACAATGTACATCATGATTCTGAAAAGAATATTGATAATTTTTTTTATTAACAGTGAGTCCTAAAGTGTTCAGTGCCATCCAGGTAAAATTTAGCTAGAAACTGACCCTAATCCTAAATCAGATTTTCTAGCCAGCCTCTATCCCACCAGCATAGAAAAGCTACAGATGTCATAACAGAAGAGTGCAACAACACCAAATAAGAACATTCATTTTCAAAGAAAACTTAAAAATAAATTTATCAACAGAATTATAACTAAATTTCCAGTTAGGCAGAAGAAATATAAAATATTGCAAGACAAAAAGATGCCTGGTGTGAAATACTGCTGAAAATGCAGTTGTTTCCACTGAAGCAGTCTCTGTGACCAGATAGGGTCACAGGCTGGAATGGACATAATGCTGACAGTGGTGTCGTAAGGCAAAGGGATTTTTTAAAATAAATTTTCCCTTTCCCAGTCTCAACGTCTCAATTCCTCTACTACATTCAACTGCATTTTTATATTTTTTTGTTTGTTTTTTTTATTTCTTTGGGGTTATGGCTTTAACTGAAAATTAATGTCTACAAGAAAATTTTTACTTATTAACTTAAAATTAATAGTAATACACTGTTTTATCATATTTCTCTGGAAATGTAGGAAGGCCGTGTAGCAGGAACATATATATTTATATATATATTTGTATTTATATATATTCTCAGTATGGGTCCCAACAACAAGCACAAAAATCCAGACCCACCATCTAAATGACACCAATTTCCATACAATAACCTCTTCCCTGCTGTTAGAAATGTTTTGTCCTTTACATTTATCTTCACAGTTTCATACATTATTTACAGAGTAAAGGAGGACAGTACAGAACACATCACCTCATTCTAAAATTATCACAACACACCCATGGATTATGCAACAGTACTTTAAACCAGGCAGTTTTTTTCAGAGCTTTGTTTGCAAGAAGCAATCCATGGATTTATCAATGCCATTATTTTAACAGAGGTGTCATTTAAAGGCAACACCTATTCATGGCTTATTTTTATGCAGTTAAACGTTTAATTCGCCTGTGTGAACAGGTCTGCCATCAAAGGTATATCTAGTGACAGAGAAATAGTCCAGACAGAAATGCTGTGGTCACTAGGTGCCAACAACATGCAGCCATGCTGTACAGGTGGAGTCCAAGAAGGTTCCTGAACCTTTTCCCACCAAACCCTGGGATACCATCACTACCCACCACTGCAGTAAATCTAAATCCTCCTTGCAACGGACCTAGAGAAAAAGCCAACTTGAGTGCTACCTTACCCCAAAATATGCATCCACTCTAATAGCAGATTTTATATTATAACAGTAATTCACATTACAACAGAATCAAGATCCAGTCAGCCATAAAAAATGAGACAATAACATGCCTTTCATAAGGAACTCTCTCTTCGTCCACATAATTAAGCCCCTTTCCCTGACAAGATTTCCATGAATGGTTTTCCAGTTTCTCTGCTCTGAGGGCTGAAAACTCAATCTGATCACCAAAAATAGCCTCAGAACTATATATTTAAGTGTGGAAAGACAAAGTTATTATGCTTTATGCAAGCCTAGCAGCCTGTCAGCAGAGAAGGCAATGCAGTCTATTCCTATGCACTGTGAGAGGCAAATTTATCTGGCCACTGTTGAAAAACAGGAACTGCTTGCAATGGGCAGTATTTTTTGCTACATCTAGAGTAATTTTCTGGTAAAAACAGCTGAGTAGTGCCCAAAAAACTATGACATTTATAGTCATAATCCTGAACAGCTGCTCTTTTTACTACTGGTGTGAAGAACAGCAAAGCAAGGTTGTCTTCAAGAGTCCTTTCCTCAAGGGAAAGAAAAAGCATTTCAGTAAGAGTCCCTTCCATCTAAGACATTAGGACAGTCTGGCTCTTACCCTGTGCAAGGGGTGGCTTTGCCCAATGAACAGGCAGATTAAGGCTGAAGTGGGAAGGCTCAGGCTATAAGGAACACTTACCAGCTGGGGAGACCTATGGGATGGCTACAGAGCCTCAAGAATTGAACGACCTGTCCCACAGGCACAACTGGCCCACCAAACAAACTTCTCTGAGGTGGATAATGAACAGGAAGCAGAGCAAATGGAAAGAAAAGCAAACCTCCCAAGTAATCTGTCTTCTGTCTTATATAATTTTGGTGGGTGCACCTGAGCTTTCTACAGCCTCATAGCAGGAGAAAGAGTTTTCTTCTAAAAGAGAAGCCCAGAATGGGGGTGGCCAAGAGGGAGTTCACAGTGGCCACAGCAGTGCAACAATGGCCACCAAAAGTATAGCAAGTATGTCCTAGGGACCTAGAGATGAGGATGGAGAGGAATGCAAGAGGAAGGTTGGCATTGGGAAGATGGTATAGATAGACAAGGATCTGGGAGTGGAAGAGGAAATAGTGGATGGAAACAGCTGGGAGGGACCTACAACAGCTGAGGTTGGTAGTTCAAGGGCTATGAATAGGTTTATGCTAGGATCAGTGGGGAAGTTCAGAACAGGCGGAAGTTTTGAGAGGCTCTGGGGTTGGTGTGGGGTGCCTTCACCGAACTGTGCAAGGGAAGGAACAGAAAAGACTCCATGAAAAGACATTTGGGAATCTCATCAGAGCTTAATTGCAGCCAGTACCTCCTTCTGCTACTCGAGCCTGGGAACAAGGGTGCACCCAAGACTATTTTACTTCCTGCAGAACTGTTTACTTTGTGTTTAGGTTTTGTGGAGGGCTGATGCAATGGGCTCTCGGTCTGTGACCAAGATAGTCTGGCAGAGGTGAGGAATTTTTTTATTGCAGAAGTCCAGACAGGTGATTCAGACACCAGTGTCACACCCTCATCAAAACACCCTTTGCATTACCCTCTAACTAATACAATGCAGCTGAGCTGGGGTTGTACAAAGTCCACCTGTTGGCCTTACAATGACTTTGCTTCAGAGTCTATGGTCTCTCAATCTTCCCACCCCTGCACTCTGGCAGAATAAATAATGAATAATATATCAGGTGCCCACAAGAAAAAACTTGGGCTCAGCTTTCTGAGATGCTGAATACTTACAGATCCTGTTCATTCAAAGCTGTGACTGATTACCTCCTCTGAAAATTGACACACCTCCTCTGAGAGCCCCTAATCAGGGACTTTTGAAAACATTTACTCCACATCAGCCTTCCATAACTGACAGAGAGACTGCGGCCAGAGGACATCCATCAACATAAATTAAACTGTGATTAGGACTATTGTACGATAGAAAAAGATTTAGAGGGAGAAAACACGAGTCATCAGGCATCAGCGAAAAAAAACCAAAAAAAACAACATATAAATAATGTGCTTTTTGCAGCCGGCAACAAAACATAATTCATCCTGCAACCTTAGCAGCTTGTGTTAAACTGAACCAGTGACAGCTGACCTTCCTCAGTCACTCTGACAAGTCTATATTAGTTGTCCTTATTACATAAAGACAATCAATCAGGAACTGGAGAACAGTGGCCTTATGAGGGTTCATAAAAATTGAATGCAAATCTATGCCACTCAGGGACAGGTTATTCCCAGAGCTACAGACACACATCTGTGCCAGAATCAACTTTTTTTTTTTTTCTGAGTAGGGTCTGAGTCCAAGAACAGAGCTCACTGGCTGCCTCAAGAGTCAACCATTGGAAAGCAACTCATTTTTCCCTGTTTTGCTGCAACTCTCTCATCTTCTCTCATTACTTCAGTGCAGAATAAGAAAGGTATTTATACAAGTAGTTGTTGTAAGCTAGGTTTTTTTTGTATTCTGGCATTACTCTGCTGCACATGCTCTATGCTAAAAACTTAGCCAATTTATACACAAATTCCACTTCAGCAATTTCTTCATTACAAATTGGGATTACTAAGGAGGGACTCTGAGCAAAGATCCCTTCACTTTCCATCCCCTAGAACCTCCTCTAAAGTGACAGGCCAGGCTGGCTTCAGATCACTGATTTCTAATGCAGAGAGTAGAGAGTACCACTGTCACACATGATTGAAACAAGCTAATACCTTCAATTTTCAAGGGAGATATGGAGCAGAAAAACAATTATCAAGGAAGAAATGAGATCCTGGGTGCTTAAGTCATACAAGTCTCCTAGAGGTCACCAGAACTGCAGTTTCTCATATATCACCAGAAGAAGAAATATGAGGTCTTGTTCAAAATAGTAATGGGATGCTGCATATCACGTTTGGAAGTCCAGATGCCTGTTAAAAAAGTTGATAGCTGATAGTCAGGGATCCGGTTTGGCGTACATGAAAAGCAGCTGTTACTAATATTCTTAGCTAACCAGACACTATGAAGCTTATTTTCAGTCATTGCTGGGTCAACTTCTATTTATTCTTGCTCCCACAATGGTACGCATCTCCTTTCTCAAATAAAAATCCCAAAACCCAAATGGCCATCATAAAACTTTACATTACTTAAATATCTTTTATTTTGTTTGTTTTCTCCAAACACACATATAGATTTAAAACAAGATTCAAGCACTGCTCTTTGTCTTGATTTAATGAGACAAAATATCAATATCAATATTTAAATAGAAAACTAGAGTCATTATGCATCTGCTTCAATAAGATTTTCTCTCTGTCTTTAAAAGGTGAAAGTAGTTCTCAGAGGCTAAACCACTAAAGATTTTTTTTCCCAGTGATTAGCAAAACATAGAGTAGTCCTCTTTAATCTTCTAGCGTTTTTTCTGCTGTGCTGATTTTCATCTGAAAAGCATTAGAAAATGTCCACTGTATTTGGCAATCTTGTTTGCTTTGGCTGTGCAGCCTAACCAAGCTACTTCACTAGGTGCTCCTGGAACCCACCTAAGCAATTAAAATACCACATGCAAAACACTTCCTAACTTTTGCCATTACGTCTGGTCTGTTAGCTTCTAGATCCTTCTTCTTCATAATATATTTATATATATATATAAAAAAATATATATAAAAACACCTCAGTGCTTTAAGTTGCTCCAAGGTAATCCAGAAGAGAGTACAATCAGTTGACAAAAAATTAGTTTTATTTACACTTCTGAATGATGATAGAGAAGTTAGTACGTGAACTACTTTGCACATATAAAACAATGGCAATATTGAACTTAGATCCAAAAGCCAAACAAGCCCTATGACTTGTAAGAACTAGCACCCAAGTAAAGCACTGCATTTCACTGTGAGGTAAAAAAAGCCCCAAACCCTCCCAACATAAAAGACATTAGAAGTCTCCACTGTGTACTCATTTTGGCTTCCATGGAAGACACATGCTGCTGACCTCTTAAATTCTGTTTTAGTCCTCCGTTGTAAAGAAATCCCATAGTATACAAACAAAACCTAATCTGTATCAGGGGTCATAAAGAGCTTCTGAATTTACAAGTTCCAAGTCTGACTTTGTTCCAAGGTTTCTACCTTGGACTGGAAATTATAGAATCACACAATGTTGTCAGGTAACTTTCATTTGCACCCTGTGTATATGCAAATATTCTATTAAGGTAGAGTAAATAAACCACTTAGGTGTATGCTGTCCATCAGCACATTTCTACAGAGTCGAAGTGTTAGGTCTGAATCATGTGATTCAGACCTAACACTTCCCCAGCAGAGATGTGCATATACTTCCTGTCCTGTACACCTGGAAGCAAAGATGAGTAGGGCAATAGCAGGTCATCTTGAATTATTAGTGAGAGAGAGAGACTTGCAAATATATTGGCAAGTCAAGCCAATATGATCCAGTATTTTCATGATAAAGAACTCAAATTCTTTGTTTTGTGAAGTAGCAGGTTTATCCTCTAAGCAAGATCTTTTCACAAAAATGTCACAACTGTTTACAGTCTGACAGATAACTTAGCTTGACACTTCTCATGAGTGTGGGGAGATGGGGAAAGAGGAAGCAATATGTAGTGCAACACTGTACTTGTAGCCAAGCAAATATAAAATACACTTGACAACTAACTACATGGAGATAACTGCTGCTACTGTCAAATCTATCTTTAAACATGTGCCTAAAAAAAGGATTTAGAGTCTGATTCAAGTGCTTGCTGAAGTCCATAGGACTCTGTATTATTACCTGCTAGGAGTACTCAAGCTCACAAGAACTAGAAGCAGGTACACTGCACTCAGTTACAAACACCACTATAAGCTAGTCCTTAACACACATCTGCTCACTGCACCAACAGTTTTCCAGAGAAATGCAAACCACAGCAAAGTGTGGATGATACACAAACACATTCTCGTAGTCTTTTTTAATAGGCCCAACAGACAGTCTAAACTAGGGCAGTTCAAGCCTTGAATGCCATAACTTCCACAGCTCAATTTGTTCCAAATAACATATGCCTTCTGGTATGTTAAAATTACTCACTGTATCTGAAAATGCAGCCAGGTGGAAACCTGCAGCTAGAAGAAAAGTAAAGGGGGGATAGGTTTTCCAACTGTGGCTTCAGAAGTGATGCTGAAACTGACTGACTGTGACTACTACCTAGATTTCTGTTGCCCTGAAGATTTTCAGAAGACTGTACACACTTTAGGCCAGCAGAAATAATACTGTTTAAAACTCCCCCAAAACATAGAAACCTGTAGACCACACTTGAAATATAGCCATGCATTTGAGTTCCAAGCAAAGATTTTTTTTCACAGATTTTACATCTTAAGGAAAGGGGGGAAATAGTGGCAATTATGATATTTAATGTATTTTATTATTTATGATATTTAATGTAATTTATTATTTAAGGACTGTAGTAATTGTAATTTGATATTGGAAAGATAGAATTTGACAGTAGCGTCACTATTTTAATTTGTAGTAGGTAACTTCAATTAAATTCTTGAGCTTTTAAACTTGCAGACAAACAAAAGACCAACCCCTCAACTCCAAGTTGGCATACTAGGTAGTTTTCCTCTAAGCCTCTTGCAGTAGCTGAACATCTGGTTAACTCCCTGCATTTGGCTGACAGTAATTTCTAATCCAGATTTCACTTCTTCATAAAGATTTCATTAAAAAAAGTCCTTCCACATAAAGTCAGAACATGAAAACAAAAATGTAAAACTTATAGATGCTGATATATATATGTATTATATTGCATGTTTTTGACATCAAGATTGTGGTCCTATTACATGCTAGTAACTTCAATATCCTGCACAGTATCAACAACAAAAAAACCAGAGGTTTTTTAATCCTTTGGTTTTCCCCTGTCCCTGTATAAGTTGAACTCATTCACTGGATATGTGATTCTGAAAATAGTTTTCATTCCTGTAACTTGCTTCTCTGCCCTTGTTTGCTTTCTCTCACTTACTGCTTCGGCTGTCTTCTGCAGTTCATTAGAGTAGCAGGATTTGGGCATGTTCTTCAGTGGTATTTTGATAATTAAAATCACAAAACAGCCCAAGTCCTCTTTCTTTTTTCTGGCCACATATTCTTCCGTTAAATGGACTGATACCAGAAGTAAATATTGATTCACTTGTCTGGCAGTCTCCTGTTGGCTAAATACTTCAATTTTCTTCTTTAATACCGAGACATTTTTTCTATGTGTGTTTTATCCAGAATACAACTTTTACTGTTCCCTGCAGCCAGCCTCAGCTCTCCTCTCTTCTATAGACAGATCTGTAAATTCACATATCTTCCCCAAACCAACCCTGTATTGTGATCATCATCCTGCAGACCTGCAGGAAAAAAAAAAAATCTCTGTGATGTATAGTCTTTGCTGAATTACAAGATGAACTATTTGAAGAATGATGAGTCATAGAAGACACATCAAAAAAAAAAAAAAAAAGCTGATTTAATGTACAACATCTTAAATAAATACAATGGCCAGGATTTTCAATGGAGTTAACTAATTCCTGGGGATCCTCTGTAAATTCCAGGCAATGTCCACTTATTGTGCCTCATACTTTTACTGCTTCAAATCTGCTGGTTTCTCTTATCTTTCATATTTTTGAGAAACGATTTGTAGGAAAATAAATCATGCTGTCAACTTCCTCTATTTAAAACCTAATGTTTAAAACCAAATAAATTCTACAAATATTTGCCTGCCCACCATCCCACAAATGAAGTTTAGAGACTATTTTATACATACATACTTGATTCAAACCAGCAGAGTAAGTTAATCCCCATGATCAGTTGCGTTATAAAGGCTTAGACAACATCAACTTTATGAGTTTATGCAGTCTGATGAAAAATTGGTATGTTTATTCAATAACATACCTGTTGACCTCTTTCACCCAAGAAATGACAGATGTTTAGGACCACTTCTATTGGAAAAAGGCATGGAACTAGCTACTTTGTGCAGTTCTACCTACAAAGCAAAGGCAGCCACAGAAGAGCCGACACCGGACTTTGGTCCCAGGGTATTCATTGTCACAACGCTTGTCTTCCAGACCAACCGCTACATGTACTGCAGTGCTGCTTCCAGGGTGTAGGTGGTTGGACATTTCTTACTGATGGGAAATAGAGACTACATCTTTTGTTTTTCTTCGCTTCAACAAGCAGCTTTTGCTTGTATTAAACTGCCTCTATCTTGACCCATAAGGTTTTTTCAATGTATTTTCTTCTCTTAATTGTCCAGCAGAGGAGGGAGTGATAGAGCAGCTTTTGTGGGCACCAGGCATCCAGCCAAGGTCATCCACCACATTCACATATTCGTGATGTTCCAAACTGACTTTTTCAAAGCAATTTACAGTAATTTGAAGTTCAAGGGAGCAGCTTACCTGCATATTGTGTGTCTGTATTTGCAATTATTTAGGGCTTTCATTCAGAAAGTCAGGAAGTATATGCTGTACACTCACTCTTCTTACTTGAAATGCATCTGAATTCTGACTTTGATTTGACCAAAACTACTATATTGGATAATTTTGGTATCTCCACTATTTATTTAGAGCTATACAATATTCCTTGCTCTATTCTAGTTCCTTTGATATTGTAATACAACTGAATTGACTTTTTAAGCTACAAGCAGATTTTTAAAAAAGTTATAAAAATATTAAATTTTTGTAATATGTGCTCTGAATTAAGAAAAGGCAACAATTTAAAAGTTCCTCCTCTCTTAAAAATAGAAACTGAAGCACTATTCATGTAAACATTTATGCACATGATTAAATATAAGCATGTCTACTCATCTGCTACATCTGCAGAAATATCTGCAGGATATGGGCCTAATTCCCAGCCTCCTTTCAATTCACTCCTATTTCACATCCATACTTTGGAACAAAAATAAATAACTCCAGTCACTCACAGTACACCAGAGTGCCAAGTCACTCTATGAACAATTACATGACAATTAGGGACATGAGCACCTCACATAACACGGAGCTAAACCAAAGACTCCAGCCTGGGACCTGAAAAGCACAGATGACATTATTGCCAACACTTTGCCAGAGTCATTAATCCTGTCTCTACACCAGACTGTGCAGACCTATGCTCATGATTTATGGCGTTCTTGAGACTCCAGCCACTACAAGAATGTGTAACACACTGTGTTTTCTGCTATATGTGTCTGAAAATATTTATCACAGTCTTGCAATAGAATGCCTAACTCCCATCTCCTCATCTGCAGCCTTAACAAGGGAGCAAAAAAAACTGTAAAATTTGCATCTTTGTTGCAACAAAACAAAGGCCTTGCATTTAGTAAAAGACATGTTCAGAGGATACTCTATGTGATTTCACCAAAAGCCTTTTTTCCTATCCACTGAAGCACAAATGTATTATATTTTGAATGTTACTTTCATGTGTATCCAAGTTAATTTTCCAGCCTCATGAAAAGAAAGCGATCAATTGCAAATCAATTGGTGGAAAAGAATGTGATAGTATATTGTCCCATAAAAGGAAATGGTAGATACAAGCTTGAAGCAAGATTTTATAATACAAATTTGATAAATTTGTAATAAAATGTACATAAAGAGAATGTACTGAGAAACAGTTCAACAATTCTGCCTAATTTGGTATATTTGAGAGGCAGAAATGTTCATCACACCAAAGTCTCATGGGAACCAAGAGGGTGAGGCACAGTTCAGCAATTCTGACAGAATATTCCTGGTCCCTGCATGCTTCAAGTAAACTGTTAAAATCACCACTAAACCAACATTTGAAAAAAATTAGGTAAATACAATGAGTCAAATTCAGTCATCAGTTCCGAGGAGGCACCTCCCATTCACCCTTCTCATCTATGGAACAGAGAAACAGAGAGCTGAGATACATTTTTTCCATGACCTTTCACTATTTTTCAGTGCCATGAAGCAGATAAAGAATTCCAGTGACGCAAGAGGAAACTGAGGGCCCTTCTCTCTCCAGTTTTATGACTGTGCTTGTCCAATGCCTCTCAATCGGCTTCTGTTATTCCTTCATACTGCCCTTGCCCACATGAAAGATTTGTATTTCCACATGTCTTTTTCTTTCCTTTTTCCCTTTTCTTTTTTTTTTTTTTTTTTTTGTAATTTGGTTCCTGATGTCAAATACAACAATCTTATTCATAATTAGGAATCTCTCTTGACTACTTCATTAAAGAAGCACTAATAAAAGATGAAAAAAAACCCCAAATTTTGTGCTCAGGCTGCTGTTGCTCTGTGAATTGCTGCCACCTTAGAAGCACTGCTAGCAGTGCAGTATAAACCTTCAAAGGTCTTATTTCATTAGCAAGCCCAGATAGTAGTCACAAAGAACAAAAGTGTTGTGACAGAGGTCACCAGCAGCATATGACTTGCCTTCAAAAGACTACTGTTAATGAGCTGCTATCTATCCTGGATCCTCTGAAATAAAATTGTGGAACCTTTGAGCTGTCAGGAAGATTAAAAAAAAACAAACAAACAAAAAGGAAAATTAAAAAATAACCCCCCCAGATGTTTATGAGCAGCTGCCTCCAGGACCCGTTTGCATGCAGCTTGCTACAAGCAGCTGTTTTTTCCCTAGACCATCGTGAGGGAGGACAGTAAAAACATGTGAGCAAGGAAACAGAAGAAAAAAGAAATTGAGAATAAAATCCTCTGAAACATTTTCATTACTTCAATTTTTTTTTTCTGCTGGAGCTGCTGACTATTTTTGAGACTCAGAACAAGCTCCCTCTTTCTGAATATAGAAATATAATATATAAAGCAAGACTGCTACCTTAAGAGACCAAGCCTACAAAACTGACTGGTGATATTAATTTTATCACTCATTCAAATGCCAACAGATTGTAGTTATCAGAAACAAACTGATCTGTGGAGAGGACTTTTATACTCTGTAATGAATTCCTCATAAATTTTTGTCTGTTAAACACTACTACCACATGGCATATGATCAGCAGGTATACGACTGGGTATAAAAAATGAATTACTATCTTGTCTTGTTCCTATTAGAAGCCAATAGTAACATAGCAAAGAGATGCTAGCTTCTGCTTTTCATAAACAAAATGATTTGTTGGTTTCTAAAGCTGTGAACCCATGAATTTTCCTCCCCACACTAAATTCCTATAAGGAGAGAAGAAAACGGTCACTGTTCATAAGGCTTGGGTAAAACCTCTGGGAAGTGATGTGAGCTAAGGCAACTTAAAGCACTTGAACATCCTCCTTGTCTTCTGCTGGACATTCAGCTCAATTCAACATGTCTTGATGTTCATCCAGCACTTCCAGAAATGTGGGACAGCTTGAGTGGCAATTCTACCTCATTGCTGTAGCTGGCAAAGTTCTTCGGTGCCTTTTGCATGCCACATATTTTGTAAGGCAGAAAAAAAGCCCCCAGCATCCCCAGCTTGCTTTCTAAACCCCTTATTTACCCGTGTAATACAACAGTCCCTGTGCAGGCAACTTCCACTGACTTGTGTGAGCTTTAGCAGTGACACACAGGCTGCCTCCTGTCCATTTGTCACTCGGCCATGCTGATTTTTTTGGTCAGCACATAAGATTCAGCCTGCTTACCCAGGAACATGCAAGTCAGTTTGCACATCTGGTCTCCTGTGCCCTGGACTTACTGAAGGTGCTGCTTTTGTGCACCCAACATCTATGCACACAGCAATTGTTTGTTTGAAGTCACCATTTTAGCTTGGGTTTTTTCTAAACAGATGGTAACTCCAATTGTAAAAGGTATCACAAAGATGGGGGTGAGTGAAAATGCCAAGAAAGGGATGAAAAATGGAAAAGAAATCGCAGGAGTAAATATATCCTGCACTTTCCAACTTATTTGAATAGCTACATTCCCCATTCCAACTCCTTCCAAGAACAATAGGCATGATTGCCTAAAGGTCATTCTTTCTTTGAAACCTCAAGTTCTTTGATTGTCTGCTTCAAAGACTGCTGCCCTTTTCACACTTCCCAAATGATGTATTAAAATGTATTATTCTGTTATGGCAGTTTTGGACTGTACTACTACTCAACATGCTGCAAGGCAGTCAGATGTGACACACACTCAAAAAATTCAATTAAAATGTTTCTTCTTGCTTGCAGTCCTCACAAGGGACAAGAGGAAAAAAAGAAAAAGAAAAAACACAGTAGAAAACAATGAAACAATGGGCCTTATTATTGATGAAAATACTATAAATACTTACTTGCCAGGCAAATCCCTATATTCAATGACTCCTAACAATTATTATTGAGGAAAGTTCTGTTTTCAGTAATACAGAAAAAAGATGAGGCTTGCAAGTAATATCTGACCATTTCAGAATTAAGATGTTCCCAAACATATTTTTAAAGTTAATTCAACTGATTTTTTAACAGTCGCAGTCCTGTACACAGCTTTAGATAAAGAGGCAAATGATTTCATCTACCCTGGGAACCTGTCAATAGGAATTGATGTCCTTTGCATTGTGATTTCTGTCACTTGATCTAGGAATTGAGGACTTCTCCTCAGGGTGGAAGGCATGAAGTCGCCCATGCCTTGGATTCCTTCCTCATGATCCCCTAGGGGAACTTCACCACAGCATACAGAATCCATACAGAGAGCAGAGAAAAGCATGTGAGAATCAGAAGTAAGGTAGTCCTAAATGAAAACCTGGACCTGTAAAAGGCTTTGCCAGAGATGATGAGGTCAAGTGAAATAAGACTATCTCTAGGACACGCTAAAAGACGCTCTCAAGCTGGCTTTTCATCACAATTTGTACCCATTCCCCAGAAACACCATTCTATGAAAGGACAGCAGAAGAGTAAAACACTTCAGGCACACTTCATCATGAAGGAACAATTCAACAGCCAAGTGCTTAGAAGTACGATTTTAACACATGCTGCAGGAAATCCCTTAAACAGCTAGAGAAGAAGGAGTGAGAGAACACTGGGATCCAACATCAAGATGTAAATCCCTTCTTGCAAAATTCCCTTTTTCACGCTGCTTCCCAAAATTCAGTCTTATTTACATCCAGATTACTCTTTTATTGCTAAAATAAACTCTTCAGTTTTAGTTTTCTACTATCTTGCCTGAAAAGAAAGTTCAGGATGTTTAAGGTCAGCCTGTATGCCTACTGCACCGGGCAAGGAGGGTTCCTGAAATTTCCTGCCTCTATCTTGAGATATGGTATCAAGTTGTGCACAGTCATGGCTAGAGATACTCTTTGGGGCACAGGATGACACTGCATCTCTTCAGCCTCATGACATAAATGAATTTGGGAGCAGAACTGATGAGAGGAGGTTTTTGGTTTGCTACTCCTTGTGTGCCTAAAACAAATGCTCAGACATCCTTCTTCCTTTCATGTCTAGCACTGGTATTCATGAGTATAGATAGCAAGAAGCTTGCATGCCATATAGGCAGTCTCCTTGTTTTAACACCTCTGTGCCTCCACACAAGAGGGAAAATACACAGAGAAATCAGCAGTGATGAATGCACAGGGACCATTCAGAAGGTAACAGAAGAAGAAAACAAAACTTTGGTCCACAACCAAAGTGCTTTTAGTGTAGGAGTAGTAAGCATAAACCTGGTTCTCTAGAAGGTGGCTGCAGCACCACTGAAATCAGGACAGGTAAGAGCACAGGAGCTGACCATGGTGGCACAGGAAAGAGCTCCAGTGCAGTGACCAGGGAGTGTCTGTCTCATCTGAGGGACAACACATAAAGGAAAGGAAAGGAAAAGACAACCTGAGTTCAACAAAAACCAATCGAACAAAACCAACCAAAAAATGCCAAAACAAAACAAAAAACCCCCACAAAACTAAAAACAAAAACACCAACAATAAAATAAACAGCCCTTGGACAAAGTAGTGGGTGGTGACAAGAAGAGCTACAGGATGTGCAGACCAACAAATCCTTTTCCTTCTGAGAGTCAGCAAGCGTTATTTAAGAGGAAGCTCATTCACTTTCCTGAACTAGTGAAAATTTTTGTAGAGAGGCAGACACAAATAAGACATAGTACTGCATTATTCATAAGAATATTAGCAATCTTTGCCTGGACTTGTCTAGGGACTATGATTTGTATGACAAATGCAGCGGTGTAAAATCTGCATTCTTTTCTGAGTATGCAAGAGGCTATGTCATTAATAATAAGCATGAAAATAGCACTACACAATCACAGACTGCTTTTCATAGTGAAACATGTTTCCTATCTCCCATTCACCATCATAAATACAGTTCAGATTACACATTCCAACATACATTATATCCACTTTTATAATATGATGGGGAAAAAACCAATTTGCCTCTCTCATAAACTGCTCAATATGGGTTGCATTTTTCCAATGGCCACAGCTTGGTAACTCTACTCTCCTGCCTGGACTCCATGCATCCCTCCAGCAGGTTAGCAGGTAACAAATTCCATTCCTGTGCTCCCCCTCACCCTTGATTACTTCTTAATGATGGCTTACATACCACAGCACTGACTTGCAGTGGTGGAAAATGGCCAAAGACCAGTTGTAGCCATTTTTGGGGCATTGGCATAGAGGTTGCAAGGCTTAATCATGCTCACTGCAAGTAGTAGGAATACAAGTGGAATGAGTGTCAACTTCTACAACAGAGACTGGTACAGGAAACATATTTAAGAAGGCAGAATCTCACTCTCTGTCTCAAGGTGAGCACAGGTATCCATCCCTACCTTATTTAATTTTAGAATATGGACAACCCACCTAATTCTAGGGTAAACTTATTTGTACCCTTTAAAACTTATAGCCTTTTAATCAGGCACCATAATTGGAAAAGCCATAGTTGTCCAAAGCATAACTTGAAACTCCATTAATTTCCACATGCTGGAGCTGAGTTATTCATCAGGTCTTCTAGATAAATTTCTGAGCTGTGTACAGACTACCATGGAAATTTAAAACAAATTGCTCCACTCCTCAGGGGGAAAGTATATTTCCAGCCTATCTCAACTATTCTCTGAAAACAAAATGAGGAAGAAATTATATTCTAACCTCAAGAGACATTACTACTAAGCTACATTTACAGAAACTAGTTTTGCCTCCTGCTGCTGCTGCTTAGTGTAAATAAATAGTTCGTGGCAACATCCCCACTCCCAAAATTGTATTTGTAGTTTCATTGTTTAGATATCTATAGAGTGGAGACTATTTTTAGCACATCCTGTCAACAATGAAGGGAGAAAACTACCAGGAAGAGGATGCATTAGACTTTTACATTAACTGGTGGTAAAACTAGTGCACAGGACAGCCTAAGAACTGGGCAGTCATTTGCTTACACAAATCAGTAACTGTGTGTTACTGATTTGTTTTTCCACATTAATTCTTAGTTCACCCGACACTATAGATCTCATGATCTAACAGACGTAGAGCTCAAAGAAAGAGAATCATATTTTGCTGGAAGTACTGGGGAAGGTTTAGAAAAACCCAGCCCATGCTGCCTACAGCAGTGAACCCACACGTCAGCAGCCCTGAATCTCTTCCCTGGGAAGTGCAGTGAACAACTGCACCTTAACCTGCCATCCCAGCAGAAAACTGATTATCTACACACACCTCATGCACACTGAAAATAACTCATTCTTCTGACTTGAAATTGCAAACGTTACTCGGTACACACTCCAATTTGCTATCAGCTGCTTATTGCCTTGCATGCCACTGGAAATGCAGGACTGGGAGAATGGGTTTGTAATTTATTGTTGCTGTTTTACAGTGTGAAGTACTACACAAAAGTAGGAAAAAGTTTCCCTTCAGATGAAAACTTGATCTCAAAGGCCATCATATTGGTCCAAGCCTCATTCAAGACCTCAGAGTGAATTTGTAATAGCTGAGCTTGAGCTTTATCTTTCATTGTACTCTAACTTTTACACGCCATGTTAAATGCAGCCTGGTCTCAGTAAGTAATTTGTCTTAGGTCTTGAAAATGCATGTTAAAATGTACATCTTGAATTTAAAACTATATGTTGAAGGCCTTGCTTAAACACATTGTAGATTGAAGTTATATTAAAATAGATTTTTAAAGTCAGTAGAAGTGGCTTTGAAAAGACTAGCATTGCTTTTCAGAGTTTTGGTGGTAATTTTAATAAATGAAATAATTACAGAAGAGTTAAATAAGGGACCTCTTTTGGTATGTGTGCATATATTTAACACTTTGTAGCAACAGAGGTATATAAATATTTTTTCTCTCTAGTCCCATATACTCTGCAGAGATTTACTCAGCATCTTTTTACAAACTGGCATGGACCATATACTGACAAATGAGTCCTTCAGTCTGTGAACCCAGTTTTTCCCCAAAAAATTAACTCAAGGAACTCTTGACTCTAAAGAAAACCAAACCAAACCCAACCCCAAATCTGACAACTTAGGGTCATTATCCAGGTTTTGGGGAATGCAAAGTACATGAACCATGCAAAAAGAATAGTGCAAGTGAGATTTTAAGTATTAATAGTATTTTTGTATTACAGAAGGATTACAACATAATCTAGAAAAACACAGGTGGATAGTAACCTAGTAATGATAATGATATCATGATAATGATATTTTCCAGATTGTGACTGTAGTTCCATGCACATGCAGTGAATGCTGTAAAAGAGTTTATTCTTCCAGCAAAGCTCTTAAACAAAATTTCAAATGGCAAGTTGCCTGTGATGCTCTACTGAAGGCTCTACTGAGCAGCAGTATCTAACCTGGAAAAGATGTCATTGAAAATGGGAAATTGAGTTTGCTGGGCTTATGTCACTATTATTTAAGGTCTGATCTGTAAGTTTTTGCTGGCCTAGTTTTGTTATTTGCAAACATGAGAAAGAACTGTTGTCTGGTACAGAGATGTAACTTTGACCAACCACAGTCCTCCTGTTGGGTTTGCTTCCCTTTTCCAGGGAGATTTTTGTTGCATTCCTCTGTAATATTGCAGGCACAATCTGCATGTTGTTTGCTGGACCTTGCTATGCTAGAAAAACCAGGAGCCTGTAGGTTGTCTATCATTCACAGGATTTCCAGCCAAAAACTGGAAACACCAGAGGATATTAGCTTTCCTCTGTTGAAACAGCATCTACAGCTGGAGGAGTTACCAGCTGTGATTCACCACAGTGCACTTTGGGGAAGGCGTAGGGGGAGGGGGGCAAGACTTGTAGAGTACAAAACCAGCTGGCAGGAACAGCTGCTGAAACAGTCAAAACAGGTTTTTGCTTTTTCCAGACATCCAGCATTCTGTAAGCTTCTGACAAGATTCTCAGCCTTGTGTTGAGTGTTCATTCCAATCATCTCCACACCCTTGTTCCTCTGTCTTCTATTTCAATGTGCCTACTTTCCTCCCTGCGCCACACTCCTCTCTCCTCCCTTCTCTCATTTCAAATAAGAGTTCAAAGGGAGCCTTCCTCCCTTCTGAAGCACTGCATCTTTGCACTGAGTTTTGCTGAACTCCCCCCCTTTCTGCTATAGCCCCCCATTGCCAGCCTTGCCATCGCACCCCTTACGAAGTCCACAGGGCATTTTCTGTCTTCACTATCAAAGCATCTGGCACAGCCATGTCCTGTTGGTGAGCACCAACATAGAGCAGCCGCAGCTACAGAAATAGCTCCTCAAACAAACTGAAAGGCCACTGGACCTCTTGTATTTCTGGTGTGGCAAAACATCCCAAAAAGAAAGGCATCACAGCCTCTTCTCAGACACACCCAAGGTGAAGGGTATGGACCAAAGGACTCAGGCTGTGGTGGTTGCGATCCCAAGGTGGGGACAAGCTTGAAATCTGTGAAATGAGCTGTCTGGAGCATGGACAAGGTAGGACAGGCACACGTGTGTGTACATGTGTGTGTTAATTTGCGTGCACACAACTGTGTACATCCAGGGACTGCAGCAAGACAGCTGATGGCATCAGGGGCCAGAACTGAGGAAAGGAGGCAGGGGCTATGGAAAACCTACAGCTCTCTGTATGTGCTAAATAAAAAAACTAAAAGCTTCAACTCATCACTACCCAGTAGTCCATTTGAATTGTGATTTCTCATAAATATAGAGCATATAAAGCTCCATAAGCACTTACATACTTTTAGAATAACAGATGATACATAAAGCAACAAAATGCAGATATCTGTTAACAGTAACTGACAATAACCTTTATTTGGCATATACAAACCAGATTCTTAACCACTTACCTTATTGTTAATTTACAGTTACTTGTCTAACCTACATTAGGTTAGACCTATGTGACAAGTATTGCCAGTAATGAGTTTCAACCTGAGAAGTAATGCCAGTTAATACCACATTAAAAAACAATCCCAATTCTTCCATAGAGAAACTCCTTGTTAGAAGAAAAAGAACAAGATTCATTGAACAAGTTGGAGTCTACAGTAGACTCCCATCTCTAAAGGACCAATAGCATATTTCTGTTGAGCACTGGATGGGTACACCACTGTCTGTGCAGCCTTCTCTGCACTGGTTCTACTGCTGGGCCACCTTGGTCTTACTGGGGACAGATGGGGTGAGATGTGTCATCTTTTATTACTCTGCTATAATCAGTCTAATCTTTTCAGTCAGCAAGGTACCTTTCCTGACCACCAGAAAAAGAAACAAAACACCAAAACTGTGCAGGTACACACAATAGATTTTACCATGCAGGAGCAAGCAGAATGGAGTCAGTCAGCAGTACTTTGAAGACAACTGAACAACTGGTATACATTGATTTTACTCCCCATAATTTTCTGCTGTAATATAAATGCAATTACTGGCTCTTCCTCAATAATAAGTAGTATTTCTCATCAAAATACTTGCAGTATAATCTCTTCAAATATGATCTTTCCACAAACAGATTTATATCAGACTTAGCTCTCTGGTGTTTGAAACCCAACAATACTAATACTGATATATTTGATTTGTAAAAATAACTGTCAAAAAACAGTCTTCTAAATGAGTTGTTTAAATAAAAACAAAAACAACCAAAAACCAAAACAACCAAACTTATTCCTCATTTTGGAACATTATAAAATGTCCTGTTTGTTTAATTTCCAGAAAAATAGACCCCTTAAAGCTTTTCTACAATAGCCTTTTTTTCCTCATTCTCACTCAAACAAGAACAAATTTCCTCAAATGAACATGTGTCTCATTTAATGAATAAAAGGTAGAATGAAGAATGGTTTTACTACTTAAATGGGATTTTGGATGGCTATTTTATGTCACTATATTTCTTTTCCAAATATATTTCTAAACAAAAAAAAAAAAAAAAAAGAGCAATTGCAGACTCATACATAGACCAAAAACCAAAACAGTATAAAATTGCTTGGCAAGATAAAAAGCCCCACATAATTATCCATTCCAAAAAGAGGTCATCAGCAACTAACTAGCCTGTGCAGAATTGGAAGGATGCTGGGGAAGAGAAAAACAAGATATTATTTGTAGAGAAGCTATTTGTGCACAGAAAGAAGCAGCAGAAGGTTTTTAATCTAGCCTTAATTTACACAGATTTCTGTGTATCCTTTCAAAAATGAACTGAGGCTCCAGCCATCATGGTTTTGCAGACTTAGCAATGGGAATCTAACATGTTTCTGCTTCCCAACCAAATATGTCCCTCCATCTCCCTTGAAAATTACTGCTCCTGTGTCAGAGGCAGTACAGACAGAGATCCGCCCATCACTGCCCTAGTCCACAGCCTGGGGTATCAGTGTCAGCCCTGCTTGGTCCAGGATATGAGCCAGGACACCGGGGCGTTGTCTATAGGTTGCCGAAGCACAGCCACCCAATCCCTCCTGCTGCCACTGCTGCAAAGTGGGTAATTTACCACAGAAGCACTTCATCTTCCCAATTAACAGAGGCACTCAAAGCAATGCACGCCTGCTGAGAATGTGGAAGTTGGGAATACAGAGGGATCCTCTTGCATATGTGGAAGGGTACAGCAGTGTGTCACAGTCACATTCCACCTGCTTGGGCAGAAAGAGCTGGGTAAGGGCTGCAGGAAGGAGAAGGAGAGATGTAAGGTTCCTCTTTCTCCTGTAAGCCAGTCTGTTGACCAAAGGCTGTTAGAGTGCTCTGGATCAGCAACTCGTATTAATGCATAAGAGAATAAAACTAAAAAATGTAATAGACCAAGGCAGGAAGATACCTGAAATAGCACCTCCCTAAATTTTTCATGGTGTGCTATTCCATGAGACTATATTTATGTTCTGTTTAATATGAAGGCTGCCCCCAAGGAGGTGGTTGTAGTATTCAAGACTGTTCTGCTGACCAGTTTCTAATCAAGGCAGCAGATAATCATGAAGGAAACAAGATTTTAAGTCTAGTTTGGCCTCTGTTCTCTGATCATGCTAACCCAGTTCATTACAGATTGCTCCAGGCAACAGAGGGATGTCCTGTCTGCCTCCTTTCTCCCAGAAACAGTTTATACCACAGGTAATTTTTCTCCATCTCTGTTCATTCTCAAGCCTTTCTCTCTCTCCCCCCCCCCCCCCCTCCACATTTCCTCTAGGCCTTGCACCATCTGTGCAGGCAGTCCTTCTCTTTATGCATACTGTTGCATTCTATTCCTTTTCTCTCTGTGGTCTATATTTAGCTGTTTTCCTGTTTATAAACCCCTCCAGAGAGGGGTATTGTTGAATGTGACTAGTCAGGAAGAGAAACAATGTGGTCAGAACACAAATCCTTTCAGAGGAGTATCTGGGATGGGAAGCTGTGCAGAACTTGGTAGGATAAAAAACTTTTTAAGATTAATCAGATGTAGAGTTCTGAATATACATCCATAAGTCCCCTTAGAGCACTCTGATCAAAACCCAACAATATCTAAGCAAGGGAAGAAACAAAGGTAAGGAAATACATGCAAACTTTATTCTGAAACTGCAGGGGTTTTTTTTTTTCTCCATAAGATAAAACTCTTTAGGTTTGCAAATCTTATGGTATTTGTGTCTCTTTGCTCAAACTACCAGGAAGGCCTGAATATTAATCCAGAATGCATACATGAAGTAAGCTCTAGGAAAGTGTACTTAAAGACTGCTGGGGAGTTCAGTGTTGGTTGGTCCAGAACCAAAGTTCTTTTAGTGTAGGAGTAATAAGCATAAACCTGGTTCTCTAGAAGGTGGCTGCAGCACCACTGGAATCAGGACAGGTAAGAGCACAGGCGCTCACCATGGTGGCACAGTAAAGAGCTCCAGTGAAGTGACCAGGGAGCGTCTGTCTCAACTGAGGGACATTTGCACAACAAATAAATTGAGTGTTTCCCATCTTCAAGTTTCTAAGAAAAATAAGTAGCTTGTGAACGGACTGGTTGTGAAATAAAACACTGGTGTACTAGCACTGGGGAAGTTTGATAGTTTGAGTATTCTCTGTAAGTAAGAGCTATTTATCTGTAAGAAATGGAGCCCAGTGGGGAACACACACATCTATTATTTGAGCCAAAAGAATGTCTGAATTTTGTTTTGGAGTTTTACCATTATACTAATGCAGATAGTTTTGATTATCATGGAAAATCAAAAGCTCTCGTAGTCCTTAACATTATGCTAATAAATTCATTGGCAACCCAGAGAGAGTTTTGGGTGCAAGCCATTCACTTCCCTAGCATGATGAACTGTGAAAGGAAAAGCTGGAAGGCTTTGTAAAGCAGAACAGATATTTGAAAAACCAAAGAGGTATGCAACTGGTGATTTCATATTTAAGCCATGTGTGTCACTACTAAATTGTTCACAGTGTGTATTAGAAAATTTCAGTGCAAAGGCAAAAACATCTCTCAGTATCTCTCAGTGGCTAGGACTTAAATATGAATGATGAGCTGCCCTCCATGACCTGCAGACATTTCCTGGCCAAAGGGGGTCCTCAGCCTTTGGTACAACACCAGAAGGGAGCATATGTGGTGATAGAACAAGGGATAACGACTTTTAACTGAAAGAGGCTAGATTTAGGTAAGATATTAGGAAGAAATTCTTTATTGTGAGGGTGGTGAGACTCTGGAACAGCCTGACCAGAGAACAGCTTGCCCAGACATGTTAAAGACCGAGTTGGATACAGATTTGAGCAATCTGGTCTAGTGAAAAGTGTTCTGGCCATGGCAGGAAACTTGAAATAATTTTAAGGACCCTTCCAACCCAAGCCATTCTACAAGAAAGGGAAGGGCTGCAGAGTGGAAGTGAGGGCAGCAGAAAATCCTCAGAACTTTCAAATAAAGTACGTTTGCAGCATGAAATGAACTTCTTTGCTTCAGTTAGTGGCAAGAATGGTTGTTTATAAGATATTTAAACAAGGGGAGGTAAGTGGCTTAGTCTACAGGATGGGCTTCAGCAGTAGAACAGAAGATGCATCTGAAGCAGCTGGGGAAAAGATGATTTCATTAGCAGCACTTTTCAGGGACAGGAAGAGCCTCTAACAGACCAAAAGGGGGAAATCTACACCTGTGGAGACAGGAGACAATACAGAAAAATGGCTCAACTCTGAGAACAAAAGAGAAGGAACAAGGTCAGAAATTGTTCATTTATGCCCTAAAAATAATTTTAAGAGGAATTTAGACCCTGAAATAGAGAAAACATTTTTAAAATAATTTGCAAAATATCCGTTTGGGGAGAGACTTTCACAAGTTTAAAAAAAAAGAAGTTATCTTTTTAGCAATTTCAGTTCAAACAGAATGTCAGCAGCAAGAATGTGAGCTGCTGATCTGTTTGGTGACTGCCAGAACCAAACAACCTTCTGCTCTGAGTCAACGAGAGGCTGTGTACAGTATTATGAGATCAAACTCTAATCCTCTTAGCAGCATTTTCCATGGAAAAAACTGTCATACTATATGTATTTACAACATTAAATGCATTATTCATGTAAGTGCCATATACATACACACAAAATAGGCTGTAATTACAACACATTCCTTAGGAATTGTATCATCTGAATCCTGTTCAGAAACCATCCTGAAAAAGAGCAAAGACCACTAGACATTATTTGCTTATGTTCCCTTTATTGCAAACAACAGAACAGACTGTCTGTTAAAAAGATGTGCATAATCTGGTTAGTGTAAAACATTTGTTATACGTGCCCACACAAGTCCCCTTCTCTCCTGTATGCATAGATGTCTTATTTGCAATTCAGAGGCAATGTGTAAGGAGGCTGTGCAAAAGTGATCACTTTTAACTCCAGTTTGTAGGGCACAGGTATGTAGTCAGGTCTCGGCTAAGAAAATTAGCAGCTTCATCAAGTGAAGTGCCACCAAGCAGAAATCTTGCTTTGCTATTTACACATCCTGCAAATATCAGAAAATGTCAAAATTTTGTAGATTGACCCACTTGACTGTTCAGCATGCAAAAGACACCAAACTAAGTAATTTGATAGTGTTTAGTTATATGCAGCAGAATTTAAGAGCAATTATTATAATGCACTATTTCGATTACAGCATCCGTAAACATCAATATTCTTCCCAGACTTCCTTACTTCAAATATTCCTGCCTGAGGACTCATCATTGCACCTGCAAAGCCTCTCTCGCCAGCCTAAATATCCACTTTTATCCAAAGAAATTAATTATTCACGTCATCAAAGCAACAATGAGCTAGCGAGACAGGATATTTCAAGCATACACTGATATTCTACTATAATTCTGTAATAAGGTTTCTAAAACCTTGTAAGTTACAATACTATGATAATTTTTTCTGATTAATTTGTTGCCAGCCTATACTTTCTACTAACTTCTACAGGATTTTAAAAATAATTTTACTGATAAATTAGTCTTTTTTAATGTATTCTGTGAGTTTTTTACTCCATAAATTATAGTCAAATGCTTCTTTTTTCCCTTTGGTACATCACATTTTAAGTGACTTCAAGCAAATATCTTTAATACATTTCCACACAAAGATAATCACTGGATTCCAAAGGGAAAAAACCCCAGTATTATACGACATTGTCTGCCCCTTATAGTAAAAGCATCTCAGTAACCTTCATAAAATAGCACTGCTACTGACTTCTTCTGCCTCACCCATTACATTAGAAGCAGGAGTTGTTAAAACAAAAGAGCCTGCTTACTTCATCCTAAGGGAAAAACATCAGTAAAAGACAGCACTATTATGAGAAATGACATCATTGCTGGGGACTATAGTATTTCAAAACCCAAATATTTACATGGGTAAATAGACTAATCCACTTGTTTCTGCAGCAAATCCAAACACACTTCTCCCCAAAAAAATCCTATTTTGCTTCCTGGCATCAAAGTCTAGTAATGTTCTGAAAAGAGGGAAGTGAGAAATCCCCATTTGTTATCAAGCTGTCCCCTTCTCTCTCACCATCTTTCTCTGGTTTCTTTAGGGGCAAACAAATTTGCTCCCACTCCCTGTTCCTCCTGTTTTGGGGTAGCAGTGTTGTTCTTTCTCTAGGGCCCTATTTTCAAGAATCTTACAGGAACATTATGCCTTCAAGAACACTATTTTTTCTCCCTTTCTCTGTTAAATTTGACAGTTCTTTCAAAGCAAAGGGCAAGAAAGGAAAGTGGAGGCATGTATAAAGCCTCATTTCTTTAGGGATCTATGCTAAAAAGGAATCCAAATCAACAACTGAGTTTTTCAGTCAATTTCCTGTATTCACACAGATGACTACATGACAGACACACAGCACACTGACACATCACCATTACAGAAAAGTAAAGGAAAACCACTGTAATACTCTGACATTTTGGTTTTCATCCCTGCAGGAGTAGCAGAATACCTCATTCATCCACTACTAGTTGGGAACATCAGCAGTTCAAGATTCACTTTGCTGGTTTTATTTAATAAATATGCCTTGAAAAGTTTTTAGTTTAGGAAGAAAGAACAAGACACTCTTTACAATCCAAGACAAGAATTTGAATTACACTGAGAAAAAGAGAGATTCCTGATTTGACAGTCTCAATATATTTTAGAGGCCACATGGATAAAATATTGTGATTTCAGATCCAGATGTATTGCCATAAGCAATACCCAACAACACTATCAAATTTAGCCTTCTAGGTTCACAGGCTTGGCCAAGGCATAACCCTCTTTTACCCATTCAGCTATGAGGACACTAATTTTGTGAGCCCAGAAGTTGGTAATAATACAAGATGTGTTTAAACATTAAATTATGTGGGGTTTTTTTGTTTGTTCGGTTTTTATAGTCCTTGTTGGCAACCAGCCAGAAGACAGAGAAGCCAAATAAGTTTACCTAGAGTAGGTTGTTAAAGCATTCTACTATATCTCAAATTTTGGAAATGATGAAGGAATGCTGCGCCATCAACAACAAAGCCAGTCTGCTGTGGTGTTAAGTGTCCCAACAAAATCAATACAAGTTTTCTTCTGATTCAGATCTCATTACAGCTCTGGGGAGGTAAAAAGAGTTATTTGATTTGCTTTTGTTCTGAATCATGTAAGTTTGCACTAGTTTACTACAATGGTAAGGTGCTTTCAATGGGAGATCTTTTTATCATAAATGAATAACTTAACACAGGCTAGTTTTAACTTTGTCATGGAAATCCCAAGATTAACTACGCAGTTTACTCCTTTCAGGAAGTGGAAATGGATGATGACTGAGCAGAAACCATGAAACTTTGCATGATTTCACATATCTAGAGTGACAAGAGATCTCATTTTCACTGTGAGCTTTTTTCATCAAGGTTCAAAAGAAAACATAGAGACAAAACAGGCACAAAAGCTGCCATGCAACACAAAATGTGAACATTGTTATCTTTATTTGACTATTTTCTAAGATATCGAAGATGCCATAGCAACCATGCTTCAAAGTCAGAGTAGAGGTGCTGTAAAAATTGTACTATATAAAACTAAAATCCCAGACAGACAGACTCTCATTCTCAACTGGGAACTGAGTCATAGGTATGAAACCCTCAGCAACACACTTGGGAGCTGTGAGGCAAGGGGACTCCCTAGGAGTTTCTTCTGATGCTCTCCCTGAAGGAGAAATGATCACAAGACATTTAAACTACAGAAAGCCAGAATGCAGAGACATTTGAAGAGAAATAAGCAAGGACTGAAGTACATGAGATGAGGACATTTCTGAGATATGCAGTAAGTACTGCATCTGGGATTTGCTCCAGAGCCATCTGAGCACTGTCCAGCCTCAGAGGTGAGTATCATCTCTGAATCAGCACCTCCTCAAACAAAGTTTTGTTTTTACTGATGGCTGCCCAGTTACCTCAGTGAAGTGAGGGTGGAAAGTACCAAAACAGACGCAGTATGAGAAAAGCAAAAACATGTGATTGCATTGTTTGAGTCTAAAACATAACACAGAAAAGCTGGATCAGATGAGTGATAGGGTGAGGGAGAAGGAAAAAGCAGAACTGTTACCTTACAAGGGAAACATCTGAGAAGGCAAAGTGAGTTTCAGTAGACACCAGGAGGCAAGAGCCTGGTCTCAAGGACACAGCTCCCATGAGCATGGAGCTCAGCATTTCCGCAGCCCAGCTGCGTGATTCTACACCAGCACACAGCACATTCAAATCGTCAACCTTTATTTACAAGGGGGAAGAAAAGCCTGCAGACCAGAGTAAAGAATCATATCCCAGAAGGGCAAAACAACTTAATTTCTTCTCTTCAGTAACTGAAAAATGGGGAGTTGATGTGCCTCCCTGAAGAGATGACACAAAATCCCAGACAACAGCAGCTCTCTGATCACCAGGAAGATAAATGAGTGCTTGTAGACCATAGTGGTACTCCATGGAGAGAGCTCTATTCTTATTTCTCTCTCAGTCCCACGAATTTCACACCAGCAGAAGGATTTTAAAAGCCAGGGTAAAAGGTCAAATTTTCTCTTGGCTGTGGTACATACAGCCCATTAAATGTTTTTTAAGTCCCCACTTCCCTGGGGACAGGTTATAATTACCATGGTTGTGCCTGTGGCTAACAACAAGGAGGAAGAGATGAACACAAAAAAGAAGGCAAAAATCAAATCCTAAACTGATCAATAGAAGAGTAAGTGGTCAAGAGCAGAAGCAAAGGACTGATCTGTTTTTCATAAATAAGACTCTTCATAGAGTTATGTTTCTGAAATGACCAAGATTATCTGCATTGGAAAAGATTACAGTTTTAATTCACTCATTTTACACATGTTATGAGAAAGACAGAAACACTAAGTGAAAATCTTAAAACTTTCCTTACAACTCCAGGGAAACAACTCCTCCCATTAAATCACAAAAGTCTTCCTATTATAGCATTTCTTTCAATACAAACATTACTCAAATTAATTTTATGGCTTCTTTTACAACCTGTTAGAGAGAGAAAAAATGCTTTTAAACCAAGCAAGGGAAAAATTGCAATTGGCACCATTCACATAATTATCTTTGTTATGGGTAACTTACACCATTTCACAGTGGAATACCCATCTCCAAGAATAAATTGGTATGTAAGCTATATCCTGATGTGTGGAGAGATTTTCAAAAAAGCAGTTGGGATAGCACATGTATCTTTTGGCAGATAATGACAAGAGGTAGTCTGTGCTTTGGAAGTGACAATCCTCAGAATCATTAACAGTATTCCTTCTAATGTCCCATATGGGTTTTCCTGTCTGGGAAAAATGAAAAATTTGTTTGCTAGAATAAAAAAAATCCCTGTTGCAGAGGAAACTTTCAGAAATTCATTTCACGCCATCAGGCAAAAGATGCTATTAGGCTTTTTTTTTTTTTTTCTAGCATACAGTCCTTCAGAGAAAAGCAAATACAGATGGAGTTGCTCTGCTGTGTGAGAAGGGATGCTGTAGCATCAATGGCATTAACAGCTGTAGGAAAAGAAGACATCTGGATGCTGCCATAGCTGTGATGTTGGAACTGGGGAAAGTGGGTGAATAAATAGTTTCTACTTTGGAGACAGAGTAAGTTCTGTGGCCCACCATCCTTATCAGCATTGACACTTGGTATATTATGTTATGACATTAATTTTTCCACAAAATTATGAAAAAAATGTAGGCACACTTGAAGTATGTTTTTAGTACAGATTCTTCAATTCTGCAAATTGCATAAAAACTTGAAATCATGGTGGAAAAAAAAAATCTCAGCAACTGATTTTGGAAAACTAGTTTGTCTCCAGCTCTGCTAACATGGGTGATTTTTTTTTTTTTCTCTTGGATTTAAGACAAAAATTGTAATTAACATGGTATACACAACCATCTTTTTTCAGACCAGAGAAAATACCCCCCCAAGTGCTTATCCTCATGACATAATATCTTGATTTAGCCACAAACTAAGGATAATGCACATTAAAACTTTTTATAGGAGAAAGCAAAGCCTCCCCTCAATCCCCCTCAGCTTAGTTTGACCCAACTCCTGCTTTATTTGCTTTATGTATTTTCTGCCTTACAATTGCTAAAACTTCACCATGAACAAAAGAGGATTAAATAACTAAAATAGAACAGTATTATCATTATAAACCTGGACATTTTCACAGTGCTGGAGAGACTAAGGGATTAATTGATGCCTACTTCAGTGGGGACTTCCTTTCATTTACAACACACAGCACTTTTCTGCATGGACTCATATATCCCACTTTCACCCATTTCTTGAGTAAACCCAATGATGTGGTCCTCTTTTGGTACTAGAATTTGAAGAGAAGTTGACAGAACGCAGAAGTAAAAGCTAAGGTGAACTACCACCCTTTCCTTCCCTCCTTTTATGCCTATTTCACTGGTTGCCATATACAAAGAAGGTCACTCTCAAGGGTACAAGAGTCTGAAAAACAAGAACAGATGCATCAGCTTCTCTATCCTTTCAAATTTAGGCATGGCAATATGTTTGAAATCAGCCATACAATGCCAACACATGAAAATCATTTGCATTTTGAAAACATCTTGGTTTAGCTATCCTAATAGTGCTGATTTAATTGAATATTAAGGAGTTTGTTTTTGAACAAAAATAAGTGATTTTACTTGCCAGAAAAGAGCTTCAAGTTTTTACGACATAATGAAATGTTATAAAAAAACTTCTGAAGTATGTTTTATTTAACACCTGCACACACTAAATAGTAAAAAAATTCAAATCTAGTGATATGAATTGGTCTTGAACTGTGTCACAGAAATAATCTAACATAAAGGCTTGCTTTCAGATTACTCTTTAGTAATAATTTCAATGCATAACCATACCATGACCCTAAAGTAGAAATTGTGCAGACTAGCAGCAGATCCAGCAGGGTTTCAGATACTTAGAGAAAGCTTTTCAATTAATGCAATTACAATGTGTAATTGCTGTCCCAGACACACTCTAAGCACCTTTAGTTTAACTTTACACACTGAGAACCACTTGATTGAACAGCCTCTCATTGACTCAAAATAAATTAATAGCAGGTTTTTCTATGTCACAGCTGTAATCTAGTTTTTCAGTCCTAGAGTACAGTAAGTTACGTATTTCAAGATGAAAAATCACAATGCAAATTGGACTAAATCATTTAGACTGAGGTTGTATAATACAGCGAAGACTGGAATGGAGGTCTACTGATGCAGAAGTTTGAGACTAAGATATCTTTCAGAGTCACAGAACCTGTCCTCTAGTTGCTGGCAACATGAAGGTAGAGAAAACAAAGTTGAACTGATGCAGGCCTTTCTTTGTTACTCACTGGAAAAAAGCGACAGAAATTTCTACCAAGAGAAAAGAAAAGAAAGGTGAATAGATAAACGCACACACTTGGACCACCTCCCAGTTTACTCATAACAATTCCTGAAAGTAAAATTATTTACTGCTTTCTGCCAGTCATACACAGTCTCAGATTTGGCCTTGCAGGAAAGAGGCGACACTCCTGAATTACATCTGGATTTTATATGAGTTAATGTGCTAAGGTTTAATGAGTCAACTGTCATTTTGCCTATTACTATCATTACTTACCACCTGAAGGAACAATGGCAAACTGTATCTTCCCTTCTTGCCTATGAACTGCTACACAATGTCTAATAATACACTGCAATCTAAGGAAAATATTTTCTTCATTATAAACTTTGTGGTTTTTTCTTCTGTGCTCTAAAAGGTTTGCATTTCCAATACCCTTGAACTCCTGCTCTCAGCTAGAAGAGAGCTGTAAGTTCTCCCACATCTCACAGTAAAAGCAGCTCTGCTGAAATACTTATATGTTTCAAATACAGTACATTACAAAGTAGTGAGAGAGATTGAACAGCAAAGGACAACTGCTCCCTTCCAAGCCTTCCAAAGCCATGCTGTGGCCACCCCACCACCATCCATGCACTCACTGAGGAAATGTGCACCCCAAACGGTTTGCCTGGAAGGCACTTCCCTGCATGTGAATCGTTAGCTGTCATGTAAGGACCTTGGATGGACGGATCACTTGCTTCCTTATACATCCTCAGTCAGAAAGCTTTTTTCAAGGCAGGTTTAGTAATCACATCGCTCTTTTTCATTTCCTGAAACTTTGTTCTCCAGGAAGCAAAACAAAAAGCTCTGTGTAAGAGGTGATGGTAACACACACGCACAGAAGTGTGTCCTGCGTGCAGAACCAGCTGCTGCTTCTCTGCAGCACTTGGAGACTTTACTAACAGCAAACACATTTATGGAATCCTTGCTGAAATGGGACAGTAAGTCTTGTAAAATGAACAAAAGGAAATTACTAGAAAATATTTTTACTAAAAGTATTTGTACTTGAGTAACTGGTAAATCAACATAAGGAGGGCTTTTGTTCCAATTTCTGTCTTACTTTAGAAATACTTCCAGTTACCTGTGATGACACAAATGTAGAAAGCACACACAAAAGGGGTCTTCTCCTGAGACTAGCAGAAAATTGTATGAAGGAAATGCTACTAATAATAAAAATAGATGTAGGAGAGCTAAACCCTCCGAGAACAGACTTCTTGTGCCACAGGGTCAGACAGGTCATCATACTATGATGAGCTAAAACTTCAAATAAAATTACACTTGCATAAAGCTACATTACTGCAATAAATGCTCAGCTGCCCACAGGTTCCAACCAGCCCCTGAGGTTCATCTCTTTGTCTCCTGTACACCCACACACAGATGTTCCAGGCACAGGGAATCAGGGCACTTGCTGGCTCAGAGAGTGAAAGGGCACTGCCCTCTCCCTTTCAGTCATTCCATCATTGGTTTGTAGGCAAGTGTGGGTCCCATCTGTGGGTCAGACAGGACTCATCCCACAACCAAATGAAGACCTCTTCTGTTATATGACGATGCCATGTCCCTGCTCGATGTTCACATACCCTGGCTATGTGACCAGAGACTGAGTTAGTTGTGTGATCTATGTCAGAATTCATTCGACACCAGAGCCCATGGATCAACTCTGTCAGCACTGGCTTGGTTGCCAAATACCATCAGATCAAGGAATCACGCAGACACTGAGATGGTGGAAATGGAGCATAAAATGACAATTTGGATTGGTCTTTGGCAGAGTATGGGCCTTTGAGATAGAATTGATTTTTACAAGGAACAACCAGCATCCAAAAAAGGAAGAGATACTCCCTAACAATGTCACTGTAACTGGCCCAGAGTCTTGTTCTTGGAAGTCCCTAACTTTCAGAAAGGAGAAAATAAATTTTTCCCACCCTTCCAGAAAGACTGAGAAAAGAGACCCGAACAGTTTCCAAATGCATAAAAATCATGCTGCAAAGAAAAGGAAACTCCTTTTCACAGTTACAGTGGGGAGGACAAGAAGACACAGGCTTGAACTGCCTTAAGGAAACTTGTGTTAGATATTAGGAAAACCCTGAGATGTTAAGGATAGTGATGCGAAATATACCACATACAGAGGTTATGGGCACTTACCACTGGAGGCTTTCAATAAGAGGTTAGAAAAATGTCATTGGTGGAAGAGTTTAGATATAGCTGATGCTGCCTAAGGAGGGAAGAGGGGTCTAGACTAAGGGTTTTTAAATGCCTTTCAGTCCCAATTTTCTGTGTACGTTATCCCTACATCTACCCACTTAATATTTCCTTTCTGTACCTCAGCAGTTAATTTAAGGCTTGTTGGAAGGTACACATATCAAGCCTGAGGCACATGAGAATTTATTTGGGATAAAGTCAGAATAAGTTGGGGAATTGGAAGCAATTCCTTTGTTATGAAAGTGTACACATATCAGTATTGCCCTTGAACCAGGGTAAATAGGTACAATAGTATCAAAGGACTGGAATATTTATCAAAATTTTCCTTTTCTCAAATGGGAAATGCAAAGCACAAAGGTCTGAACCATCTGTAATGACACAGCAAGTTAACAAAATGAGCCTGAAAATTGGATTTCTTGGCTCCTCAAGTGACCTGAGGGACTACACACTCCTCCTACTCTTGCCCTCTCTCCCATCCTTGCCTCCCTTCCCCCCAGCAAGCCGTGCAAGACTACAAGACTGCAGCACTTTCTCATAAAAGTCTTGCCTGCAGCTGGGGCAAGTTAGACACTACAACAGTGTCGGTACCTTCTGCTGTAACAAGAACACACGTCAAAAAGATGATCATTACCACAGGGGAAAAAAAGTAAAAACTAAAGCTGCCTCAGGACTCACACCTTGCAGAGATGTTCCTGGGCTGATAATCCCCATCTCCTTTCTTTAACTTGCCTTTATTCTGGCTAACATTTGATAGGAAGACTCTATTCCTCTACCAAGTGAGTAACTACAAAAATAATTTTAAAAAGACAGAATAAAGGACATACTGGTGATACAGAACATAATTTCTCCTTATAAAAGTGCAGAAGAATTCACAAATGTTTGCAAGCAAAGCATTGTTTCTCCAGCCACTGTGGAAAAGAAGCAGTCTAGCTCAGCATTTTTTTGGCTCTTTCCTAAGGCTGCTGTAACTTTAGCTTGTAGGAAATCAGAATCAGAGCCCAAGATTAGAACCAAAAATCCCTTGTAACAAAGTATTACAAAGGCAGTGCCAGTCCTTCTGCACTACTACTTACAAGCCTCCATAGGCTCGCCTCCATTTCCTTTGCACCAGTGCTTAAAACAAAGAGGACCCACACTTGAATCATCCTTAGGAGATCCTGCCTCTCAAACTGACCATGCCAAGGCACACCAGGTCCCAAATTAATTCTGAATTAATTTCCAAGAATTCTGCCAGGTTCTAAGCCCCATACATAGATTAAACATAATTTGGATTCATCATTACCAGTAAGACTAAAAACGAATTAGAAAACTTAAAGTGTAAGAATAATGAATTAAAAATATGTCAGGAACACAAAAGTCAGAAACATCTCCAAAAAGAATAAAAGGTAATGTTTTAATTGGTAGTTTTCTCAAAAGGAAAAAAAAATGCTCTTGCACCATTGGAATTAATATTATCAAATTCTTTATATGCTTAGGTATTTGCTAGCTTATTCCAATGGCATATTTAAATTTTGATTTATAAATCAAGTGATACTGCTCACTGCCATAAGATGCATTCCACCGGGTCTCAAAGTCTTTAGCAGATCCCCACTGTGTGTACTC
Organism: Taeniopygia guttata; assembly: GCF_048771995.1. Taxonomy (NCBI): domain Eukaryota; kingdom Metazoa; phylum Chordata; class Aves; order Passeriformes; family Estrildidae; genus Taeniopygia; species Taeniopygia guttata. The sequence continues at coordinate 75,366,558 of NC_133027.1, read as the reverse complement.
TATCCTGATGGTTTCACATTCATGTTCATCAACACTCAGCAAGAACCATAAACAAAGCCCTTTCTCAGATGCACACATGCAATTCCCATTGACTTTGCTGGATTTTCAGCTGACTTCAATCAGAACTCTGTGCATGTAGAAGGGCAAAACTTGGCTCTGCACATTCAATAAAATTACATCACTAGATACCTTTTCAATGAAGGACAATGGAGGCCATACTGAAAAATAATATAAACTTAAACCCCTAAACTGTAGCCAAATAAATTCAAATTTCAGCCAGATTTTTCCAGAATAAAAAAAAGGGTGTGAATTTTAGGCAAGATGAAATGAAACCCTAATACCATTTCATTTACCAGAGTGCACTCTGCCTCTTTTAGCTGGACAAAGTGTGAAACCCAGCTGTTTACCCAAGGTGATCATCTTGTTTCAGGTATAGCAATGACACTGGCATCTGAAACAATCAAGCAAAGGTCAGGTTACAAGCTGTGATTTGCTAAGTCCTTTTCTTCAGCTGTATCCTGGCCCTGTAAGCTACCACACTCATTACAAATGAATTTGAAGTATAGAATATCACAGTAGAAAAAGTAATTCATCATGATACTAATAACGAATATTGTATTATTCTTAATCTACTCTAAGAGTGGTATTTTAAGCATATTAAATGCTTGAGCCTAGCAGTGTCTATCTTAAACCCTTCAACCCTCCTTCCCAACTTGCCAAAAGAACAACATAACAAAAATCCCACAGAACCTAGTAAAAACAGTTCCCATCCAAATTTCAAGTTACATCGTGCAACAAAATTTCTGCCAGGTGCATTAGCTAATGCACACTAAGCAAAGCAATGCCCCATGTGTTTTTTCCAAATTTCTTTCCTCTACTTTTACTCATTCCATGATGTAACAAACTGTATCTTTTTGCTGCATCTTTTAAAATATCTACCTACCAGGATGAAGAATATTCTCCCTTCTAAAAAAACCATCTAACAGGCTTCCTCACACTTTCTGTTTGTCTGATAAGCACTTGTTAGCCTGCAATTACAAATTTATACACAGAAATACTCAGAGATGAAAACCACAGAGGAGACTTGATGTTCATGTTTGGCCGTTGCCCCCTGCCCAAAGAAGAAACATTTCTGATGTTTTTCACACTTAAATAGCAGAACAGATTTTATGAATATTTTTTTCTTTATAGCTGGAACAGCCCCTATTCTTCACTCCATTATAATACTGAGTCACTTTCCATCAAGTTGGTCATTACTGACAAGCCAGGGAAGAAAGGAGGGACGTAGATGAAATGCTCTGAAGCTACATGTGCAACAGAATATATATCAGGTTGCTTCTTGAAGAAAATTATTGAAAAACAGAAAAAAATTGTTACAATACAACGCTCATAAGGGAAAACTATTTCATATTTATGGAGAAAGTCCAGTAAATCTAACACCAGTAGTCAAAGGGATTGCAAAGACACTTTTTTTTTTGTACGTGAAACAAGAGTCTAGCCTGATATAAGTGCTGAATTGTATTGGTCATTCACACTGGATTATCTACTAAATTAAATAATTAGGATTATTTACTGTACTATGGCATTATCAAATGAGTAGTTATAAGGTCTGGTGGGGCTCTGCTCTCTCCATTCCAACTCCCCTCCCAACATCCCACCTTGACACTGGTGGCCTGTGAAGATACCCATTTGTCTCAGAACTCCTTCAAGTAACTCCAGGTCTACTTGTCTCTGTTGGAGCACGAGCTTAGAGAATTTACAATGTGTTACAAGGAACATTTATTCTAGTTTAAACTGTGTGATTCTGACTAGACAATCAGAAAGGAAAGGTATCCCCATCTCTCCCCTCAGTCCTACTGGGATGAGACTGTTCCAAGGAGGGATTTATTAGTTTGTTTTAAATGCTTAGCATGTCTCTTTGATGGTGAAAATAAAATTTTACATGCTCATTTTTCAAGGAAGTTGGTTTTAAATAGTTAGGAAAGAATATAAAAACCAACAAATGACATAGGTCAAAAACATGGCTTTTCAGCATGCCCTGTTTATGCAATGACACATGAAGAACTTTATGTTCGAACAATTACCTGGTGCTTTAAATAGGACACTAAGGGAATAACGTTTCAAAATGTATTCACACAGCGTAAGACTAATCATCCTCTTGGGAGTACCAGCGCAAATCAGAGTAACTCCTCAGAGGTCAACTGAAGTACACCAGCACAAAGTAAATGTGAGACAGAAGGGAATCGGGCCCCATCTACCTCTATTTTAATGCAGAGGTTGCAGATCATCTGCAATGGTAAAGTGAACAAAATAAATATAACTGACATCTATTCAACTGATCTCACATCCTGCCGTCTATTCACAGCTCCAAATACAGGGCTGAAGAACAATGGTTTGGGGAAGGCAGGCAGAAATCCGGGTTCTAACCCATTCACACATTCCAATTTGCTAATGACTCCTACTTGAACTACCTTCATCTCCCCACACTGCTAAATCATGAAAGGTTTGGTTTGACATTGTCCTCCCGGCTTCTAAAGAACAACTTCTCCTAAAACAAAGCAAATAAAAAAATACCAGGAGAGATGATAAATGCAAAAAATATGTGCAAGCATGAGAACCTATGGAGAAATAATCAAGAGAATCCCTGTCTAACATACCACATGTATTTGAAAGGCACTAGCAAACTGATTAATTATTTGGAAACCTAGCACTAAGAAAGAATGGTACACATGCAGGGGAAGACTAAAATATGAGGCTATTTCAAACTATGGTGTCATTTGTGCTAATTTAAGTGGATCTGTAATTATTTCCTACAACTTCATGATGTCCTGAACCAGCTTCCTCCTCCCCTGCAAGGCTGATAAAAGGACTCTTGGCAGCACACTAAATATATTATGCAATGTATTGAATACTACCGAGAAAAAGCACTGAATTATACCGAAACAAAGAACATTGGGTGCGAATATCACCACCTCCAGGGAAAGAGCACCTTTAACTACTTATCACATCAGTAAATGCAGGCATTCTCTTGTACGTCTGCTACCTGCACCTAACAGCATTTGCTACATTTAACAAAGTTAAGGCGAATTTTACCTCAAATCTACTTATGCTCGAGCTCTTTGACCGAGACTTCTTGCGGAGATAGACGGAGAAGAAGCGACGCACTGTGAACTTCTTCATGTTCATGTCCATCGCCCTGTCCCAGCTGCGGCGCGGAGCACGAAGGAGCTGCGGCGCCGGCGGAGAAAGCTCAGCGCATCCCGGTTGCCCCCTGGTTATATCCACAGGCAGGAGATGCTCCGGAGTGCCTGGTTTCGCTCATGGAGCCGGCCGCAGCCGGACCCGCCGCCGGAGGTGCGTGGCGGAGCCGGGGCAGCCCGCGGGCGGCTGCCGGCAGCCCGGAGCGTGCGGGCGCTGCGCTGCCTCCGCTCGGCGCTGTTTACATCGCGGCGCGGCGAGCCCAGCTCCGGCCCCGCCGCTCCCCCTGCCTTCGGTCCCGCTACGCCCGATCCGCCTCGGCCGAGCTGCACGCAGAAGCAGCGCCGGCGGATGGCAGCTCCTGCGTCCCAGGCGTAGCAGGTTTCAGACAAATATTGGATGTGTCTATTGCTTTGCGCTCCCTCTCCTCTCAGTCAGGCTCTTTCAATTTCCTGCTTTCTGAATCACATGGGGAATAGGCACATGCTGCACTTCTGTTTTTAGCTCAGAATTCAGACGCTGCTATAATTACTGAGGGCTGTGGTGGTCAGATCCGAGAAGAAATCGGCTCCCCTGTGAGAGTCGCTCCTGGAAGAAAGCTGAAAGATGTCGTGCCCCCGCTGCCAGAATAGAAGGGTTTGAGTCTCTTTATTCCGCGGAGTATGCAAAATAGCACTGTCGTTCCCCACCCCACTCCCCACCCCCCCCAAATTGAAAAGCTCACCATATCCTGTTCACAATCACCCGCCCGCTTTACATTGAAATACCTAACACTGGCACAGCTCTGAAAAGAGAAAGCGCAATCTAAATGGCAAGTATTACTATTCTTATTGTACTACAGCAGCCCTACTAGGAGGTTAAGTATGTACATCTATTTATGGGCTGTAATTTTGAGCTGCACAGAAAGCATGCAGACTTACAGCTGCACCCCCACCTCCCCACAACAAAATCACATTTTTCAGCTGTTCTTCAAAGACTAATGAATCTCAGTGTGTTCCAGAGACCAAAGAGCTTCCTCTGCCTATTGCACACAGTTCAGGCTCCTTTTCCATGGCAGCCTTTCCTTTCTGACTACCGAGGAGCACCTAGACATGCCTTTCTCCCATAACCTCGGACATCACTACAGCCTGAGAAGACTTGGAGGTTAAATGACACCACCTCTCAAGTCCATCTGCTCTAAAAGAGAGGTGTATATTGCTTTACTTGTATATCTGGGCTCTGCTGTGAACTACCTTGGCTAGCAATGCCAGTCAATATCTGACTTTTTTCTCAGGTTCTTTTTCCTATTCTGCCTAAAGCTCACCATGGCCTATATCCACCCAAAGAAGTATTAAAAAGAAAAAAGAAAAAAAAAAGAGAAAACAATACTTTGGCATTTATGGTTTAATTAAAAAGGAGGCTAGATTGGAAAGGCTGCCATTAGTGCTGGGCTCTGTAATCTCATAGAGCCTGACTCTGCTATGACTGGACCCTGGTGCTACTCCAGCCTAAGGTAACTGTTTCACTGTGACAGTCTGCTTCTTCCTTTTCCCTTCTCAGCACACCTTCTGATTGCTTCTCTAATTCTCTTGGTTTGCAACAAAAATACCTTTGGTGGTTGCTTTCACTGTGCTGCCCCAGTGCAAGCTATGTCAAGCCTAGGAGCCTTCTGCCATTACAGTTCACTTGTTTCCCCAACTAAAGATCCTGGAGCAGGGGCAAGTGTCCAAGAAGAAAACCTCAGAAAGAAGAAAACACCTATACACAAGCAAAACAATGAATAGGCTAAAAGGCAATTTAGTTGGTCAATGCCAAAATTACTTGCTGATGCAGTCTCTCTAGTCAAGTTTTGTGTCTCCTCACAACCTTGCTGCAGTAAAATCTGCAGTGTTACAAAGGCCTCAGGCACTCAGCACCTGATCTCCCCCTCACCTGTCCTGACACACCACACAGCTGCTGCTACTTCTGTCCTGCCTTTTCCCTGGCAAAGAGATGTCCTGGCACAAGCTGGACCAGGCTTTGTAGTGGCAATGGCTTTTGGCAGCCTCACACAATCCCACTTGTGTAAGGTACTTGAGCCTCAAAGAGCAACCAGACAAGTCCAGGGAAAGGTCCCTGAACCCTTCCTGTCACTGATACATCTCTGGTCACTGACATTTTATTAATGCAGAGGAGGTGATAATTTCCCAGCTTTGAATACACAGGCTCTGTGTAGTGACATGAAGTTATGAGTGCCTGTCACTATTACACTGGCAGATTTATCCCAACCTTCCCTTCTCATTACATCAGTGGTGATTTCACATACAGGGACGTGCATTCACCATTAAATGTGCTTGCACTGTAATAAACTTCCAATAAAATTACACAGGCCATGACTTAATACCTAACTATCAGGTACACTTACTACATTCAGAATTTCGTTCTTTACCACAAAAATAATTTTTTTTTTTTTCAAATCAAACACTATGTATTGGCAATTTATTGTGCACATCAGAGCAGAAAGTAGCTTGTATGCTAATGTTTAGACTATAACACTGACCATCCTGCCCATGGTTAGGAAGTAACTCTCTTACATCCCTAACATGAAACAGGCATGGAAATAGGCATTTCTCTTCTTGTTTTCATACTCTGCTTTGAGACAGCTGATTAGGGATTAAATACAGTGGGACAACCAACCACCTTTACTCTACCAGGCAGCAGAGATATTGCAGAATATATTCCAACTTTTGCAAAAAAGCAAAAGCATCTGAGATGTAAAATTTACATAAAAATGTGCATAAAAATACAAATGCAGAAATTAAACAAAATACACGTGCATGCAAAATTAAAGCATAGGTATAGATATGTGAAAAGCAAATTCTATTACAGTTCCTTGTGGCATGCCTCAAGACATTGAACTTAACCTTTCTTCAGAAAAACAAATAAGAGAGATCAAGAGCATTAGATGAAACTTTCACATAAGTCAGACAACCACTTTTCACAGTGATTCTAATAAAAAGGTGCAAGCCAAGAAATGCTATTAAATTGGAACATTCAGCATAACATTTATAAACACACTACTCTTAGATCAATCTACGATGTGAAATATTAACTGCACTTAGAAATTAATGTCTTTAAATTATTTATCTCCTCTGAGCAATTTTAACTGCTGAGGAACTAGATGGAGGAAAAAATCTCCAAATGTCTCTGTTTAAGACAGCAATAAACAACAAAAATGGTGGAGGGGACATATGACACATTGGCATCAACCAGTAATACTCATCTGTATTCTGAAATATGCTTTTTAAAACTAGAATAGTATATGCTATAACACAAAATAAATAAATACAATATTATGGCTGCCCCTCCTCCCAGTGAGCTTAATAGCAAAATAAAGTTTACTTCAGCTGGAAAAAGGCTTAAAAAAGCTCCCAAAACAAAAACCTCGTAGCCAGGATTCAAGACAAACTCTCCAAGAGGAATCCCCAAAAAATAGATATTACATAGCCTGGGTTTGAATTTTTAAAAGAAAAATGGAGAATTCTGAATTAATATCTAATGAAAGCCAAAGGTTCTTTCCTCATTTGTACAGATGGACCATACCAAGAGCAGTAAAGAACCGAAGGACCCAGGCTTAAAAAATTAACGGGGGGCAGCAGAACAGCCTGAACAGCACCCAAGTGAGAAGGATGCTAGTAGCCAATGCCAGATGAGTCATCAATTTCTAAATGATAGAACATGCAAGTCCAAGATATCTACCACAAACTGGATGATATAATTACCAAGAGAAATTTTGTATTACACAGAACATCAGGCCCTATGTTGAAATTAGGCCTTCTCTTTTTTTATGTGAATCAACAATTTATGAGCAAACCCAGAATGACTCTGCTACTTGAGTAAATTTAGCCGTCACTGAAAAGTAAAAACTATGAATTGATAGTATCTTCCTTGCAAATGCAATCAGTATTACTAATACCTCAGTAAGTCCGTCAGAAAGCCAGAAAAATATCCAGAAAGAAATAAGAAAGCCTCAGAAGCAGAGACACCACAGACAGAACAAATAAGATTATCAGAACACAACATGCAGAGAAAAGGAAAATGAGACTCCCACAACAGAGGCCCAAGAGACAATGCTACAGAAAAGGTGAATTACGCAGCTTCATTTATGCCCTCATCAAAGAAACTCAGGAGCAAGAGCAGATGTTTCCAAGGGACACCAATCAGCTGAATAAGAAACAACACTTCCCCCCCAGTGGTTAGATTGTATATGACTCTTTCAGTGACTGCTGTTTCCTCATCTTGAGTGCTGGACAAATTGCCATATGGCTTTTGTTTCCTCAATGAACACATAAAGTGGCTATTTTTTTTTTTGATGTTTCTTTCAATAATATGGGATGGGCTTGGCCCAGAGAAGTGCTTGGGTTTGCTCTCATTACACCAATATACCAATGTGTGTCTCAGCCTTTCTAGCTGCTGTACATAGCTAAGTACTACTTAGCACACACATCACTGGAGTATTCTCTCTCAAAAAGGCACACTGCCCTGCCAGCACTGCAGAAGACAGGCAGTGATTGACCATCTCTCACCAGCACTGATGAGTGATCAGCCATGTTGGCTGGAAGGGGATACAAGCAAAGAGGCAGGAAGGAAAGTGCTTCTTCCCCTTTCTCGCACCTTCTGGCTGTGTATCAAAGGTTCAGAATTGTATTCCTTTTCAGTATATGTATTATTCCAGTGGAGGTGCAGGCTGCTTTAGCCATCTTGCAGATTAAAATCACTGCTCAGAAGGAAGGGGAAAACGAAGTCATATGTCTTGTCTAACTGGGTCTGATGAACTGTCAGGACACAGGCTTCTCTAATCCCAAGAGAAACATAAACAAAACTGTTTAATCTTGCACTTGTAAACTCAAGGCAAAAGCAGAGTGTCTCTTATATCCCCATCTATGTCATTCCCTTGTTGCTAAAAGCATCATCCAACACACTGGCAATTATATGAAGAGTAACTAGTATAAATAGAAGTACATAAACCACAGGAGAGTGACTTTAAAAAGACATGTTTTGCTTGATCTGGTGATATTCCACTTAGTGGATTCCATTCAACACCTTTAAACATTCCTAAAAATGGGCATCAAAATAAGTTCTTGATAGATTTGGAATAGGTATTTTGCAGAGATGCAAGTAGCTTAGATGGAGACAAAAGTCCTGAAAAGTTTTCAGTAGACTACATCAACAGTAAGATTAAAAAAAAAATATTACACAGTGGCACTAAGAGTGTGAACCATCTCTGTGCCATGCTGGAGCAGAACCATCATAATATCCTGAGTCGGAAGGGACCCATAAAGATTATCGAGTCCATCTCCTGGTCCTGCATGTGACAGCCCCAAGAATTCCACCATGTACCTGAGAGTATTGTCCAAATACTTCTTGAGTTCTGTCAGGCTGGTGCTGTGACCCTTTCTCTGAGGAGCCTGTTCCAGTGCCCAACCGCCTTCTCTGAATGACAAACCCTTTTCCTAATATACAAGCTAAATCTCCCCTTCATACCATTGATGTCTCCTTGGTTCAGTTGCCTAAAAATCTTCCTCAATCCCTCCTAAGCACCCACAAGTCACATGGTTATAGTGCAACTTTCAGACTGCCAAATGAGCTACACTATGAGGCTATATGTGGCTTGTTCTTATTTGTAAAGGAAGACCCAGGAGCGCTGCAGAAATAATAGTTCCAGAAATAAGAAAACAATATTTGACTGAGTTTTCACCAGATGACAGACATTTTAACTCTTACAAAAGTATCTGTGTTAGTGATGGAGCATCAGATTGGCAAGTGTCACAGCTGCTGTATTGACTGCTCCCATGTGTGCTTTGCTTCTTACACTCATGAGAATGTGCAGCAACTTCACTGGCCACACATACCTCAGTCAGCTGTGGACTGCTCTTAGGATGGATATTACGATGTCTAACAATCTTCATGGAAGAGTATCAGCCTTAATTCTCCTTTTTTTGGCTTTTTAGCAGTGTCACTGAGCCTTTTACTTTCTTGGCTGATACTATATTCTGGTCTTGCTGGATTTTGGTGGCTTAGGTAGAAATGTAAGACAAAGAACCCAAAAATCCAATTTCCTTCATATTACATAAGCTTCTACTCCAATATGAAGGAGATTGCCAAAGATACAATTCTGCTTTCTTTCCTTTGGACAATCAGACAATCATACTGTTCTCCTACAAAGGAATGGAAGTTTTCTGGAAGGAAGGATGATACTTAGTAACTGAAGTACTAATGGTATTATCACATGAATATTTACGAATATCCTTTGAGCAAACGTTATACAATAGAAAACTGGATGGAAGAACTTCATTATGCACAGCACATGTTTACTGTTTATTCAGACTAGCTGTGAACAATATTAAAAAGAGAGGCATTTGTTAAAAATCTGCTAATAGGCAATTTTCCTTTAATAGTCTCTGAAAGATATCCTACACTTAACAGGAGAAATAGTGCATGCAACATTTACTGGAGCACCCATATCTACTTCTAGTAATCATTGACAGAGCAAGCTGACACTAAAGTGAGCAGAAAAACCAGACCACTGTTTGCTATTAAAACCCTGAGAAACAGAAAAGTGTATAATGGGGCTTGCAAATTTTATTCAGCAAAGTACCAATTTTAGGTAACATTTTCCCCTTTAATTATTTAATAAAACCACACATGTAAGGCACAAAAATTAAAGAGGTATACAAAAGCATCATGTTTAGTAAAACTGAGTGACCTGAATTAATATCCTTTTTTTATATCTGAAACTATTTGTATGACCTTGAAGAACCTTAAACTCTCTATCTATGCCTAGCTCCAGGGCTTATACAAAATCCAGCCACATCCTGGATCCTCTATCAGAATGGGGGTACAGATTGCACCATTTTCTCTTATTCTTCCCAACTGGCATCTCCTGTCCCTAGTGAAGAAAATACCTCCTGGTATTTTCAGCCAGAAAGGAGACAGTGCACTCTGACAAGTGGGTATGTAAACTCAGGATGCTAAAGGTTTGCACCCGCACTGCAACACAGAGGAAAAACCCAGCTTCAAATGTCCTTCCATGAAATGGGGCTGGAATATTCTGCCACTGCAAGACTCCAAGACAGCTCTTTCAGAGAAAACACAATGATTGATATTATGTGTTTCACAGCTGAAATTTTAGTTGAAGGCTGTCACATATTTGCTAGATTTTTTTTACAGAAAGAGATTAACTGTGAGTAATGTCAAAGAATAAACCAATGGGACATGCAAATTTACCTTGGTAGGCATTACATCTAGCAGGACAAATGACACATGGAATATTTTCCAAATATATTACACACCTAACACACTGAAAATTTGGCTTAAGGTTGTATGAACACCTACCCCACGTTAACACAACAAAAAAGAGATTTGTAAATAAAAAATTATTAATCACTTTAAATCTTTAGTATTAATTTCTTTCTTGTTGTACTTGTCAGGCTGTTTAGACAATTTTTGAAGGACCATTTAAAATTAATGTAGTGACAGTACTAAGATCCAGATTACAGGCACATCTATCCCTGCGTGGTTTTTAAATAGAAGCTGAAGAAACCATCAGAGAAAAAAAATTCTAAATTCTGTGACTAATACAGCAACATAGGAAGTATGAAACTAGAAAAAAACACATTATCATTTTACCCCTCAAAAGGTTAGTTAGGTTCCATTTTCTATTCACTAAGACACATAATTTCTTAATTCATCAAGAACAATATAGTCCAAGGTCCTATTTTAGGCACTGCTGACTAGCAAAGGCAAGAAAGACAAACCACAAAATGTTTTGGTTTAGGACTGATTGTTGTCACAAGACTGCACTAGTATTTGGATATATTTAGTATGTTAGATGACCTTTTCCTTATTTAATTTCAGATACACAAAGTATCACCTTCTCTTAAGTGTAGTGTCACTTCTCACACCTAAGTCACCAGGCAGCAGGAAGTGCATGAAGTTCTTCCTGCATATCTGAGCCTGCCCACACTGGAAGTGAGTCTTCCTTGCTGATGTATCATCAAATATCTGCAAGAAATTTCAATATCTTGTAGATGTCTTCCTACTCATCTAACAAGTGTACAAAATTAATCATAAAGAGCACATGTGGAATATTCAATATCCAAATTCTTGATTAACTTAATGGACAAAAAAAAAAAAAGGTAACTCATCATATTAAGTCATTTTAATCCTTAATATGTGAATTTCATGTATCTTTTCAAATCCCAAAACAACCCTAACATGAGATATACAGAGAAATAAGCAACACTATGTATAATACAAACAAAGCAAGAATCTAACTCCCCATGTGCACAACACAAAAATGGCAGTTTTATCTTTTTCATCAACTAGAGATTAAAGTGTGCAATTAATTATATCATAGAGTAAGCTATGCTATTTAATAAAGGTTCAAATACTTATTCACGTGCTTCCATATACAGGGAAGATATACAGTTTTGGCCAAGATGATATAAAATGCTTCCCAAGTGATATTGTCTACCTAAATACAGTGACATTCTTCAAACAAAATTAAACATCTTTTAACACACAACAAAAATATGAAATTCATTCTTTCACTAGCAATGCGGATTTTTGTCTCCAATATTTTTTTTAATCAATCAAAAATCCTGTAATAACCACTTACCTTTGAACCATAATTAAAGTCACAAAGAAGTCATCTCAAATTCATAAAATTTGCCATGTATACTGTGTGATTCACATGATATATATTCACTGGAATGTGACACCTTTGCCCTAATATGCTACTGGGATCTGATTTAATATTCTGATACTTCCTTTAATACCTGCAACAAATGAAATCTTATTATGCACGATGATGTGGGGCAGAACATCTACCAATTAGGAGACTGAGATTGTTCTTTTGCTTCAGCTCCCAAAGGAGAAAATAGATATATATATGTCAGATGGGAGGAAAAGACAATGCAGCTACTATACAGACTTGTAACAACGTTCTCCCTCCCATCATCACAGGAAAAAGAGAATTTTTACAGCTTCCTAAAAGCTTTTCAAGGACATCTTGGTCTAGCTGGGCTGCTTAGGAACTGCAAGCAAGGACATCAAGGAGCATTTCAGAAAAGCACAGCAGAACCTTACTATTGAATGCCCTGGGGACTGAAAAATGCTTTCTTTTTTTCCACCGTGATTTTACTATGTTCTTAATGTTTACATATTTAGTCACTTCCTTGACTTCAGAGTCGTCTCCTCATCTCTTTAATTCCTCCTCCCCAGATTGTCTCTTCAAATGCACAACTCACTCCTCTTAACTCAAGAAAGTTGAAATAACAAAACTAACAATTAAAAAAAAAATTAAAAGCAAAACTTGAGCTTGAAAAGAGAATTGCTCCCTGGTACTTGATTTTAGGGACTATTTTATGGCATGTCTCTGGACTTCAGAAGATCCAAAAACATGCAAGAAGAAATATGAGACAGAACAAATCAGAAAGGGATATTCAAGGGTCTGTACCTGTTATGTAGTAACACTTAAACTGGTAATAGATGGAAAGAAATCCTTTTAGCAGCATGACTGAATTCTGAAGCATTACTGTGTGTCTTTGAGCACACAAAGCTTTAAAATCTATTGGCTTCTGGAGTCATAGTGATACACGGGAAACATCAGCGTTGAAACGTCCAGCTGTGCCACCCGTGGTGTCTCCCATGGCTCAGTATTGGGGCGAATCCTGTGTAATATCTTTATTGCTGATCTGATGAGGGATTGAGTGCACTCCCATCAAGTTTGCACCAAATGACACCGAGGCAGGGGCGGAGTGTTGACCTGTTGCACTGCCACAGGCTTTGGGGCAAGTGGTTGGAAAGCTGCTTGGTGGAACAGGACCTCGGGGTGCTGGTGGGCAGCCAGCTGGACAGGAGCCAGCATGTGCCCAGGTGGCCAAGAAGGACAATGACATCCAGGCTTGTGAGACCAGCAGGATGAGGGCAGGCAGTGCTTTGTACTCAGCCCTGGTGAGGCTACACCTCAAATCCTATGTTCAGGTTTTGAGCAAGAAGGATATGGAGGTGCTGAAGTGAGTCCAAAGAAGGGCAGCAGAGCTGGAAGAGGGTTAGGAACACAACTCCTGTGAGGATTGGCTAAGGGAGCTAGGGATGCTCCGCCTGGAGAAAAGGAGGTTCAGGGGAGACTTCGCTCTCTACAAGTACCTGAAGAAAGGAGGTTGCATGGTCTCTTCTCCCCGGCAACTAGCAATAGGACAACAGGAAGTGGCCTCAAGCTCTGTCAGGGGAGATTCAAATTGGCTATTAGGAAAAATTTCTTCACAAAAATTGTTGTCAAGCATGGGAACAAGTTGCCAAGAGAAGCACTTGAGTCACCATCCCTCAAAGTATTTAGAATATGTCTAAGTGCAGCACTTAGGGACATGATTTAGTCGTGGACTTGGCAGGACCAGGTTAATGATTAGGCTTAATGATCTTAGAGGTCTTTTCCAACCTAAATGATTCTATGATTTCACTGAAGAAGAAAATATAATAGCCCTGGCCCAGTTAACCTGCTGGAAGATGGGTGCAGCTATAAGAGATGCTGAGAAATGGAACTGAAACAAGTTCTTCATGGGAAGGAGGAGTGAAGCTAAAGCCATCTGCTTCTCACAGGGATAAACATGGGTTTGGAGGCTGTGTGGAGGTTAGCTTTATTTTAGAAAAAGAAGATCTTGGCTCATTAAAGGAATATCATTAGTCCTGGCATAAGCCCTCGCTTGTGGCCTCACTCTGCCATCTCCAGGCCATCATTTCCTACTTCATCTCTATTGGCACAAATATTCCCACAGCCACAGAATGAACTGAACTGGAGAACTGGTCCAAATACCACCCCAGAATGCTGATTTTAAACCAGTTCAGTTCCCTGATCTGAATCACTAAACAAATATCTGTGCCTACTCAATATTTTTTCCAGTGGAGGGGACAGGAATGTGTGTGCTTGTGAGGCACCTCTGCCTCGTCCATTGGCAGGGATGGCTAAAGCCAACACTAACTGCTGGCTTCCCAGACACAGAGCTGGCATGTTGCAGCTGCCCAGCCTGGCAGAACTGGAATCACTGAGCGGGCCATGTCAAACTATCCTTCCAATCACACTGAAAGTTAAAATAACAGCTCTGGTATAGAAAGGACATTTTTAAAGTTATTATTATTATTATTATTATTATTATTATTATTATTATTATTATTATTATTATTATTATTATTATTATTATTACTATTATAAAACTAGACAAAGTGAATTGGCTAAAAACTTGCAAAACTTGAAATTATGCTTTGAGATAATGTGCTTTTCTAAAAGTTTAATCTATAAAAGATTTGTGGATTGTTGAAAAGGAAAAATATCCACACATGGGTGAGAGAGTAACCTATAGCTGCACTGCAGAAACTCAGAGGGCTGTTTAAAGCCAAGAAAACTCACTGGGCTCCCCTTTAGTGCTGAAGCCAAACCACTGGGAGTGTAGTAAGACTCCTAGAACTAAGATTGCAAGTTCCAGTGGTGTTAACTGGCACTGATTTTCTGAACAGTATTTTCTGGCACTTCTCTGATTTAATCTCCTATGGGCGCTAATACTTTCCCTGTCAGGTAGCCCAGAACTGTTTAACTGCACACACAAGTATGCACCTCTTACAAATTTCTGTAGGTATGTAGCATTTATGCCAGCATATATGCAGAACTTGAATTCAGGTTGGGTGCTACAGGTCTGAGACACCTGTGTGAATGCAAACAGCATGACCTGAACTGTACAGCTTGGATGTGTTTGATGTACATTGGTCAGTGAATTTGAGAACCACTATCAAATGCAACACAGATGTAACCACAGGCAACCACAGGCTGTAACCACAGGCAGTAACAGAACATCCTTGAACTCCTATGAAGTTGTTTTATTATTTAGTTGTAATGCCATCACAAAATTATCATGCAGTTATTTAAGTTTTCAGGTCTTGTTGATCTCTTTGGGAGGCTGCCTAGAAACTCACCTTCCTAGTCACTCTAGTGCCTACCTTAGATGCATCACAGCTAAAGTTTTTTACTCTTATACTAGCATCTTTCCAGGCAGATTCTTTTTTCAAAGGGTAATCATATCTCTTCACAGTTTTGACTATACTAAATGAGAGTGAGATTTTAACTTCCCCTGACTCAACCATCTCTCCCTGCTTGTGTCCTAATACACAGTCCTGTCCTAGACTTCATGATGTCTATCTTTGTAGATGTCATGAACAAAAGGGTTTTTATTGGAGCCTCAGTAGTAGCAATAATCAGTAATTCTTCATCATAAGAAATATATTAGGATTTTCTCCAGTTTTTCCATTACTATTTCAAATTTCTAGTTTACTGTTGCCCTGTAAAATAATCAGGAAACTTAGCCAGTCTTCCTTGTTGGTATACTCTAACCGGGACTTCTAAACCTGTTGTGTACTCAATGGAATAAGACAGAAAGCCTTCTGATCCCCTCTTTGAATCCTCCAGCATAAGAAGGAAATGGACTTCTTGGACTAAGGCCAGAGGAGGGGCACTAAGTGGATAAGAGGTCTGAAGCACCTCTCCTACAAAGGCTGAGAGAGCTGGAATTGTTCATCCTGGACAAGAGAGGGCTCTGGGGAGACCTTACAGCAGCCCTAGAGAGGGCTGGTAAAAATAGATGGAGAGTGACTTTTTACATAATCAGATAGTGATAGGACAAAGTGTAATGGTTTTAAATCAAAAGAGGGACTATTTAGGTTAGATGTTAGAAGGCAATTCTTTACTCAGAGGGTGATGAGACACAGGAAGAGCTTGCCCAGAGTTGTGGTTCCCTCACCCCTGCAAGTGTCCAGGGCCAAGTAGGAATGGTCCCTGGGCACCTGATCTAGTGGGTGGCACCCCAGCCCGTGACAGAGTGCTGGAACTATATGTTTTTTAAGATGCCTTCCAACCCAAACCATTCTATGATTCCATTCTCTTCCCTTAATAAATAATCATATATTTTCAGAATACTATTAACTTGGAACATAGTAGCGCTTGTTTTGGTGACAACTCCAACATAGCTGTGAGAAAATTCCCCTGCTCAACCACTAATGCATAATCTATATTTTCCCTTAACCCTGTTTTGAGTTTTGTTTGGATACTTCCTGGGGATTTTCATTTGAAATAGAATGAAGCTAAGCAATTACAGTATAAATAATACCATCTTTCTTAGATAAATGTACAATTCTTAAATCGCTTTTAAATTTTTGAAATTTCAAAGCCAGTGGCTCAGTAGAACACTGAGTCAGAGCTGGTTAAGGTGGTATTTCTTAAAAATATGCATGACATGGCAGTCAAAAGAGACGTTTGCAAATTTTCCTGTAAAGTTTCAGAAAAATTCTGAGAACATCTGCAAACAACAGCATGAGGATTGGGCAAACATAGTATGGAAAATACAAGAACAACATATATAGGTACATCTGACAGCTACCAAATGGGTCACAGTGGGTATGCAGCTGCCTTAAGGTATCAGTGACCAAAGCCCACCTTCTCATACCATCTGAAAATGATGAGTATAGTTAGTCTGTGGCTTGTATATCAAGATTTCACAAAAACTTCGTCAACTTTGATTTCTAGATATTTAAGGGAACCTGCATATCCTTCTTGGAGAGTTAGGAGGCAAACTTCATGCCCTTATTTTCCAGTGGCAACTTTGCTTTTTGGAGTTGTTCATCAGGCAAACCCCACAAACAGTTTTTCCAGAATATTAAAAGTAATTGAGATAATGAAAAGCTAATAGGCTCTAGCTTAGAGGGTTGCAAAGAATAGCCTGCCATTATTCAGAAAGCCCTGTAATAGAGCACCTTGTTAATTAGAGATGATTCACAGATGACTTGCAATAGATTATGGTAGTTCTGAATAGCAATGATATTTTCATATTGAGCTCTTATGTACTCAGGAGTAATGAAGCTTCAATTTTAATTAAAAGAAAGCTCCTTTTTTTAAAGCCTGAAGGTCCAAGCAATACTGAAATACAGAAAATTAACATCTTTTACAATTTTCCATATTTAGAGTGCTGCACTTTATAGTTTTACTTTCATAATGTTCTCTACCAGAGGACAGCTAAGCACCTGAATAGCAGCTGTTGATAAAAAGGCAATACTATTGTCTCTTCAATTGGAGAAATACACAATGAGAAGAGAAGCTTCTTGCTCAAGGCCTCTCAGTAAGTCTGTGATAGAGTTATGAACAAAACCAAGTTCATTTTAAGTACAGAATTATCCCCTTACATCTCCATGCCTCATCACAGAACACCATTTGCTACACCGATGGGCATTCGCTGTTTCGTTACAATCATTGCAGTGATACAGTTTGACATTATGCATTAATGGGTCATTACCCATTGCTACTGATCAAGGGATTCCCATGCTCTGTCACTTTCCCTTAACACCTTCCCTTTGCTTTTGTTGGGGAGCTTACAATGAAATGGCCGAAGGAACAGAGATACTCTACATACAAGCATTTTGTGCTGGTTTAGCTCACCTGAGCTGACCCCCGAGGATCTGGATGAGCTTCAATACCTGAGCAAAAGGAGATGCTGGGAGCAGAAGGGCAAGTCTGTGCCCTTCCAGAACAGCTGCCCATGGGGTGGGCTTAACTGCACTGCTAAACAGGACCTTACCATTTCAGCATATATTTTACTTGAAGCCTTCTTTAGACTGAATAGATAATAATTACTCTCATTGACAAAAACATGTATTGTTTTAGAGCTGTCAGAGGGTCTATCCTAAACTTTCCATAGGCAAGGTAGGCCAGCCTGTGCAGCCAGCAGCACACCGGAGAGCTGCATGGATAAAGCCAGTAGTTATCAGTAGTCTCGGGCCCTGATGATCCCAGTGCTGGCTTTGGGCAGGAAGGCTGGAGCTACCACACTTCCTTCTAGGATTTCCCATGGTAAATACACACACGTGCCTATGTACAGTGTGCACACAGGAGCTCACACCAATCACGCAATTCGCTGTGGGCCCATTGTGCTTATGCATAGTGGAGATTCAGAGCATGCAAGCACACAGACCAGCACCAACAGCAACCTCTTTTATCCATTCTGTCACCATGTCTCTTCCTGTGACCCCAGGCAGCTGCAAAACATTACTGAACTGCAGGGTTGCCAAGCTGTGAAACATGACCTTAAGTGACATTAATTACTGCATTCAAAACACCTGATGAGAAGATATTAATTTACCAATTGATACAGGCAATGACAAAACATCTCTCCCCCTCTTTAGAAAAGAAGGAATGGAGATTGACCAAGTGCATCCAGCAATAGCATTTTGACTTCTGAAAGTTCACCATAAAATTCCCTAAGATTTCTTACCACTATATAGATTTGCAGGATTCAATATTGTGAATTACTGGGGTAAAAGTAATGCACTAATTGATGAAAAACTCAAACAATTAAACCTCCAAACAAAATCCCTCTCCGTCTCCACATCCAGTCGTGCATCCAGAAAAAGCCAAGCAAACAAACAAACGAAAACCTCAAACCAAACCAACCAGCACCAAACACCACCACCTCCCCTCCCCTCAAAACACATGCAGATTTAAAGCTTGGATTAAATTAAGTGGGCAGAGAGTACACCTAACACAAATGCAAATATTTAGCCATTTTACTTCTCATTTAGGACTCATAGCAAGACACACTGGCATCCTTTCACTTAAATCAACAGAGTGAAATATAAGCAAATACAACTTTGGTCAGGAAGGGATTACTCATCTGCCAAAAGCTACCTGCACCATTCAGTGTTCCCAGTATCACAGCCTTTTTACAGTCAGCTCTTCAGAAAGGACACATGTTCTCTACATCAGCATTAAGCACATATTAGGTGCTTGAGTAATGCACAAATAACAGTGCAAAAACCAATAATTACTGCAACCTAATTTGAGAAACTACAACATTTCGCAAAACACAGAAAAAACTAATCAAAGTTTATTACTAATGTAGAAAAGCACAGATAATGAAATCAGAACCTTTAATCATTTTAAATATGAGAAAACAGTTCCAGATTATTTAATAACTGTATGTTTCAACAATTTTCATTTCACATAGCTGGTTTCACTGTATAGCTAATAGTAACATATTATATTTAACAGCATGAGATTATATTTTTTTTATTCACTAGAATAGTGGTTGATTATGCTTTCAAATTTTTTTTTGTCTTATCCATTCATCTGAGTTTTACCATATCCCAAATTAAAGAAAATCTCTCTTTAATCTAACAGCCAACTGAATATAATTCAGGGAAGTCTAAGATAATGAAAGCATGCTTGAGTGTAAGCTCTACTCAGCTTTCAAGCATACCTAATGCTCAATAACCAACATAATCATCATTGTATTTTTAATTTATCACTGGAAGTTTGTTATAGCTTCAACTGAAGATTTTCCTTTTTCAGTAAAAAGATTAGGTGGCTAAAAAATCCCTCAAGTCTCAAAAATCATTGTCTTAATGCACTGCCGCTTAAAAATAATTGTTTTCCAATAGATGCATATTATATTAAAAAAAGGGTTGTGCAAGCAACTGACTATTCAGTTTCATTATCAACCATTTTCCAAAATTTGTTTCAGATGCAATATGCTTGCATGTGAGAAAAGTGGTAGTAAGTACCCTTACATGTCAGTCTATAAAAATTTTGAGTAAAGATGGAGTTCCAAAATAACATTTTTAGTTTCCTAATCTCTTCATGAGACAAAAAAAAAAAAAAAAAAAAAAAAAAGGAACAAAGAATACTAAATCTACCACAAGAAATCATTAAATCATTATACATAAGTACTTATATCATTCAACATGGTATTTAAGATTTCCTATATCATTGCTTATGTCAGCTCACAGGGGTCTGTCAGGACACACTAAAAAGACTCTGATATAAATTTATAAATTCCTGAAAGAATTAGCTTTTTCAGGACTGTTATTTTCTTGTATTTTTAGCATATAACCTCCTCATATAACAAGGTACCTACATGTGACCTCCACTGTGTTTGAGTAGATGCAGAGTCACTCTAGAGCTGCCATGCCCGAGTCATGTCATCACAACTTTCAGCTCATGACAGTTCCTGTGGGGCTTTCTTAACAATCCAGGCACTAAAGATTCAGTGCTCAGAAGGATTTAGTACCTGGACTGTTTGAAAAGGGTTAGGAAAAGCAAGACAAAATACTCTAAGTGATAAATAGTGTCTCTCATACCTATAGAACAAGATGGAATGGCAACACTTAATTTTAAAGCTTATTTTGATTAGCCTTTTGTTTAAAATTCCTTTTGGAGAAGCCCTGTCTTACTTTTGCCCACATTATATGTTTCATGCTCTTTCTCGGGTCTAGGTTACATGCCTCGCAATTATTTTGTAATGAGTCTTTTCATAGCAATAATTAAACAACAGATAATATCACACACACACATTTAACAGCTACTACTTGCTTTGCCTCTAAGGACAATTTTTCAAAACCATCACCATCATCTTTTCCCCTTGTATAACTATGTTTTTCCAAAGGGAAAGCTGGATTTGAGAGGAGTCGTCATTCTCTGTCACATCAAAGACTTTACTGCTACTGTCCCCACAGAAGTCTCTGTTTCGTTGTGAAAGATCCATGAATTAAGGACTCTTTCTTTAATAGGAATTTCTGCCCAGTGATACAGCTATGACAAACACTGAGTATGTGCAGCCACATGTGGTTCTAGTGGCAACAGCTGAATTTGTAAAATAGATGCTGAAATTAAACAAGGAGGGGGTCAGAGAGAGTCCAGAATAAAGAAAGGTAACCCTTTAATTTCAGCCCACAGGACTGATTAACACAGGATTAAAAGATTATTTATTCATTATAATATATGAGCTTTTGATATTTTGTTTTTTCACACCTGGCCTGAAAAATTTAATGACACCAGTGTCAAGCTGTCATACTTGCAACTTGGGTGATACTGCTAAGCATTCATATAACATCAACAATCTTTCAAGTTTTTCAGCTTTCACTTTTCACTAACACTAATTGGCTCTATAAAGGGCTTGAAACACTCCTGGAATCTATTAGGCTGAATGACTCAAAAGCACGCACAATTCTCCACCCGGAGTACACTGCCAGCTGGGCAAAGTTATGCTAAGTAGATAACTTTGTGAGCAGTCTACTTGAAATCAAAGTCAGCTAGTGCAGTGGAACGCATTATTCATGTTCTCAGAACATGAATCAACAAACCAGCAAGGGGAGCAGTAATGTTACTCATTTTATTGCTGAATGACCAACACATATTAATCCCATGTTATTGTCACTGCATGGAAAGCCATGCACAAATACATCTTTCCCCTGCAATCCCCAAAGGTCTGCTGCAGACAGAAAGTGAGTGAAAATAATGTCACTTCTGCTTCAGGTTTTCATTGTTCTCAAGCTTAATGAGACTTTCAGTTAAAGCAATGCTTTAAATCTGTACCAATTCTGTACCAAAGTGTCCTCTAAAAATTTTCTCCATTGCAATGAAAATTTCCATTTGGAACATTTTTCCCTCTCCTTTATAAGTCACAGAAATTTGACATATGCTAATCACTGGACTTATCTGACAGACAGCCATGGGGGAAGGCATATTCCCAGCTCAGAAAACAGGGCATAAATTTGCAAGGTCAGAAAACATACGGCATGCAGGGTAAATTATGCTTGCGTTCAGAAGCTAAAGAGACCTCCTGGAAGCTAATGCAACCAGCAAGTCTCTATGCCAAGGCTGAAGCTTCCTTACAGTTTTAAGCATTTTCATGGAAAAAAACAACAAAACCAATCAAACCAGATCACAGAAAGAAAACAGCTTAAGGATTTCCCATTTGATTTATGCAATTCTTGGCAGTGAAATAATTATAAGCAATACGACCATCTTCAAACACTAGTTTCATTTTACTAGACTGCTAAACTCAACAAATATTAGCACCCACTCAGGAGGTCAGACTGATTTCTTAATCCCACAGCTTTCAGGAGCTACCCAGCAGCAAATTCACTTGGACCTTCTGCTAGAGACATTGAGGAGAGCAGGTCTTCAATTAGCCCCTGAGAAAGCATTGCTTTTTATTTTTCTCCATATATCTCATAGAGAGAGCTGAAGAACAGTGAAGATTAGAAAGGATTGCAAAGAAGAATTAACTGGATGGGTGGATAACTTCTAGGTTATTAAAATTTTGGGTTGCCGATTTCTGCTCCAGAATGAAATTGCTGATTTTGTTTTTCATTAAAAAAACAAACAAACAAACAAAAAAACTTAAATTTTAAAAGAGTGAGGAGTACAAACACATTTACAGAAAATATCAGAATATAAAAATTCATTTCAGAATATACTACTTAAGCCTGTTTATCTTGGATACAAAACTTGAGGACCAGTTATTAAGTATCTTATCAAATTCTTCACTATTGTTCCTGCAATAGTCTAGTAAGGAAAACAAATGTAAATTTTGTTCCTACAGAATGACATAGATGACCCCATAATGAAATAGAGCAAAATGTTCCACATAAATCTTTGCAGGACTGAGTCCTGTAATACTGTAATCTATTTCTAATTCCCTAAACCACTATGCAGATGACACAGCAGAATTATACACACATAATTTAAAAAGACAGCTATGCAATTACAGAGATGTTCAGAATCAAAACAGGGTTAGTACTCAGACCCCTATCACCAGATCTCTCAGATTTCTGTGCTTCCCTGCTTGCAGATGTAGGAAGTGATCCTGAATTGCACTTACTCCCACTTGCACCTCAATTTTCACCAAGAAAAAATTTGCACGCAAAGGCAATGAGGTGTGTGATGTTCAGGGAAGTTGGTCTGTAAGTGCCTTCATAAAACTCACTTGCCACATCCATCACAGAGTGCTTTTTAGCACCTTCCAAGTTTAGCCCCAAAGCACTTGACATGCATTAGCCATGGCTATTCTTCAAGAAAGGGCAGTATAGGTGACATCTCCTACAGCTGAGCAAATTCACACTCCCATATGAAATTTCTCTTCATTAAAATAACACAGGGCAGAACATTATAATTAATAGAACCATTACCCTTTAAATAAAACCTCCCTTGACTGGCCCATCAGCAGAAAGATACCTAAAAGTGGATTGAACTGCAGTTTGCACCAACCTATATCTCCTCCAAATCACCAGAAGGAAGGTAAAAAGCCAATTGAAATAGATAAAGTTCCAGTACTCACAAAGACGTTTCTCTTTTCTATTTGAGTCTTAGAAATAAAAACTGACTCATTTATAACATTTGATCAGCTTTCCTACTATGTTATCAATTCCCACAGCTGTGACAGATCATTTGGTCCTAGGTTGGGCCAAAAAAGACTGAACAGCTTTGCTGCCATCTGTGCCTTTGAGAACACCCATGTCTTTTCTTGAGACACTCATGTACGTGTGTACATGAGCACACCCCGCCTTCAAAATGCAGTAACTGCTCAACACCGACGGTTCGCAATTTTAAGAGAGAATTTGTCTTTGAAAAAAGTGTCTTAATGTTAATATATTCCCTCATTATTCAGAAATCTAGTGGAAAAGCTAGAGGAGTCTGAGACACTGCATGTGTTTCTCAAAAGCTTCATTCTATCAAAGAGGAAAAATAAAAAATGCAAGAGCCAAATTTTAAGTTATTGATTAGTTGCAGACACGTAACAAAGTAAAGAGATATGTGGATATTATGCATCAATAGATTCAAATCCAAAACAGGTGCACCATAAAGACTGAATTTTGAATTTGACCACAATATTTTGAAGATACTCCCCATTTTGATTAATACTAGTAAAGAATGATAGCATCTCTAAAACACTACAATTACTTTATACAGTCATCCAACATATGTATAAAACCTGTGTATATGAATTCAATATGATTTTATGAGCTCACCCTCATTTATTTTATTTTTTTAATCCCAAGTGAAAGAGCTAGTGTGACCTTGAAAAATTATGTGAAATTAAATTCCCACCATTGAATGAGAATTGTTACTCTGGGCTATGTTCTACATTATGCCAAGTATCTATCAGAGAGATATAACATAAATATAACTTATTTTGCACATTACTTAGGGTTTTATTCATCGTGTTAAGATATTATTATCTCACAGTAATCAAAACTCTTAAAAGCAAGGAAATAATCCAATACACTTGAATTAAAATTTGTATAGGGAATGCATGATCATTTACTCTCATCTTCATCTTAATATATTATTCACAAATAATGTTAATATGAGCTGCTAATAATGCAGTTTGTATTCAAACAGACTCACAGGCAAAACCAAACTAAAGACAGAAAAAAATACTTTGACCAGCTGTGTGACTGAGCACAACCTTTCCCAAAAACACTGAGTTTTGGGCTAAGGCAAAGCACAGAAAGCCTTGGCCTCACCTAAGACTTTAGTACAAGGTCAACAGTGACTGGAAAACAAAAGGTTTAGTGGGGTGGTGTCTGTGTTTGACTCTGCACATGCTTGCCTGTGTTATTGCAGGTGATGAGATACGAAGGCCAGTCCCCAACAGGGGTACCAGGGCATGGAAGGGGCTTTCCTCTCCTTAAACCACGCTCACAGCTGCCCAGGCTGCTGACAGACATGCCTCTCACTGCCAGCTCCTGCTCCCAGGTCCTGTCTTTGGTCACAAGGAACTCCAGCAAACTGTGCTGAAGTAGAGACAGACCCAGAGCACACGAGACAAAGAAAAAATATTTGAATCACTCCAGCCATTAGCACAACCTATCTCTATTGCCTCAAAGTGCAAACCATACAACCTACTCCCCCCCGCCCCCGAAGGGCTACAAGGGCAGGAAGCAATAAAAACACAGGACAAGGGGAAGTAAAGTACCACAATTGCCATGGGCCCCCAGAGAGCACTTGGTCCCACACAAGCTCTACTCCCAGACATCAGCTCCAGGCAGGAGGCTATGCCCCTCCTTGTCTTGAAAATATCACCTCTTGCTGTAATTTGATCCCCTATAAGACAAATACAAAATTTAATTTGAGTTAATTTTCTTCCAAAGATGGATAGAGAGCAATCCTCTCTGATGGCAGAAAACAAATTGCTGGTACTCTGGATTTATTCTATTTTTTGGAGTCCTGTCATTTAATGAATGAATCAGAGGTGACGAGGCTAGGAAAACAGGGAGCTCATTAACATCAATCAACATGTGGTATACAATATGCTAACTTCAAATTTGTCATTTGTACCCCAGCTCAGACATGTTCCTTTAGTACCAGTCAGTTAATGAAAAGTACAGCAGTTTGCATATTTTGTCAGATTAAAAAATGGAGCAGTGAATTCATTTGGCAGTGGCAGCTTTGCAGAGCCACTGGATGAGGAGAAGGAGAAAGGAATTTGTGATGACCCCCACAGAAACAATGCTCAGAAGTGAAAATAAATTGCCTAAACACCAGCAGCTGGGAAACACTTATGACCTCATAAGGGTGACAGCAGCAATCCTCTCTACAAATCAGGAGGCAGAACCTTAAACTGGAGAAACTGCTTCAGTTTACTCACTATCCCCTTTTCTCCTCAATGCAACTTAAAGAGAATAATACCCTCCTAACTTTAAAACATAAAAGTTTCTACTGTTAGAAACAGTTATTGCAGATCATGGTTGGGTCAGGCACTATATATGACCTAATAACTTTTAAAAAAAAAAATTGTAGATGGTCAAAGTCCAGACAGCACCTATTACATATCTGGCATAACTCCAGGAACATTTTAGAGGCTCCTCAGGACTCCACAACCTTGTTCATGATGGGACTAGCTACAGTGTGTAACAGGGAATCAGAGGTGTGACATTACTTGTGCAATTTCTTCTCACCGTGGGATTCAGCTTGTTCAGCAGACTCAGCACAGCTCCAGCAGTAACCAGCTGACCTACACTCTGTTACTGGAAATATTTTCAATCTGTATGAAGAACTTCAGGGGTCAGAGACTGCAAAGTGAAAGTAGACTGTGTAACAGTAACCAAGCTGTTGTAAAATGCTGTAGTACATACTACACAAAACTACGTAACGTGCAGCCAGAAGCTATAAGATCTTATTTGTCAAAATGGAAAAAGTATGAGCTAGCACACAGCATGCAATATCTTTAAATTTTATTTTGATAGATAATCAAATCATCTCCTATCCAAAGCAGAGGAAATTTGAGAACAAGCTACAATTTGACCATTTTAGGCCTGACCATTTCTTATTGTTTCTAACATGATGAAAAGAATAGCTTAAACCAATATTTGCTTCAAGGACTCTGACCTCTTAGTCAAAAGTAAAACAATCAATGCAGGAATTAAGTTAAATACATACTGAATTACTATTTAATACCTACTGAAAAGGCATTTAGAAATCATTTGCCTAGAGAGATTCAAGTGACTTCCCTACTGCACATCATGGCATGAAGCAATTACCCCATGGTTTTTTTTACTGACTCAGAGCCGAATTATACAAATTCAGTCTGGAGGTCACGAACAACATTGTGGCATTGCAGCCAAAAAGAAGATTTTCTGCTTGGGAAGTGGGAAGAATAAGTGTCTCTGTGGGCATGCCGAGGTGGCCAGCAGTGGCCCCGTGCGCGGTGAGGTGCGGATGAGAGCACGGCGCTGGCTGGAGTGGCGCTGATGGAAGCGGCTGGCCCAGCCAGGGCTCGCCGTAATTGCCATCGACTGGCAGAGTCCCAGCACAATTCATGGAGCTTAGAAGGAAATGCACAGTCTTGTGGCTAAACACAAAGGAAAAAGTGGTGCCTGCATTACAGACCTCTCCCCCCTGCCAGCTAGTTTATTCATGAAACTGTAAATGAAGACAGGCCCTCATGCAATAAACACTCTACTAGATATGCACTATTTATGAACATACTATAAATTTAAGTTTGGTGGGTTTTTTTTGGACACAGAACAATGATGTTCTTTTCAGACTGAAAATTATTAAATCAATGTTACCAAGACTTACTTTTCAATTTTAAACAGAGCAAAATGCATCTTGCATAGGTACAAATCCAGATATACATCCATGCATTTAACCTTCTTCCCTCTAAACCCTGCTCTATGTACCCAAAATCAACTTATAAATCCACAATACAGATTGAATACTTATGTATGCTATAGTTCTTCCTGACTTTAGTTAGAAAACTAGTATTCAAGAATTTATACTCTAAATATAGATAGATGAAAAGAGTAATAATTTTCAGAACAAAACACCAAAAAAAGGGGATTGAAAAGACAGTCAAGCTCCCATTCTCCAGCTAAGTAAGGTTTGGAAAGTTGATGTGGGTAGGGGGACCAAAATTTAGAAAATTTTCAGGAGAAAATAGTTTTCTTCAAAAGAAGCAAAGATAGCATGAAAAAAAATCCCATACTGAACTAGAAAATCTTTGGTTACTTGGAGTCCCTACATATCATTAAAGCATACATTTTCCTACTGGTATATTTGCTGTTCAGTTATGCATCTTTCCACTAAAAAAAATAATTCAAATAGCTAACTCTAGCGATACAAATACTTAAAGCTTCAACTCTTAATTTAAAATACCAATTATACTAAAAGATACTAACTATAAAGTAATGGAATTAAAAAGCCAATCAATAGCCTAGAACAAGGCAAGACTATAAAATTATGGACAAGCCATCATTTTTTTCAGATAGAATTTTGCATGAATATAAATGTGCATTTGTGGCTACAAGTTTTATTCTAATAGGAATCTTTAAGCTTAATTTATAAATTCCTATTTTTTTCTGAGCATGGCAACAAACTTCTAAGAATGACAAACAGGAATTCACACCCTGCAAATATCAACTTGTTGGCTTCTCCTGCTATAAGCTGATAGAGAACAAACCAGAGCTTTCCAGGAGTCCCTTTATTTTCTGGCATGTGCTTCTTACAGGCTGGGTCCATTCAAGATAGAGAGAAGCTCGTAGTGGGTGTTGCCTTTCTGCCCCAGCGCAGGTGAGCAGGGAAAGGACCAGGACTGGCTGAATAGCAGTAGAAGAATTTAAGTGTTTTCCATAAACAGAAAGGAAGAAACACCTTTCAGGGAGCCTATCTACACTGTGGAAAATGAAACAGTACACTTTGAATTCAGGTCAAAATTACTACTCCTTTGACTGCTTCTGAAGGTGCAGGCTGCCTTTTCCCTTGAATAAAATGAGAATTCTTCAGTCTAACCACTGGCACATATTTGTTGAACGTTACACCTGAAAAAGTAAGTATAGGCTTTCCTGAGGATGCAGCCTGTCCAGCAGACTCACTCAACCCTCCTCACACCCAGGGGAAAGCAACAAGAACACACCATGGAAGTCTCCAGGCCTTTAGGGTGCAATCTTCAGGCCAGCTTGCTACACCTGAGAGCCAAAGTCGTTTACACTGCATCTGGTGGAGCTGAGGGAAGCTGGGCATGCACCCTAGGAAGGAGGCTGGAGATAGTGGGGGACCATATGGACACAAGACCATTTAAACAGGGGAAGATTGATACTGGTTTCCTGTTGCATTTCTAAAAACCAAAACTACCCAAGAAAAAGCCACAGAGCTATTCCTTGAGCTGTGCCTCTTCCTTAAACATTCTGAAACTACACTCCTGAAAAGAGACAGAAGCTGAAGAATCTCTGCCAGCTTGTCTTTTTCAAGCTGCTGCTCTTTTCTGCTCATTTTACTTACCTGTTTTAAAAACAGGGCTTAGGTCAGATCAACCTGTGATGTCACCAGGAATCGGGTGACAGCTGATGCAATTAGGTGAGCTAAATCAACACGGAGGAGCAGGGATATGGGTCATAATCCTGGAAGATGAATGAATATGCATCCCTGCAAGGTGATTTGCCAGAAACTGAATCTCAGCAGTTTGCTGCAATTTTACTGCTCTGCTCTAGAGCAGAGAAATGAAAACATGCAATGCTATGGGTGCAACTGAGTGACTCAGTTTGTTGATACATTTTAATATTTATGCTGTTTAATGAATATCTTGGAAAAGGAAACTAATGTTCACGTCTTATTTGGTAGATGTGGTGAGTAAAGTAGTATATCAATAAAGATTTTCTCAGGACATAGCATGATACCTCTAAGACAGGGAATTGTTCTAAGCAGGTAACCATTATGATATTTTCTTGTACCACCAGCAGGGTAATATAATGCCAGTTGAATTTATAGTTTTACATTTTAGAGATAAAATAGCAAATTGATTGCATTTGTGCTTCAGATTTTGCTGCTAACATTCTCTACCTCCATCACATTTCCAGGTTAGAAAACAAAATACCCAAAGCAGAAATACAATTTTTCAACCTTATACAGGCTATATTAGCTTGAAAAGTCTCAAAACTGCTTTGCTCTACCTGGAGTATTATGTGTCCTTGGAGAGGATATCCTGAAAACTACTGGAGAGTCAAAACTGTCATCATTGCTAAGGGTGCATGACACCAAAGCAAAGAGAGCTGTGATCTGTAGATGCAGGAGGAGAAGCAGAATCACAGAGATGCAGGAGGAAAAGACCCAAACATAACAGCTGGAATAGGATCCACAAAAGGGAGACAAGAAGCTAAGTGTTTTCAGACCACATTTCAGAACCAGATTGGCAAGTGAGGCACAGAGATGGTGGCCCAGCAAAGCAGATGGTGTTCTCCCAGCACAGCCTGCATGGAGAGCTTTCCATCTGCTAGCACATTCAAAACAGCCTAAGAAGGGAATTACGGGACTTTTACTATAAACAACGTTTTTAATACTCTCTGAAAATTGTTTGATTTCATGTTAGCATTGATGAACCCAGGCTATGTAGCCCCAGAATTACTCAGATGAGGCTGAAAGGATTAGCAGGAGCAGCAGATTGCTTCTTTTGGTGTGCAAAGTCACAGCTATCACACAAGCCACAGAAGGAATTTCAGCTGTTAACAAGACAAAATGGTTCTGCTGTTGTTGTTCTCTTCAAAAGAAATGCTAGGTACCTAGACACACACAGTTTACCAGATATCAAGCTATTTGCAGTTTTCAATTATTTTGGCGGGTATGGGGTGTTTGTAATAAGGGTGGTTTCTGCAGTTAGGATGGTATCAGAGATACCATATAAAGAACCAACTAACTCCTGATCATTGCTTCCTCAGAAGCAAGGTAGCTGACCAAATCCCGCACAGGGATGGTGGCACAGGGATAGCTAGCAGAGTTTGCAACACAGGTTCAGCACGGCACATCTGTAGTAAATTTCTTTTCCTGTAACTTCAATTATTATTCTGTGCTTGTGTGAACTGAAAAAAAAAAAAAAACAAACCCAAAAATCCAGGCCCCAGTCACGAAATTATTTAGTTCAGGACTTATTCTGCAACATTGTTGATGCATTGGTGACATAGTAAGATCATGCAATCTGAGGGGGGCTGGGGCACCAACTCTTGGAGAGTAACTCCAACTTTTAATTGCAGAAAAGAGCTAAGCAGCCTCTAGGCAGAATGCGAGAAGAGTACACATCACCCTCTCCCAAGTCCTTGAAAAAGTGTCTCTGACAAAAGCATGGGCTGCTACTGCCATAGTTTAAATTCTCAGGGCAAAGCAATAAACTTACTCACTTCTGACCATTCTCTGACTGTTGTTACCCTCCAAAACTGCCAAAGCCCTGCAGTTCCCAAGATGGCCCAGAGAAATGCATAGGGTAGCAAGCCCCTGAACACACCTTCTCTCTGGGCCAAGGCAGCCCTTACTTGCTATTCCAAAAGCAAAGGTTAGCATAAAGAATTAAATAAGATTACAGCAAGTCTATTTTACATTTCTTTTTATATGTAGATAATTAAGCTGGCAGAGAATTAAAATGTACAAAAGCAAGGCAAAACTCATTGGTATGGTAATAGGGAGATATTAGGGAAGAACACGCGTATCAGAACTGGTAAATATGGTTAAATTAATGGGGAGTACTTAGGCATATCAGAAGAGACTTTTCAAGAGTAAGACTTTTTAAAATATTTTGCCAATTATGTTAATAACACGAGGTTGGAATATTTTACACCAAATTACAACTGTTTGGATCATTAAATGTTTAAAAAATTCTGCTTTGACAACAATACAAATCACATAAATAAAAGCCACTTTAAATTTCCAGTTGCTATGCATTTGTTTTTCTGGGTGAAAGAGCACTTAATGTTGCTGGAAAGCCATTAAGCAATAGTAGTCATTTCCTAAACCTGGTTTACACAAGCACTGTTTACAAAATAACATCTTTAGGGACTATTTAAACTTGCATCTCAGAGTCAATGCAATATTCATGGACTGCAGTATTTATTCATGGCTCTTCCTGTAGTTAATTCTGTCATTCTGCTACCTTCACTATTCAGGAAAGCAAAACTCAAATCAGAATTTAAAAAAATATATTGGGAAAGTAATCCATATTTATACAAGTGGTTTGTAAGTTGAAGACTTTTTGTAAAACCTAGAAACATATTTTACAATACTTGTTACAGCGCAAAACAAGTAACAGCTGAATTTTTCTCTTGCAAAACAGAGGCTTGCAAATTTTCCTCTTGCAAAACAGTTTTCCTGCCCTTAGAATCTGCAACACAATGTGTGGAAGCATATGAAGTACATATGTAGAGGAGAAGAAAATATAAAGATACTCAGTGGTGAGAAAAAGCTGCCTGAGGAAGAGTACTGAAATAGCAGCAGCACTCACTGATGTCTAGATGTCCATTCAACAAGAGCAGCTATTTTAAGAATAACTCTGGAGACAGTTCAGAATTTCAATCAAGCACCTGAAAGCACCTAAATAATTTTCAGGGCCAGACAAGATCACCCTAAGCTTGGTCTGCTTAGCTCCTTTAATAACACCTACTGCTACATGAATTATTCCCTGAACAGAAAAGTAATTTGTAGAAGAGCACACACAGAAGGACCAAGGGACAGAAAGAACCAGGTCCACAGTACCCTAAGGCTGAGGAAGTCTCTTTTTACAAATCCTCAAACAGGCTCCCCTTGTCCTCACAAACTGAGGGAAATGTAAATGTAACTCTTGCTCCCATTTTGAGAAATCAAATAATTTGGTACCTCAGACTGTAGCTGCCAGTGCTGCTTAAGTGTTGAAGCTGACAAATGACTACAATTTTAAATAAATGTCTTCCCAGAAAGTCGAAGTAGCTCAGTTTTCACTTCACCCAGCAAATGCACTGCTTTTATTTTTGCCTCCAAATCCTCTACAGGCTGAGTACATGGTATCACAGGTAAATGAAAGGGAAGGTAGGCAGTGGAATTCACTAAGAAGTAGGAAGAATGCTCTGATGAAGGACAGGCACGCACAGCTACACATGACAGTGAGCTTCTGTGAGCTGTTGTCAGACCCTGGGACACAGTACAAAGCTCACTGCTGCAATGGCACTGTTCTCTCCTATATGAGTATCTTAGAGGGGAAGCAGTTTTCTCACGTAAATCATGCTGACAGATGGCTTGCTTCAAGTGTGGTGGTAAAACTGTACAGATACCCTATCATTCATGCAGCCATAAATAAATTGGATTGGTCAATTCCTTCTTCACAGAATATTACTAAGAATAACTACTTCAAACTAAGGCATTACTATTCAAAACAAGATTACAGACGACACGTGAATTTCAGTGAATTTTAACCACAGATGTTTTACTGATTTTGCTTAATAAATTAATGGTCAAAAGATTAAGTCATGCCTAGATAATAGGAGGGTGTTTAAAACCGGGCAAAACCTTCCAGATGCTTTATTCTTTTGCTTAGCCTTAGGGGACACATCTGAAAACATGCACCAGCCAGGACAGATGGCAGCTAATACATTCCTTGACTCATACACCCTTGCTTATACTAGGTCATGTTGAGTGCCTCGAGGCAATGAATTTGAACTACCACCAAGTCACATAAAATGTGCTCAGCAGGTACTATCCAATGCTCATTTCATGTAAATTAACCTGCCAAAAGGAACGTGAATGATTGCCTCACTCTTTTGTTCTACATAGTCAACAGTTCCTCAGGGGAACCATGAAATGCTCACCAAGCTCAGTGACCGAGTGAGTGGTCCCAGTACAACACTCAGCAAAAAGCTGTGGTTGAGTCTCAGCATTGGTACACTTGGTACTACTAAAGAACAGCCTGGAGAATACTGGCATGAAATGCTAAAGCTTAGTGATCATATTAATAGTGTCTGAAAGCAGCTCCTAAGTAGAGAAGTATGTAGGTGATCACAAATTCTGCATAGCACAAAGGAAACTCATCTATTCTCTTCCATCAGGCACTGGTTGCTCCCCATACACCTTCAATTGTTGTTGCTTTGAATAATGAAATCTGCTTTTGCATGCTACAAGGCCTCAGATGCCAACATTTCTTTCTCAGTATCATATTTCATAGCAATAACAACCCCAATATTACCACTGCATAGTATTTTAAGGAGGCATAAAATAGTCACAAATTAATATTGACTCATCTTACCTAGACTTCAAAGGGCATCACTGCACCTATTAAAAAAAAAAAAAAAAAAAAGGAGAAAGGAGGACCCCAGGCACTACTGACCCCACCTGTGTGCCTGGGAATACCATGGAACAGAAGCTCCTAGAAGCTGTGCTAAGCACATGGACGACAAGGAGATGATACAAGACAGCCAGCACAGCTTCAGCAAGAGCAAGTCCTGACTGACCAACCTATGATGGAGTGACTAGGTCAGTGGGCAAGGGAAAAGCTATGGATGTTGTTTATCTCAGCTTCTGTAAGCTCTTTGATATAGTCCCCCATCCTCTTCTCTAAACTGGAGAGATAATAATTTGATGGGCAGCCTGTTAAGTGGATGAGGAATTTGCTGGATGATCACACATAGAAGTAGTAGACAATAACTACGTATCCAGATTGACAAATGGTGACAAGTGGTGTCCCCACAGGGGTCTGTACTGGGACTGTTTTGTTATCACCATCAATCATCGATAACGGCATCAAGTGTGCCCTCAGCAAGTTTGCAGATGACATGAAGCTGAGTGGTGGAGATGACACGTCTGGGGAATCAGATGCCATCCAGAGAGACTTGGACAAGCTCAAGGACACACAGGAACCTCCTGAGGTACAGCAAGGCCAAGTGCAGAGTCCTGCACCTGGGTCAGGGCAACTCCCAGAATCAATACAGCCTGGGGAATTAAAGGTTGGCTTGAGAGCAGCCCTGCTGAGCAGAACTTCTGGGTATTGGTGAATGAAAAGCTGAGCTTGAGCTGGCATTGTGAGCTTGTGACTCAGAAAGCCTTATGCTGAGCAGCATCTGCACCAGTAGCTGGAGGGAGCTGATTCTCCCCCTCTTCTTAGCTTTTGTGAGAGTTCACCCGGAGTACTGCAATCAGCTGTGGAGTCACCAGCACAGGAACAACATGGACCCATTGCAGTGGGTTCAGAGGAAGGCCAGAAAAACAATGGACAGAATATTTTTCTTATGAAGACAGGCTAAGAGATCTGGGGATGTTCAGCCTCAAGGCTCTGAGACCTCATTGTGCCCTCTCAAAACCTAAAGGAGGCTCATAAGAAATATAGGGACAAACTTTCTATGTAGGACTGTTGTAATAGGAAAAAGCATAATTGTTTTAAATCAAAAGAGAGTAGACTTACAAAAGTAGACTAGATATACAAAAGGAATTTTTTTAGATGAGGGTGCTAAAACACAGGGACAGGTTTGCCCAGAGAGATAGGGGATGCCCCATTTCTGGAAACATTCAAGGTCAAGTTGAATGTGGCTCTGAGCAACATGATCTAGTTGAAGATGTCCCTGCATTTTGCCGGGGTCTGGAATTAGATGACCTATAAAAGGTCCCTTCCAACCCAAACCATTCTATGATATCCTGGTAGAGAAATAAATAACTATTTATCTCGTGATTTTTAGATATAGACAAATAACGCAAAGAATTTTGCAGACAGGTGATGTTTCCCACAAAAGAGATTGATGCCAGCTGTTATTGCTTAGAATAAAAGTTTAGTCCTTGTATACATCATGAAACAAATAGGTCTAGTACATCAATATCTGAGGTGCATGAGTGAATCATTAGACTAGAACAAACTAAAGAAGTAGAAAGCACAACAGCAGATGAAAAAGTAGAGCAATACACTTTAGACAAAGTGGAGGTACACAATATCCTAGGGCACCTTAGGTTGGTAATTAATGAAAAGTTAAAAACAGATACTTATTTCACATTGTTAGTTGTTCATTTCACAGGTGTATATTTTTATATCTACACATGCTATTGTAGACAGGTATTTCACTATGGAGACAAAATCTGCTACAAATATGAGTGATTAACTGTAATTAATTCCAAATAACAGATAACAGCCCTTGAGCACAGCAGACGTTCCATGATTACCATTGCCTGATAGGAAATGCATCCATTTTGGAAGCAGACAAATTGCAAATTTAATGATGAACAATGACAATGATTTTGGAAGTAGCAACCATTTCCTATTCTTCTAATTGCACAAACTAAAGTAAAGATATGACTTCCTGAAAAAAAGGAAATTATCTAACTGGAAATTAGCAAAAAATCTCTGTGGAATCTACTCTCCTCCTCAGGGCCAAGAATACAAGGATGAGAATGGAACAGTATAAAAACAAAAAGAAAAAAAATGAATACAAGTTAAAATTTTTGTTTTGGGAAACTGCTACTGCAATTGTTTTTCTCTCCGTATTAAAAAATGCTGAAAATATTTAATATTAAATTATTATAGCCTTGTATTTTTTTATGACAAAAGTTCTTCTTGTGTTTGTCCTCTGCTGTTTCACCTTGGTTTTAACTTGAAAATATGCTCATATTTTCTCTTATATAATTGTAATTGAGATAATAATAAAGTGACACATAGACGTACATTCCCTCCCTGAAGGTTTCAATATGCACTGTGTGTCAAGAGAGAAAATATTTTAATGGATTGCCACAGAATTCAAAATGAACGTACTCTCAAGTAACAGAGGACAACTGAATACCAAAAATGGAATCTAAAAGGGTTTGAAATACAACAGGCTGCACACACTGAAATGAAAGTCAGAAGGTAACATACGGAGAGAAGTATGTAATTACCCAGGTTGAAATTCAGCCAGGATACTGAATTAACAGTTACTTTTGAAGAAACAAATGGGTCAGATGCTGGGTTTATATCTGAACACAAAATGTTGGCAATTCAGCAGCAATTCAGGCTGGGGAAAGAATAAATACCAGCACCTTATGTTAAGTAATTTTTCACCCTAACTGTATTCTGTCTGATCAGGCTTAGAAATACCCTGAGCAAAACTGACATTGACAGCAAAATGAAGGAAGGGATAAAAACAGAAGAGAATTGCACCTCAAAAGAGTTGTACAGTGTTTACGGCTTCAGGTCTGGTTGTAGATGGGTAAGATAGGCAAAGGTTTTCCATGGAACAGTTGTGTGATATTTCCACATAAACAAAAGTATTTTGGGCATGATTTGGTTTCTCCTTCCAGGAAATCAGGAGTAACTCTACCAAAGTCAACACTGTAAAAGTTTCTCAAGAAGGTCCATTATGCACCAAGATGAATCCGTTGCTTTAATTGATAACAAGGGATTTTCAGTAGTAATATTAACTGGATGCAGACAGATGCTTCAGGTCACAAGGAATATGCCATCAGTCTCCAGAGAGAACAACCTGAATAGTTGTGCAGCCAATCATGTACTCCTAAGTCAGGGCTTTCAGGTTCAGACACACCAGGTGCCAATAATTTGACTGGCCAGAATCAGTGAACTAGAAAAATGTTCTCTTTTTCTCCTTTATCTGTAAACCCCACAGTCTCTCTCTTTTGACTCTACTTCCATTTCGTCTATGCTTCAAACATTATGCCCAGATTTTCACAGTAAAAAGAAACAGTAGATGGAATAGTTTACCATCAGGTAATTCTGAGAAATATAGAACAGGTAGATTTACTGCTTCAGGGATTTTCAACAGCTGTACTAAAGGGCATTTTTATAAAAGTGAATCACCTAAAATGTAGTACCATTCACTCACGCGATGAAGCACTGATGCAGCATTCACCCCACAGGGCAGAGAACACAACTGCTGGCCTGCCTCAGCTCCAGGACAGTCTACAGGCACACATGGCAGTAACACTTTTGCCCTTTATCAAAATACAAGCTGCTAAGCTTTACAAACTCCCGGAGACTAGAGTTGAGTGAATGTTTTCTGCTAAACTGAGTATCCAGAGGCACCCAATTTTTTAGCCTCTAATGTTTTCTCAGAAACATCTTAGGCTTGCTAAGGTTTTTCTGCAGTCAAAATAGGAACCCTTGGTAATCTGTTCTATGATGACAGGTATTAAATGCCCCTGGTAAATATATAGATGTAGAAATGGATTAGGAGTCTTGGAGATGCCTGCCACTTCTGGAGCAAAAGACAAGTAAGATGGAAGCAAGGGATTTATCAGCCTTGGAACAAAACACACTGGCTCAGACCAAAGACCCACAGAGATGAGTATTCACCTCCAACAGCAGGCTGTAGCAGTAGTCAAATAAGCAAGAGAACATGGCACCAGAGTGTCCTGACATTTCCTGAATATCCTTCTTGTACTTTTTTTTGTGTTAGGGAATTCCTGAGCCAAAATTAGTTTGCATTCAACAGCCAGTTACAATTTCTTATGCCATTAGTTTGTACAGCCCCATTTGAACCCACATACACTATTAGCTTCTGGCAGCAAGGCATTTCACAGCTTAATTACACAAGACAGTAAACCAGTAGTTTATTTCACTGCTCTACAGAAGCCCTCACTACTTTCACCCAGCAGCCCCCTGCCCTTGCAGTAGGAGAGAAGTTGGCCAGCCTCTGTTAACCTTGGCCCAATACCACGTTTCTGTAGGTTTCTATCTCATTTCCCTCAGTAGTCTCCTTTTCAAGCCAAAAGTTTTGGGTTATTTTGTTGTTCCTCACAGGGAACATCTTTGATTACCCTAATGGCCTGTCTCTGTGCTGTTCTTATTTCTGTACCATTCTTCCCTGAAATGTAGGAGGACCAGAGACCCACACATAATTTGAGCCACAGGTGCACCATACAATCCTACAATGGCAAAAAGACATATTTTTCTCTGCTTTTCTCTGATAATTTCCAATAGTGTGTTGTGTTTTGCACAGCTACCATGTGCTGTGCTGACATTTTCATGGAATTGGGGTAATAACACCAGCACCCTTTTTGCCCTGAGTGGCAATAGTCAACCCAGGGCAAATCGCTGTGTACATAAAACTGCTATTATTTTTTTCACACATGCAACAGGTCACAGTTATCTGTTCTCAGCATCATCTGCCATTTTGTTGCACATTAAGATCATGCCACTTCTTCATTACCAATGCTTCTCTTTATCCTCAGCAATATAGTACCACCAAATTAATTGTTTTCCTTGTCTTTTTTATATATTTATAAATAGCACAGGTCTCAGTTGTAAGTTGCCTATACTGAGAAATTTAATTCACTGCTTTTCCTAATTTTCCAAACATTTCTTCCTTAGTGAAAGGATCCCCTTACTGCTATTCTGTCTACAAAGTTTTATAAGGAGCCTCTGAGAGACAGTCACAGATTTCAAGTAATAACAATCAATTTCCAAGTCCTAAAAACTCTGTGGCTCTTCTGTTATCCATTCACTAGCTCAAACAAGATTCTCCCACTGCAGAACTTTGACCAAATGCATAATTTTAAACCATAGCTCCCTTAAGGGAAAGCCCCTAGTCATACTGTCTGAAGTATTAGGAGACATTTGCAAGATTTTCACACCATTTATCCCTGAAGGCATAATTGCACTAGCTTCCTATCTTAAGTTCATGCTATTAAAGAAGAGAAAAAGATAATCCCGACAACTGCATTAAAAAAAATTTACCTAATGAATCAACAGTCCACCTAATTTCTCAGTTGTTCACAGTCTCATTTCATCAGAGTTTTTTCCTCATTTTAGTTGTCAGATAACCATCAGTTGAACTGGATTACCATTAGCATCCAGCATGGAAAGTTATCTGTACAGCTGGGATCTAACTTTCTGAAACTGGTATATTACTAACTGTATCACACAGCACCTTGAAGTCCTAACCATGGATCAGTCAACAGAGTGAACATTTTGTCTCAGACAATTCAGCCAAATTAATCTAATGTTTGCTGTTCCATTCACCTAATGTGAAGCATAGGAAGTGCTGCAAATCCTGACATTCTCATACTCATTTTATTGAATGTAAAACAATTCCATTGGCCATAGTAGACCATTACCATAGACAAATGGAAATATAACTCCTCTCTTCCATATTGGATTTTTAGATAAATCAGGTTTCTGAATCCATTTATAAGCTATTCTAATAGCCAGAGAAATTCTTAAATGTTGATTTTTTTTTTTTTTTATGTTAGCAAATTCAATCTTAACCTCGCTGGATTGTATTAATATTCACCCACAGATGAGAAAGCTTTCATGCGGCTTGGATGCTCCAATTTGCCTCTAATAGAGAAATTTTTGTAACATGTGTAGCAACTGCATCAAGAGGCTTTCAAGAGACCAAAAAGGACATTACTGCTGGAGCACACTATATTACTATAGCCATTTACTAAGCATTTGCATTCATCATACTGTGGGTGCATACATAGTGGGAAAAAAAAAAAAATGAGTGGGCTAAGAATTATGGGGTTAGGGCTTGAAATAACAAAAGCAAAAACAAAACATTGAATTTGCATGTTTTTTAAATGGCTCCCATTTACCAAATTTGTGTGTGATCACCTGAGCAGTCTAGATAGACAAAATCCACACTAAAACATTTCCTACCAAACTTTGCTGTTTGGTTTTGTTTTTTTTTAATGATATTGCCAAATAAGTGTGTTTTCTCTAAGTATGCAAACCCCAGTGTTGCACTGACATTCATCTTTGCTTATGAGCAGAATGAGTAAGGTACAGTTTGCTGTAAAAAATGTTTTTCACAGACAACACCAAGAAAAACACTTAAAATGACAGTTTTCTTTGCAAAAATGAGATTATTTTGCCCTCATGG
The DNA here is from genome assembly GCF_048771995.1 of Taeniopygia guttata. NCBI lineage: Eukaryota > Metazoa > Chordata > Aves > Passeriformes > Estrildidae > Taeniopygia > Taeniopygia guttata. The sequence continues at coordinate 75,326,448 of NC_133027.1, read as the reverse complement.
TAGCTGAAGGGCAAATTGAAAGCCCTCAGTCTTAACTGGATTTTGAGCATTTGAAACTGACCCACATATAACATTATCCATAGAAAGGCATCCTCACCACAACTAACAGCAGCTCAGCACTATATGTATGCAGACTGTCAGAATGAGCACTTGAGGCTTGTCAGCTCCAGCAGCTGTTTTCATAATCCAGTGAATTGCTGTGAGCTGCCTTAAGGTGATCTATCACTGCAAATGGCTGTAGAACTGGAGGCCTGTGCATTGTCACTGCCACGGTGGGTGAATTCCTAGCAACAGTGGCACACCTCTTACAATTAAAAATAAAAATTTTTAAAAATCATAATGCAGCAAGGCTCAGACATGATGAGGAGGCACATGTGAAAGAGTGAAACTACTATATTTCCCAGTAGAAACACCGTGTTCCTTTTTACTATTTTTCTCTCAGGCAGTGAACTAGAGGGAGCATTGCTAGGTTGGTGAGTTGAGGTGAAAGCAGTTAATTGATTTTCAAAATAGGTCTCTCTCTAAAATAACTAAGCAGCCTTGCATAGACTTTAATTGGTGCTGGAGCATAAAAATTCTTTGACCTTGCCTTGTTGTTAGAACAGGAGTGCCTATACTTGCAAATTCTTTGCAGAGAACTTGACTACCAGGTATGAGGGAGGAACAGAAGTCAGTTGCCTTAATGTGAAATTAAGCATCTTAAATAACTTAAAAATTGCCAGAAAAAGCAAGGAACTAGCTGGATTTTATAATGGCATTTGAGAACTTCAATATGAACACACCCTGGCACAACAGCTTAAACTAACATTCAGTTATACAGCATGAATAAAATCTCTTAAGTACACCACTGAAGAAAGAGATTTTGCTTTCAAATGCTTATCACTGGAATACTTAAAGAATTCACTTTACAAAATAGCTGAAATGCATTCAGCCATCATCAACACTGAAGTTTATTTTCCTCATGACAAAAGAGCTGGTACCTCCTAGGTGGTGCAGATATTATTGATTCGAGCTGCCTTTACTGGTATTGGATAATTATATTGCCTTGTTGGATAATTTGATTATGAAAATATTTTTCTCACCAAAAACAATGTAGCTTCCTCAAGTAAAATTCACAAACCTATTTCTATTTTCTTGCAGGAAAATAGAAAGCAATGTTGTAATTAACATACAACTTCATATATAAATTTAAAGTAAACTTCACAATCATTCTGCAAATATTTATGCACATAAACAAGCAAATACAGGCTGCAACAATAATCACTGTATGGCTAAAGTGAAAATCAAAGACAAGAATCTCAAAAAATTAATTCAAGTTTACAGTGCACAGCTGTAAGCCTGAAAGGTAAAAGCTACCTTGAAGATTTATGCCTCTTGTGGAAACCACAATTATTCATAGTACAAGCAGAAAAGTAAAAAGATTTTTCCAAAGAGAATTAAATGAAAAAGGAAGGAATAAATTTCTATTGTTTATTTAGTAGCAGCAACAAAAAAACCACCAAAGTCTAGATAGCAAGAATATCAGAGGAAAAAAAAAAAAAAAAGCGATCCCAAACCAAAAGCAAGTGACAAAAACTCTAGAGAAATATAGTTGGAAAGGGCCAATGATTCAAAAAAAAGACCAAACAGCCATATGTGCTTTTTAAATCAGCATGCCTGTCCAGCAGATGAGCAGAAAACTTCTCAACAAATGACAAGCTCAAATGAAAATTAAAAATCAGCATATGCTTACATTGCCATTAACAGATCAAGCTAAATGATGCACTAGATTCAGCAATAAAGATCTTTTGACAGACAAATGTAAAATCTTTGACATGTCCAAAATTATAAAACTGAGCAAATACAAAAAGTAAAAATTTAATAGAGAGTATTTGCTAAACAAGGGGCAAATAAACCTTTAGTCATCTCATGCTGTTAAGAACATGGAAAATACAGAAGATACCAATGGAACTGAAGAAAGACTCAGAGCAGGCATTTCAGATGATGGCAGTATTGTCAGCCTCAGCATCTAACAAAACCCTGTATTATTGTCCTCACCAGGGAGCAGGAAAAATAAAAATCAAGAGCAATTTCCTTCCGCAACCTGTTTAGAAGCAAGTATGTTTCCAGGCCAGAAAGCACCAAGCAGATTTTAAGCCAAGTGTCAAGTGGCCGTTCTCATTTTATACAGCTAATGTAAAGTGACAAGCACCATTCATGAAAAATATTAGAGATTTTCAAATAACCTGTGATAGCAATTGTGCTGTCAAACAGTCCAGTTGTTTTTTGCCATAACTGGAACAAGACTAGAATGTATAATATCCCCGTTATTGTTAATACTGGTCATCATTGGAGTGCAACCAAATTAGCTCAGTGAGCAACTGAGAAGTTTCACAGACAAAAGGCACATTTGCGTGACTTTTACTTCATTTCCCAAGTAGAATAAGCAGATCAGTTATTAGCAGACATAGCAATACATGTTGGTTACTTTATTGAGAGTGAAGCCAAAATCCATACCAATAAATTATTTCAAACCAGCTCCATAGCAGATAAAGAAATATTTTTACATTTTTATCATCTTATCTTTAAGGAAGCAGACCATATTATGATGAATAAACCCTCCTGCAATTCAAGCAATGCAAGCCAAGGTCAGAAAGAGGCTTTGATGAACTTCTAAAAATTTAGTTGCGGGGGGGGGGGGAGGGAAATAAAAGTAGAAGTATGAATCAAAACTGATACTAAATAAATTTTTAGTCATGTTGTTAGATCTTTTCTCCCTGCCAATGCAAAGTCACGGAACTCAACAACTGCATTTGATAAAAGATGAATTTGACAACCTCATGGGAGAAATCCAGAATCCCTTGGATAGAAAAGGTGTCAGGTATCATAGGCTGGGCACATGAACATACATTATTAAAGCCTAACAAGGAGGAAGTGACAGATGACATTTGTACATGCTTTAAGAGTGTCAAGCGATAGCCTGAAGTATGAATGCAAGTGTAAAGGAGAGCTAGAACCTTTACAGAATGAAAGGTGCCTCTTCAGTTAATTGACAAAGAGAAAATTATGGTACTGTTTGGTCTCCTGACTGGCCCACAGGTGCAAAAGTAGAAACAATTTGCATCCAAATCTTCAAAATCTCTCAAATGAGGATTTTGATACGCAGGCATCAGACAGCTTGGAGTTACAATAAAAATAACAGTTTACCTTACCACTGAACATCAATCTACCTTCCCACTGTAGTGGATCTAGTCTTCCCTTTAGTGCTTCCCACTACTAAACATCAGATAGAGCAGTTAAGCAGAACAAGGACTCTTAAGTAACATTCGTCTCTGAGTGCCAAAAAGAACTGCCAAAAAGTATTAAGGTGCTTCTGCAGAAGGTGCCATCTACTATTTCTCTGTCATAGTCAGAAGGCTGCTCCAGTCAAGTCCGGCACAGCACCACAGTTTTGCTTAGGTGAGAGAAACAGAGCACATTTTGGGATATTTTACTAGCACCAGGCAATACAAAGGAATTTTCAATTAAAAAAATAAAGAGAGGAGACTACTGACCCAAGAGAGTTTGCAGTTAAGGACAGCAACCATTTGTCAATTTAATATGCAACACATGATAACAAAAATTTAGCCTCAATGTATCCATTCCCTCATACAAATTATGGAGCCAAACTACTCTAAGACAACCAAAGCAGGTGATAGAACAGATCAGCTTTATAGATAGATTCAGCATTTTAAAGTATTGTACTACTAAAGCACAATTCTGCATAAGTAGAATTACATTATATACTAAATTCCCAAGCCACCAATGAACTGCAGGAGCACTTATACTCTTATTATGTAAGGCAGGATAGATTTTGTGTGAATAATGCACCTTTAGAGAGGGCAAAAAGACTTTCTGTGAGGTTGTGTTCTGTCAAAATACTGTAAGGACCTAATTTATTTTGGAACTCAGGTTATTACTGCATATGTTGGACACAGCCCCAGTCTGTTTTGGAGAGGAGCTTTCCCTGATTTCCAAGGAACAAATACAGTTAAGAATTTGGGAAGCACAAGCTACTCCACAATGTTTTTCCAATACTCTCTACAGATTCATCCTGGTGGGTGGAGAACATGTGGAAGGGAAGAGCCCATATCAGAAGTGCCTGGGACCTGACTGCAGTTTCCAGCAGGACTGTAGGCACACACCACATACTGGGTGAAGAGGAAGTTTGTCACATCCTATTAAAGGCAAGATAGGTTGAAACATTTCCTAGGTATTTGAGTTTTGTTTTCCCAAAGGAACTGCTGGATGCAGAATCTATTATAAACAGAGTGCTAAGGCTTTTCCATAACTCAGAAGGAAGAAAAACACGTAAACACTACGAGAAGTCAAGACACAAATACAGGCCAATGCAAACATCATGTTTCCCATTGTCTGCTTTTCCTATCAGCAACAGGAATGACTTTCATTATGCATCATCATAAATTATATTCATCATAAATTATATTATTAACAAATGAATATTTCAAGAATCATTACTGATACTTTTTTTTAAGTTCTTGAATTTCTTGTGCTGGTATTCTTAATAGAGGTATGCAAGAAGAAACTCTTCCGCTACAAAAAAAAATTAAGGATTTCTTTTTTGCTTCATACAGAGAAACCCCAAACGATATGAAAATTCTTATGAAAATCTAGTCAAGCATTCTCCCACAATTTAACCAGTTACAGCCTCACTGGAAATCCAAGATACCATACTTCAAATCCCAGCACAGGAGTTAAAGTCCTGCCAGGAATGAATGACTCTCCTATAGACTTGGTGAGTGCACTAAGTACCAGCTTCTCTGATATTCTCAAGTGAGCTGCTCTCAATTATTCTACTGGAGTAACCTCATCTGGTATAACTAATTACACATTCACAGGGCTAACTAGGCTGTTTTTCCAAGCCCACTGGTTATGGGACTTATCTCAAGTTGTGAAAGATCCAGATTCAATTAGTATTTTAATTACTTACATAAAGCAGAGCTGTTTTCACAAGAGAGATGGAAATTGTAACATCCCAAAAATTGCCTCAAGGTTAAGGCATTCATAGAGGACACAAGTGACAATTCCAAGTTCTCAACCTGAACTACATCCACAGGACTTAAATTCATGACATTGTGTGTGTGCTCTGCCAGTAGGTGCTCTTATCTGAATGCCAGAAACTTTCTCCGTTGAGAGAAATTTTGATGTTGAGAAACAATGTAGATATAACTAGATGTAGATATAACTAGATGTAGATATAACTATAAAAATATACATATGGATATACACACATGCATATGCATATAAACAGTAGCATATCCTAAATTCTTTTTTACTGTGGAAGGAAAAAGAAGACTATTCATCTAAATGGAAACAATAGAAACAACAAATTGGAGTGCCTGATAATTATTTCAGGCACAAAGGTCTCATCTACAGTGGATATTTTGAAGTTTTAATTATATAGGCCATGAATATAATTATTTTCATAAGGTAAGGGAAAAGGAATCTGGAACTCCTATTCCATTAGTTCCTCGGTTTCTCAATAAATACTTGGTGCGTGGAAATGTAAATTAATTTACCCAAAACATATGCATATCTATGAAGCATGTGCATAAGTATTAAATTAATAAATGCACATTACATATGGTGTTCTCAGCCTGTTAAAGTGTGTTACACTACATGTGGTTACTCACAGCTTATACTACATAAATAGTACACTCATATAGTTCAAGGTACCCTACTCTTTCAATCTATGACCACCTTAATAGGTGAGATAACTTTAACTGAGCAACCTTTAAGCCTGGGAATTTTCAGACTGTGAATCTGATATTGTTTGCTGCTGAAAATTTGGAATTTTGCCCTAGAAAAATAAGAATCAAACATTTTGTTTCAAGAAGTTTGTACTTCAAAATATTGATATGCTAAACTTCATATTTCATTGTTAATGTTTTATGTGAACTTTTCTGATGGCTTGACTGTTCTAGGTATGAAAGCATTTATTGAAGTCTTGGCACTTCCCTAGAGGATGGGAGCTGTATTTGGCAACTTCAGTAATTTCTCAAAGGGGAATTACTTTGGACATCTTGTGTTGATTTAATTAGTTCTGTGGAGCTCAACATTTTGAGTCCAAACCTTCTTTTAAAAAATTGCCACTCCATGGCATTTATAGCTGCCTCTGTTCCTAAGGAATCTATAAATGGAAGTGGCATTGGTACTCATGACTCACATACGTTGGCAGCACTGTGTGGGCAATTCAACACAGTGTGTTCCCATCCGAAGACCTACCTGGTTGGAACCTGTTTTCACTTCAACTCATCTCCTGCTCTATAAACTAGTATTTGCATCCTGCCTCACAACAAAATAAATAAATGAAAGTAAAAAGGATTCAAATAATGTAACGGATTTGATATATACAGATTATTAATACTTTATCTTTACAGAAACTCTGAACACATTATAATAAGGAACATTTCCCTTACTCTTAATCCATTAATTTTTGAGTTATCTGGTGTTCTCTTGACTTTGCTGAATTGATAGCCATAATACAAATTCAGAAACTACTTGTTTTATCCTTTCAACAGCTCAAAGCTTTACATTCCTCTAATAGCATTTTTCAAATACTATTTTATTAAATAAGAAATTATTTAATGTAGAATTTGATGTTCTCCTTTTTAATTTCATTTCTGGTTCTACACTTCACCCTCTTTTTTTTCTAATAACACATCAAACATGTGTCTTCATCAATAGTTTTGCTATTCTGCATTACCTGTTCCTTATTCATGGCGAGTAATCCTGGACAAGTGAGAGTCATTCAAAGTTCCTCAGAAGGGAAGACAGCTTTGAATTGCTTTTATCTGGTGTGCATTTTTAATTATTTGCCTGAGTAGTTCTTCATTTGCAGTTGAAGCTACAGATGTCTGTATTTAACTCAGAGCAAGAAAGAAAGAAACAACCATCATTATTTGGGTTCCTGAAATATTGAACTGTGATAAACAGTTCTCAGACTTTTATCAGGTCCCTCCTTTCTGTCAAGCCCTCTCAGCAGTCACAGAGTAATTACCATTCCTGCCTCAGTTTCTCTGTGGCAACAGATTTGCTGTCATTTGCAATCAAATTAGTTCTGCTCAGCTCCTCAGTGCTCGCTCCTACATCCCTGTGAAGGACCACAAGGAAAACAGTTTATTGGAACATCAGCACCACCTTTGCAAATCCTCTTTGGAGGAGGGAGCTGTGAAGACCTCTGCAGGGAAAACCCTCAAATACAGCCTGCCAAATAAAACATCTCCTCCCTGGCACACCAACGCAGACAAGTGGGCGAGTACAGAGGAGATACACAAGACTGACTTTTGAACAAAATGAGCAGACACCACCCACCTTGACGAGCCTGGATTGGGGCGAGTGATGAACAGGGACTCCACACTGTGTCTATTTTGGGGTTTTTCAGCTAAAGAATTATGAAATGCTCCAGAAAAAAATAATCAAAACTTGCTAAATGAAAAATAAACTGGAAAAACTAAACAAAAATATTATAAATAAATCAGTATTTTTCTACGGTATAGGAAAAGCTTAACAAGAACAGTGGAAAGAACACAAACTCACAATGTGCTATTGAAGGCTGCTAAGATGTGATACCAAGAGACAAAAGTATCTTCCTTGCAGAAGGGATTTTCTCTAGGCAGTTCCAGTCTTAGAGCCTCTTTTACTAACAATTTTGTACTGTCCCTTTTCTGAGTAAAAGGGATCCAGGTGTTCATAGGAGTTACTTTAATGGTAACTATAAAAGCAGGCATGGGAATCTTCCCCACCTTCAATACTATTGCCTTCTGGATTTTTATTTTAAACTCAGTTAACAAATGAACTGGAAAACAGCTGATTTGCAATGATTTAAAAATAATCAACCTTCCAACTTTATCCAGATACCTGCAAACAAGTTAACACAGTCAAATTCAACAAGGACTAGAGGTTATTACAAAGAAAGGAAGAAAAAAAAACTAAGCTAAAGAAATGTGAACAAGTACAAAAAATAATAATCACCTCTCACCAATCAGAAGAAATTGAAAAAGAGAGGGGTTGTGGCTTAATTGAGCATATAGAGTGCTCTGGCATATAGGTCTCTCATAAAACAAGAGACATCTTATTGAATGATGTTCCAACTGTTCCAGGAAAGCAAGTTGATATTCTTTTCCATCTCTGATGAACCAGACCCATCTTCAACTTCAAGGGAACAAATTGAACCAGTGAAAGTGAAGTTCACTGTGAGTAAAAGCACCACATCTAGTAGGCTGCTTGCTCTGTCCACTTCCACAGTCATGATGTGTGCAAGACACCAGCTTTGGTTGTCAGGTCAAGTTGTTGAGATGCATAACCTGGCTGGAGATAGGCTAAATCGTATATTCAGAACACACTGGGTGTCAAGGACAGCCAAAGGTATTTGATCCTGCTGTTAGTAGTTACCCAGCCTTCCAGCAACCCTGTATTTTCTCATACCAACAATTGCTAAATTATGGTCTCCCTCATTCCTTTCTTCGTTCATCAAATCCACAGATGGACTTCATGAAGAAATAATGAAAAAGTTTTTGTGCCAAAAAGGAAGAATGGCCATTAACTAGTACCTCTTTTAAACAGAGGAATAAATAGGTTATTGTCAGGAAAATGAGTGTCAGGTTGTTTGAAACACCCTTGCCCTTTCATTATAGATTTGCAGAAGCAGTCTGCTCTATGCCGACAAACTGAAAACCTCGCCTTTGCTGTGATACACACGCCAGCTTCCTAAGACTGCTTATCTCGCATATTTTGTTACACTAAAGCCTTTTGGTAAGAGGCTGAATTGGAACAGATGAGGTGAGAGGAAGAAGAAAGGAAGGCAAGAAATCTTTAAGCCCCAGACTAAACTGTGATAAAGATTTCCATTCACGGTACAACAATATTTGCCTCAAGAAAGGAGTTTATTCAGCTGCTCAGGAAAAAGGCTCAGCTACTTTGTGATAATGCATTTTCTCAATGATATTGGTAAGTCAGAAATGGCACGTGCCATGGAGACACCAAGAGATTCTTTTAAAGGCTGTGCTCTAAGTTTTAGCATTTGTCCACTACTGACAATCAAAAATAAACATTTAGGGGTTTCCTCCAGTTCTACAGACCATTCTGAGTAAACCTAGGCTGTTTCTATGGGCAAGACTCTAGTCTTGTCCTCAGAAAGCTAAAATTCAACTTGCTGGTCCTGCCACAGACTCCCCTGCAAACCATAACTGTTACTTGCATATGCTTATGTGGGCCAATTCCAACATCCTTCTTCCCATAGAGCTTTATGAAACAAAAAAACTGCTAGTCTTTGTAAATTAAAAGAAAATAAACTTCAGTCCTAATGGTTCATCTGAAGAGAGCTTGATTGTGGCACCACTGTCAGCCTCTGTTCTTGGGAGGAAGAACTGGAGCATTTAGTCTTGAGTTCTGTTATTACAAATACCTTTGAGAGTAACACCTCCAGCAACATCTAAAAGTATTTTGGGACACGTGACAACACTAAGATCTTTTTCAGTACCAGCTCTCTTGCATTTCTTGTGAACAGATTTGTCAGAGTTCAAGCTATTGGATCACAGACCAAATGGTTACTGCTTACACTCTTCACCATGTTAATCTCACCATCTTAAAGGACTAGAAAAGTTAAAGGTTTTGATGTAGTTGCTAGGACTGGTTCAGCTCTTGTGCATATTACATGTTTAATTCGGCCAAATGAACCAATACATTTTTGGTACCCCTTCTCTTAAAAGCTGAAAAAGCATAAAAAGCAGCACAGAAACAGGCCTGCTGTGATTTGAGGCAAAATAGAACAGGTATTGCAAACAGCATAACATAACTCTGTTATCTACCTGTGTCCTATCTCCATGCTAAAAGTTTAGAACAACACAGCTTACAACACTGGTCACTCACTAGAATCCTGTTGTGAAAATAAACATAGATTTTATATGTATATAAATATATGTATTATACAGGAATATGTATAAATATATGTATTTATATGTATATAATTATTTTTTATATGTATGTTTGTTGTAAAATAAACATATGTTTTTACTCAATAGGGCCTCAAAGTGTCTCCAGTACGTACTGCGTAAACTGACATATGATTCATGACTCACCTCTGCCATACGCCCACAGATATTTGGGTTCTTAGGGGTTTTTTTATTAAATAAAATTTCTATATTAGTCTAACTTTTTCTTAGACAAAATGTACAAACAAAATAGGGAAGGAAATGCTGAATGAAAAACTGCATGTTAAAAGTATCAACAAGCAAGTCTGCTGCTGTTATAAGGCAGGGCTATGGCATTTTCTATAATTGGGAATGATGCTGCTTCTACATGAGCTTATTTTGGCCCATTTTAAGTAGCAAACACTGTCATGTGAAGATTCTCTCCAAAGAGTTATTTTCCTCTTTCCACAGGACTTCTGTACGTAAGTTTTAATTGAAACATTTCAGCTCATGTATTACTTCTTCCAGAATATTTACATCTTCGTATCTATGCCATAGTCTCCCTTTCTTCAAGCTGCAAAACAGCCCCATTTATCTCATATCTGTGGTTTTGGTAAAGCATTCCAGATTCTAGCTTCACAGTATGTAAATGCACCTGTAAGAAATGAAGACCCCTGTAAGAAATGAACATTGTCTTCAGAGCAGGTAACAGTAACATGTACTATGTTCAGTACCTCAAATATGTTAGAAGAGGATGAAAAAAAAAAAAACCATACACCAATTAACTGAGCACTCTAAATTCCATTCAATCAATGACACACTTCTAAAAGAAGAGTTTAGTGGCTGTGTAATTAAATGCAGTATCAGACCACACAGTCAAAAGTACTCAAGAAATCACAAGTTTGTCTTTTTAACCCTAACCTTTTGAAAGTTTTGGCTTAGAACAATAAAATTACTTCCTTGTGGTGCCTTTTTGTAATTCAAATGGAATTTGACAACATTTTGTCTTTTTTATCTATGAGTTCATTCAAAGTTAATCCCACTGTAGTTTGAAAGCAGGGCCAGAATATCTCCAGTTTCTCTGGCACCATTTAAACTGGGGACAATTTTACCAACTATTATTTTTTTTAAGGTGAATTCTTCCAGAATAGGTGAAACAGCTGTGACTCCTACTTACCTGGACTATGGGAGGAGCCAGGTTCTTACTTGATGCCTTCTCTGCATCAAGTGCTTCTCCATCCAGGTACTTTTGATAAACATTTCTGTATGTCTGTGCCTCTTTCTACTACAGGTCAAACCATCCATTCCAGCATGAGCAGAATACTTGTTTCCTGGTGATACCTGTCTGCCTGTGCTCCCAGAGCCAGGTGCCCTCATGGAGAGATGGCTGTGGCATGCACAAGCTCTCTTTAAACATCTGCTCAGGGTAAACCTACTCAAGACTTCATCCTCACTAAGTCACTCAGTGCTGGTTTATCTCTTTATCATTTAATTAAATCGCTAATAATTGGATTGTGTAGACAAAGCTGAACAAAAAATTACTATGGAAGGCCAGAGTTAAAAGACATTGAAGATATATTTCACAAACTGCAAGTCTGGCAATAAAAGTCTACCAACTCTTTCCTACCACATCAGAGTTCTGTGAAGAAATACGCTACAAATGGCTTTTGGCTGCCTGCCAAAGCCTCAGTCATTCTGACATATGTACAGCGAGACAACTGCTGACTCAGTGTCAACACAACATATCCCTGATCTTCCACATCATGCTTAAATAGCAGCATTATTGGCTAGGCAGTTTGTTTTATAGACTAAAAGTAGAAGGAAGACAAAAGCATATATTGGGTAAGTAAGTTCAGGCCAACTGAACCCTTCAAGAGAAGGGCTCATAGCAAAGCTCTCAGTGGAATGAAACACGTCTTTTTTTTTTCCTTGGTACTCCTCTCAACAAACAGAGGGACTTACTGAGCATTCCCAAAAAAACTGACATCACCCAGATGCACTGCACTGGCTGTAACTCAGGTGAGGTACACAAGTTTTGCCTGTCTCTATGGTTGGGCATCTCAAGCAATATCAAGATATTACAGGAGTTTCCCTCATCTCAGCTACTCTACACTTCACAGGAATCAGCATCAAGATGCTGGAAACACAATCCACTGGTTAATCTCTCACCAGTTTACACACTTAAAAGGAATAAAATATACAAATTACAATGTTGCAAAAGAACTTCATAGAACAATTTTTGATGCATGCATTGAATTGTGGCTCCTTTTAATTCATATCTGGATTAGCAGCTACTACTTTGAGACAATGCTTGAACTTCCCAGGCCTTAAAACCCAGGAAAAAAAAAAATCCATCTTTGTTTTGAGCAGATACACTGATCACTCCCAAAGGTTTTGACAGTACTTTCATCATTATGAAGAAAGAATGTTACACAGCTTAATTATGACTTTTGCAATGTTTTGCCTTCCAAGAAATCACATAAAGCCTAACTATCATTAGGACAAATACCACTAGACAAAGGAATAGAATAAAAAGCAGAAGAGAAAACAAAACCAGTACACTTAAAATCCAGATTACATTACAACTCAAGTTCATTTTAAAAGAAAATATAAATACATGCAACATATGAGTTCCGTAAGAACTTGTTCTACATTGAGCTAGAAAGACTAAAACAAACTAAAATTTAGCAGCCAATTTAATTCTGAGTTTAAGTTTACCAACTTCAATGGAGTTGCACCAGGGTAAGATTTGTCTCAGAGAGTTAACTGAAACATTGAAAGGTTGAGCTCGGGTAGAAATTTAAAATGCATGCTAATGTAATTCAAATTGAATAAATTTGGAAGTCTGACTTTGTGAGACTTGTGAGAGTAGGGAAAACACTATGATTTTATTCTACATGAAGTTTCACTTGTATAAACACTATTTCTTGTTTCTCCTTATGTAAGCAGAATCAGAATCTGGTTCCAAGTTTCTTGCCATCTGGTCTGAGACCTCCCAATCAGTTGGTTATTGCTCCCTGAAAAAATTGAAACAAATGCAGTAAAAGGCCACTAGCATGCTAATTTGTGAACTGCAGTGACAAAATTGAACTGAAACAAATGATAGCTAATGAGGCATTGTTATTCACATCTTATGTGGCTTTGCTTCATGAAATGCTTGCATACTTAGGACAGATGCTTATTCAGGGTTTTGGAAAAACTTCACTTCCTTCGGCTGTCCGAATTAAGAAACAGCTGAGTATCTTTTCCCAATGCAAGATGTATTAAGTTACACTTCAGCTTATAAAAATCACAAGAATTAAAACAGCCATAATGTTGTAAAGCTCCTTATTTAAATCCACAAGATACATTTCTGTACTCTTAGATTATTCACTTATAGTATAGCATATTGGTACGTGGTCATCATTAGTAAAACAATTTTTAATCAAAAATCCCAATATTTTCCTACTGATATCTTTCCAGTGACAAGTGTGTATACTAAGGTAATCTACATCTAAATTCCTCCAATATAAAGCAGGAGCTGTAAGATTAACAAACCTTTAAAGATCTGTTTTTCTTCTCTTCTTTACAGGAGAGAAAAAATCCCATTGTATTTCAAATATTTTTTCCTGAAAAGTACTCAGGCCAACTACCTAGCTCTCACTTATGGCAAGCACAACTAATTTGTACACTCCTCAACACCAATTTTTCTGCTCACTGTAGCTGCCCTCATTTTCTTTTCTGCATCCTGAAAAGATAATTGAAATATATTTACTCAGTCTTTACAGGTAGGGGCTTTTTTATCAGACGTAGAAGAGCACACAGATAAAAAATAACTTGTATTCTCATACATGGAAGTACTATTTCATGAGCATTCCTTTTTAGTGAAAATGAAGCTCCCCTACCCATCCTGGTAAATAGGAACTAGTTAGGATTGTTAGGCTGAGCTGCTCCCCCAGCCAAACAGGTTCATTCATTGATCTCTAGTTTAAGCCACAATTTTATTGGACTGATCACATAAAGTGAAAGATGTGACACCAATCCCTCCATCCCAACAGAATTTCAGTTAAGGAATTATCAGGCAGGGAGACCTCATTTTCCATTCATATTCCCCAGGATGTGTGCACCAGGCTAAAAGGCAAGACAGGAGCTATTTATACAGATTACTTGTCCTTGTCACCATCCACACTCAGCTGGTGGCAGCATTTAGCCCTGGCACTCTGCAATTATTATATAATTCATCTTGTAAAAGCACCTCAACACCAAGAGGAACAGATGTGTCAAAAATACAAATAGAATTATACTGAAGGAAACAAGTTACCCTCCTGAAGGAAATAAAAACCCCATAGCTTGGAGAAAATATGATATTTTCTAAATCTTGTCATCTCTTTCTGCTGTCAAATTCATGCTGTATCATAAACAGTACAGGTACACTGTCAGGACTTAAAAGAAAATGATGAATGTAAGAAGCTACATATTTAAACAGCGATTTATTTCCTAGAGTGAATATGTGTCTTCCCTGTTGCTTGCTCTGAAAGGAAACAAATAGCATGAAATGTAGCACTTGGGAGGTAATTGCATAAGTTTACAGGCATCACTTACAGGAATGTTGTCAATGTTTACTTTCAAAATGTATTAACTTAATTTCATTTGCATTTTCCTTTCTTACCCTTCCAAGGAAAAGCTGAGGTTCACTTCCTTCCTTTCCCATTGTGCTAGAAAGGGGCCTCATAGGTGCTTTACACTAAGTCACATAGACATTATTTCAATTATTAGTTATTAAAGTAGTTAATTTAAAGGGTTTTAACTAAGGACTAAGAATTCTTGAACAAATAAAGATTATTATACAATTAGGAGGAAAATCACTGCTTATAATGCTTAAACAATTATACAGATAATATTGGGTAACAAGAGCAAGGAAAGTGCTAGGATGAGATATTACAAAAAGGTAATTCGAATGTACTGCAAGAATCCACTTCCCTTGGATAAATCCAAATGCAAAAGTCAAGCTTTGCTCTTCTGAACTTGTAAGGGAGAAAGAAAGGGGCAAAGGAGCTACAGACCTGATTCACTCCTTGCACCCAAGTCACTCCGTGGCTTGTTCCAGTATTTGCCACACACCATACTTGGTGCCAGCTTGCAATGAGGTGCCTCAGGGTGCCCCTTCCCTGAGACACGAGAGCCAACAGAGAGCACAGAGGAGAATTCTGGCATAAGTAAAGGGGAAAAGTGACAGCAAGAACAGAGGGAGCTGGGCCAATGTGCAGGCATCCAAATCACCCCCCTGGCCATCGGCTCCACAGCAGAAGCCACTAGCAATGGCACACAGCTCACACACAGAGGCTGGCTGCAAATCCTTCTAAATCTTAAACAAGCAAAACAACCTCTTCCAAAGGTTTTCTTGGAAGGAGAACACAATATAGAGAATAATTTACTTCTTCAAGTACAACAACTCAGTTACCTAGGCACTCAGCCTTTGCTTTTAGACAAAGCTGATGAAGGAACTTCTACTCTGTCACACTAGCATAATTCTGGAATAAATCAACAGCTTTCCACAGAGTTAAGATTTACAGTAGTGTGAATGAAAGCAAAATCCAACAATTTGTTAAGATCAAGACTACAATCTTTGAACCAACATGGAACTCTGTCCTAGTCACATCAAGTCACAGATTTCTGAATTTTTTTCACGTGTTAAAACAAGTATCTGCAAATCTTGTTGTGCTGCTCAGGCAAAACCATGGCAAAAGTAGCAGTGACAGGAATTTTACATGTTGACAGGCTCCAAATTCTTGCAAATCCTCACTCTTTGTTCTAGAACACTAGATTTATTTCAGATATTCTTAAGGAAAGAATGAAGGAAAAAAAAAGGCTACACAATATCACTCAACTGCTCCCAGTATGTCTGGAAAGGGCCCAGCTCTGCTCAGCAAGAGAAATGCCAAAACCAGACAGAACTCTGAAAGATTTCTTAAACTTCCCAACACTAGAGGAGGGCAGAACCCTGTTATTCTTTTCTGAATTTTATATAAATAGATCAACTCTTCCATGTCTCTTTAGTTTTGGCAGAATGTATTATATTTGCTGTCCCTACCAGGGCAAGAGGAACAGCATCAAGCTCAGACTTTGAGAAGCCTGGATTCAATTCCCTCTCAGACACCAGCTCCTTGTGCAACACTAAGAAATCGCCATTTTCCTGTGAATTACTGGTCTGTAAAAATATGGTAATGTTGAGATAAGGATGAGATACCTGCCTAAATAACAGGGGATTGAATTGTCTAAAATAATACCAATGTGTCTAGCCTAATTCCAAAAATTACCAGTCATTTTATGAAGTAATTTTTCTGTACTTTCTAAATATAAAATATTTTTGGAAGTTTTCAGAGAGAAAGAGGAAGTATGATTTAACAAGACAGAAAAAAATGTTTAATATTAGCTGAAGCTCTTCCCATAAAGCCTTCATTAATTTATTCTTTTGATAAATTTGAAACATATAATATGTAAAGCTACAAAATTCATAGTGAATGAAGCATCTTTTTTTCCCACCTCAAGATCACATCTAGAAGTACCTTCCTCAAAACTACAAACACGTGTCTCTTGGCAAGCACAGGTCCATAACTTTTGCCAGTGAGCTGCTTACCACAAAGATTGAAAGAGGCAGCATCAAAAATCAAGCTTTTTATTGTCTTAACTTGTGTTAGTTGCAGCTTGCTCTATAAATTACCAAATTAAAATTACATACAAATACATATTAGAGAACTGTAAACAATTTCTAAAATATCAAAAGAGTTACAGGGAGCATTGGTCTACACAACTCTAGTTCACTACTATTACTCATGCAACACCAAGTACTAAATACTCCGTACAATTCTTATTTTGGCAGTGGTTTTAAACAGCATATTCCTTCCAAAGTCTCCTGCATAATGAGTGGGATAGAAAAATAGCAGCTGTTGTATAAATTATCCAAAAGAAAGAAATTGCTAACTGCTGAAACTTCTGCCAGCTCAGCAGCAACAGGTAGCACAAGCTCTCCTCATTTAAGTTTTGCTGAAGCAAGACAGGCAGGGAAGTGTCCCCTGCACCAACACCTCTGCCTGGAGGTGGAGGTCAGATGGTACCAATTCTGAGCTGCAGGAAGCACTGAGGGTAAAATGGCTGTGGTGGGGGACAAGTTGAGTGCTGTGTGGTGAGCATTTTTGCATGTGATTCACTCTCTCTTTTATACACTGTTGCTGTTATAAAAAATGCTGCTGCTTTTTTTTTGTGGCATTGCTGTTTCCAGTAAATTGTTCACATCCCAATCCGTGATCATCACCTTTTTGTGCCTCCAATTGTCCTCTCCATGCCACTCCAGTGAGAAGGGAGAGCAAGCAAGTGGCAGCATGGTATGAAGAGTCTCATCAGTGGGAGTATGTTGGGGAGTAACATTTATAAACCACACCACCACAGTACAAACAACACTTTCAAAGTTTAATTTATTTAATATTAATATTTCAACATGGACCTTGCTTCCCTGCTGCATGTTCTTGCCCCAGGAAACACCCACTGCCAGTGGTCTTGCAGAGACAGAGAGGAAGAAGGTTGTCGTCTTGTTAATATGAACAAATACAAAAAATTATCCTTTAGAGAAATATTATCCTTTTATCAATGATAAATACTCCCATCCTAGGCCATATTCTGTATATCAAGCACTGGAAATCATTAATGCTGTGGAAGTTACCCTTCAACCTGTATTTCAGTGTTTATAACATACATAGATCAGAAAAATGAAGGCCTTTAAAAATGTAGTGACAGAAAATCCTACCCAGTAGCTGTCATCTGCCCTCATACCCTTCTATGAACACACACGTGGATCACTTCCACATATTTTCCACTTACATGGCCACGGAATCTCTACCACTGCCACCCAAGGACTGGGGTCAAATGCAGTTGTGGTTTATTTATAGGAAAACAACTTTATTGAAGGATGTTTTTCCAGCAGCATTAGACTTACTGTCACTGCTGAAACCAACAGTTCAGATATTTTATACAAAGAACTCCACACACATGAAAAACAGCATAGGATATAAACCTCAGTCAGTCTTTTGTGAAATACAGTCAAGCACACCACAGCGTCCAGAAGCCTTTACAAACATGCATACACTTCTCAGCAACGTCCATCAGAGGCAAGTCAACAGTCCTTGGACAGAAATTATATATTATTAGGCATATCAATCTTTCCCCCTAAATTTTTTTCAGACAACTGAAAGACCAGAGCACCTGTAACACTTGCCAAGCAATTTGTCCTGCCCCAAGTGCCATCTGATCAGCCCTGATTCCAGGGACCAGGTGACCACTGCTTGCCCAGCACAGCCTGTACCCCTCTGCCAGGGCCCCTGGTTTGGATCTCACCACATGCACCTGCTCTGTCATCCACATCCCCCAGAAACACTTTTTCACCTTGACCCAAGGGAAGCTTTCTTCACAAAATGTTTGTGTGAAAAGCTTTGGTTCCGAGGAAATTGCTCAGGGAAATCAATGAAAATAGACATGTTTCCCTTGCAAAAAACATGAAAAGTTAGAAATTTAGTAACAAACTCAGCTCCACTAAAACCTGTTATTCTAAAATTCAATAATAAATGTCAACTATGTTTTTAAGCAGAATGAGTCATGCCTTTTATCAATGTTTAACAATTCTCGTTAGATCTTAGCTCTTTTTTGTCATTAGGGATATTTTTTTCCTTCTTTATTTATTACTTTATAGATAATTCTTTAAGCAATTAAGTAATTCACACAAAACAGCTCAATAATGTCCAAAGTTCAAATAAAGACAAAAGTAATTTCTAATCTGTTTTTTTGTCAGAAATAAACAAATGCAAGAGCCATTCTCATAGGATTTCAAAGACCTTTAAAACCTACAAAACTATTTTTTTTTTGTATAAAAAGATCTCAATACCCTTCTGAGATAGGCATGTGCTTGTTAACTGAAGACTTAGACAGCCCAGGTTCATACCTCATAACAGTAATTACTCTCCAAACCAAAGTCTTGATGAAGACTTTCACACTTTAAACAAGGAGATTACATCTGATTAGGTATTTAAAGGAAACCTAGGGGGGTGATCAGTTTAGGACTTAATGTTAGTGAAAACCCTTTCAAGGTGCTTAACTATTCCTAGATCAAAAAGAACAGACTGAGATTACTACAAATAGGAAACAAACTTTGGATCTTCCATGGAGAAGTTTAGGAAAAAATTTAGAGAATGGGAAGCACAAAAATCAAGCAAATGAAGTAGTACTATGGACCACAGATTACAAAAAGAATAGTAACCACTACATAGAAAAAAAAAAAAGTGACTCAGAAGGACATTTAAATAGCAAATTCGAGACACCATATTCTTGTTCCAGCCAGTACTCTGCAGTGAGAATTTTACTTCTGCAAATAGGTATGGTCCAGGTCTGGTCTCCACGTGTCTCAAAGAACATAAGAAAGTTGCAGAAGGTATGAAAGAGGAGCTAGAGAACACCCCCAAGAACCATTTTCCCCCTTTTTGATAAATTCTTTAGAACAAGCTCTTTAAAGAAGGTTTCATAACTGTAAGGACAGATTGATCCTCCAATATACTCATACCTGAAATGAGGAAGATACATCAAAAAACAGTAGCAGAAGCCAAAGCCCAGCACTTTCATACTTCCAGCAAGGCAAAAAACCTTTTGAGCTAGAGTTACTAGACAGAGGAACAAACTGCTAGGAGACTCAAAGAATGTCTGTCCCCTGAAGTCTTTCAGTGAGGCCTGGCTGCATTCTGGACATTTTCTTTGAAGTAAAATTGCAAGATACGTCCAGGATAACCCAGGGAGACCCAGCTACAGTGCAGTAGATGATTCCAGGCTTGTGCTCCACAAATACATGAAGCAGGAAGAAGCAGAATAACTTAAAGAAATTATCAGAATATGCTACATTACAGGAAGTCTAATTTGTGAGATTTGCTGTGGACCCATCACTGGTGACAATCATGGAAATCAATAGAATTATGTAGGTTTTCTTCTCCCTAGTTGTGATGTACTTACTGCTTGCTCCTGGCATTTTATATGGTTTTCAGAGACATTTAGTGGTCAAATAATATATTGCAACTCAATGTTCTTTAAAAAACTGAGACTAGAATCATGTTAGGTATCTCCTAGCATATTGAAAGCTGTGAAGCATAAGATGAATAAAGGATTAAAAATATATATATATCCCTTTTCTAACATGAGATTTTATTTAGCAAAGAGTTTTATCTTTCCCACAAATAAAGATACACATTTGTTGAACTGTTGCAAAATAAGAATTGGTTATCAATTGCTTTGGAACAACATAAACTGCCAGCATTCTTTGTAAACACCAGTCCTGGACCGATATTCTGTTCTGCAAAAATTTTATGGATAATGACAGCTACTTTAGTTGCAATAATGCTGTTTCATATTACTGAATCACTCAGGAAAAGAAGTCTCTGTTCTATAACTATTTCCTGCTAGCACTGGGCTTCGACATATAACAGGGCTGGAGAGAAAAGTGATTGACCCCTTGCAGCTCCAAGAGACATGGGAGAGCCCTGTCCAGCTCCCCCCACACCCTTATCTCCTTTCTGTGCCTTCAGCCTGCTCAGCTGCTCAACATAGAAATTCAAAATGGGAGACTTGTCTCCCAAAAACCACGTGATTCACTCAAAAACAACCCAGTATTCTGAAATTAAGACTGCACTCTTTATGTATCTTCCAGCTTTTCAGGGTACCTCACATACAATTTCACTTTCAAAGCTTCTTCTAGAAGGGCAAATAAATATTTTATTTTAAAAAGATAAAGTCACATTTCTAATGCATTACCACAATTCTAGCTGCTGAGGGTTTAAAGATAGTGCCAAAAAACTCAAAATTAATAATAATAATAAGTACTGAGGTAAACAGCTAAATTCCTTTGTTTCTAACTCAGAACATTCATCATCTTTGGAAGCCGAATAGTAAAACTTAGTTTGTAACCTCTGGATGTCTGCCAAGTAACCCTGGGTAAGGTAAGATGCAGAACAATGGTTCCTAGCACTTAGCAGAAAACATCACTCCTCTTAAAATCACCCTTTTACTAACACCATTACTGTTACACACATATCTGTGGAGTTGTGTTTTTTATGTTTTATTACATTTGTACTATGTACAGGTTTGTTCCATGTACCCCCGGTTCTGTAATGGTTTCTCCCCAAGTTTTCCCGCCTTTCCCCTGCGTGTCCGTTATCCCCAAAAGTGCTAAGTCATCCCCCTGTTTCCCCCAGATGCCTGTCCGTCACTCGGTGTCCCTTCCCATCCACCTAGAATCTTCCATCCGGGACGCCGGGTGATTGGTAGAGGACCTGGGACCCTTCCCCTGTCTATCCTTCATTGGATGTACCCCTGTATCACACCACCCTCGAACCACTCCGTGGTTTTATTCCATTGGCTGTTCGGTTTTCCCCCATTCCATATTTAATTAGTTTGCGCGATTCGTTTCGCGCTTTCTTCTGGCTGGCTCCAGCGCGTTCCGCCCTGCCCGCGCCTTTCCGGCAAACGCTGGCGCGGCACGCCTGGTCCCCTTTGAGTTATTGTATTCCCCGTTGGATTACAATAAACGGAATTCGTCCCCAGAGAAAGACTCTCTTCGTAATTCGCCATGGGGTCGTTGCTCTTTGGAACTCCGGTAGTGCTTCCAAAAGCCCGTGAGGGTCCAGCGAGAAGCACTAGAAACCTGCCCGCACCTCTCCCCAGGAGAGCTAGCCGGGGCTGAGGAAGGGCGTCGGGGAGAGAAGCGTCGGCAGTCGTGGCGCCCAATGTGGGGCTTGAGAGCATCAGACACCACAGACAGAGGATCACCGAGCCCTGGGAGATGGGTGGATTCAGCCTCGTGGACGTTACGATACCCCCAGCAAGAGCAGACTCCGTTTTAGCGAGTCGCGCTTACGGGGGGATAGGATCAGCAGCTTCGGTTCGCACCGCCGAAGTTCGGTCCTCTCACGGTGAAACCTCACAACTGGATTTTTCGTTTCCCCTTTGGACTTCGCTGGACCCTCTATGAGTCACGGGGGTCCCTGGGGCTTAGCACATCTTGTCTTTTTTGGGGTGGGTTTTTCTTTCTCCTGTGGGGGGGAAAGATCCCACATTTTTCGGTGGTTTTTCTCCCTTTCCTAGGCAGGGAGCTGTAAGGACAGGTCGACTCAGCATCCGAAGGGGTCTTTTCTTTTCCATTGCTATTTTCTAGTTGTGAGGCTCGGTGGCACGTTTAATATTGACACTATGGGTGCCAAATTGTCAGTGCCGCAGAGGAGAATATATGTCCAAGTTGTGGGAATCCTTGTTGGGGGGGAAAAGAAGTTTAAAAAGACCGATGTTAAGCGGTTTGTCCGGTGGCTTTCACAGTCCTTCCAGGACCTTTCGGCGGCAAAATTATACCAAGTCCCGTTTTGGGAAGTGGGGGAGGAGATCCTCCGACAAGAGGACCCTTCCCTCTTGACCTTCACTTATTTGGCACTCCAAATTAGAAATATTATCAAAAATAATATCGAAGAGCTGCCACAGCCACACAAAGGCAAACCCAGCCCCAGTTTAAAAACCCCTAGCCCGCTTTCCTCTCCCTCTCTCCCTAACCCGGGGATTCTCAGACAGGCATCCCGGCACCAGCTGCAGGCAGATTCTGGCCCCTCTGTGAACCCTCGGGGCCCCTCGCAGGGCAGTGCTGGCACTGCTCTGCACTCTTCCCGCACCCCAATTTCCTCGCATTGTACAGCCCTGCCCTGTAGTGGAAAATCTGTCAGTTTTAAGACCCCTGATCCCTCTCCACAACCTTCCCTGGACCTTTCCCAAAATGGCTCCCTTTCCCGCCTCAGGGCACAAGATGGAGTGGACCGCATGGCTTTCCCCGCCACTTGTGCTTCTTCTCCCCACAATCCCTTTCTCCCAACAGCCAACCACTTCCACTCCAGAGACTTCTCCACCCACTCCTACTCTCCACCCCCTTCTCGAACCTCCCCTAATGAATCATTCAACAGTCCTTCCTTCAACCCCACCTCTAGGGGTGATGTAACACCTGCCACACCCCCTGGCCCTGGTTCTGCCTCCTCCCTCAGTTCCCACGACCCGCCTTCTGGTTCCCACGCTTTGGTTTCCGGGGGTGGGGAGCGGGGGAACTGCGACATGCCCCAATCCCTGTCTGCCTTTTCTGCTGCGCCAGTCACCTATACACCGCGGCAGAGGGGCAGACCCTTAACACAGTGGACCCCCATCCCTCAGTCGGTAATCAAGGATCTCTGCAAAGCCCAAAGGGAGTTCGGCCGAGAGAGCGAGTACTTTAGGGGGCTGTTAAGAGCCACGCTCTCCTCAAAGGAATATGTCCCTGCTGACATACGCACTCTCTTTTCGTGTTTGATTACTCTTCCTGAGTTTTTCGTGTGGGAGTCCGCATGGAGGCGGGAAGCACGGGATTTATTACACAACCTCTGGGCTAACACAGAGACCTCCACAGATACGGATGGGGGCATGTTATCAATTGATCATCTGTGCGGGGTTGGGGATTGGGAGACGGCAACAAAGCAGGCCAAAAAGATCCCAAGGGAGGCACTGTCAGCGAGCGCGAAGGCGGCGGAGAAAGCCTTCTTTAGGTTAAGGCCCAGTGGCCCTGTTGTTAACTGTTTCTCTCTTAAGCAGGAGCCACAGGAATCTTTCGTTAGTTTCGTGGATAGGTTGTGTAGGGCAGCAGAAGCGCAGGCTCCGGAAGAGGGGTTGAGGCAAGGCATGGTGAAACAAATAGCATGCCAGAACGCCAACGAAGCCTGCCAACAGGCGATCCTGAGCCTTCCCCTCGACCTGGAGCCGACACTCCAAGACATACTGGACGTGTGCGCTCGGAAGGTCACCTTACCATCAAAGCACTTCCAGGGGACTCCCCGAATGCCATCAAGGAGGGTCTCCTTCCAAGAAGCCCTCACACCATCCACGACCCCGACTCCTGCTCGCCGCTTCTCAGGGCCACCCCCCAGAGGTTACCACCCAGAAAAACCCTGTAACCTCTGCAATAAGAGAGGACACTGGGCATCCCATTGCCCCCTGAAAGAAGACTTTTTACGCTTTAAAAACCAAAACCAACAGCAAGGGTGAGGTGCCCCCAACCCAGGGGGACAATCAAAAAACTAGTTTCTCAGTGCAGTCCCTCCCTGCGTGAGGACACAATCTTGGTGGGAAACATAACATCAGAGGAGAGGAGGGACAACACATCAGCATACCCACCTGAGGACAAAGACTCTATTAACAGACAAGACACTACCGGATTGGACACTAGGGGAACTAGGGCTGGCGAACCAGCCTGTGTGGGGGGAGTTGGGAATTTCATTTCACAGGCATGGCTTGGTCGGGACCCCGACCATCCCAGGCCCATCCTTAACACCCAATCCAACTTCTCTCCATACAGGTTGGCCCTGACTGAACCCCTGCTACTCAAGGATAGCGAGTGGCATTTTATCACAGTTGACACAGAGGACCCAGGGACCTGGAGGAGACTCCACAGTAAGTACATCGTCCTTGGGGACACAAAATACACGCCACTCGAGATCACTATTGCACCCAACTTAACATCTGCAAACCCCGAACACCTGGTGCTGTGGCTGCACTGTGCTCATCCGCCAGTCTTCCTTCCCAAAGGGCAAATCATCACCCAAGCCATACCTGTACCTGGGCCCCCCGTCTACCCAGAAGATCTATGGATGAAGACCGCTGAGAAAATCTACGAGGTGTGTCAAGCCCAGGTACTTGGGAAGGAAAGACCCAAAATCCCATGTTACACGTGGAAAGGTGGTGAGCACAAGTGGATTAACAGCCTCTTGGACACCGGGGCGGACGTCACGGTCATTCCCTCACGGGATTGGCCATCGCGTTGGGAGTTGCAAGATGTGGCTGGACAAATTCAAGGTGTAGGAGGGGCACAATTGGCAAAGCAATCAAAAAATATCATAAAATTTGAGGGGCCAAACGGACAATCGGCTTTCTTACATCCATTTGTTTTAGATTACACGGAGCCCCTGTGGGGAAGGGACCTGATGGCCCAGTGCGGCGGCACATTGGACATTCCAACCCCTCAGGTTTTTCGGGCAGCGGTCACTGAGGAGCGTCCTACCCAAAAGTTAAATTGGCTTTCTGATGTTCCGATCTGGGTAGAGCAGTGGCCGCTCAACAAACAAAAATTAAAAGCGCTCCAGGAGCTCGTGGCGGAGCAACTTGCCAAGGGGCATATCCAAGAAATAAAATCTCCTTGGAATTCCCCCGTCTTTGTCTTGAAAACACCTGGCAAGGACGAATGGCAGCTCCTTCACGACCTCCGTGCTATCAACAATGTCATCGAGAATATGGGTCCCCTTCAACCAGGGATGCCGTCCCCCATGATGTTGCCAAAAGATTGGGAATTGGCTGTCATTGACATAAAAAACTGCTTCTTCCACATTCCCCTGCACCCTGAAGACGCGCCGCGTTTTGCCTTCTCGGTTCCCTCCATCAACCGAGAAGCCCCAATGAAGCGCTACCATTGGCGGGTGTTGCCTCAGGGTCTCAAATGCTCACCCACCATCTGCCAGCGGTACGTAGCTTCATTGCTGACCCCCGTCCATGCAGCCACCGAGGGCATGATCATCCAGCACTATATGGATGATATGTTAATTTGTGCTCCCAACGGCGATCTCCTTATACACGTGCTTGACCTGACAACCAATGCGTTGGTTGCTGCAGGGTTTGAGCTGCGAGAAGACAAAATTCAAAAGATGCCACCCTGGAAGTACCTGGGTTTGGAAATTAACAAGCGGACCATTGTTCCTCAAAAATTGGCCATTAAAAATAAAATTCGGACCCTAGCTGACGTCCAGCAGCTGTGTGGTTCTTTGAACTGGGTGAGGCCCTGGTTGGGTATTACAAACGAAGACCTAGCCCCTCTTTTTGATTTATTGAAAGGGGGGGGAAGAGCTGAGTTCTCCCAGGGAACTCACCCCAGAGGCCCAGGCTGCTTTGAATAAGGTTCAGGAGACAATGTCTGCCAGGCAGGCCCACCGGTACAATCTGGACCTGCCCTTTAAATTCATCATATTGGGCAGACTGCCACACCTCCATGGTGTTATATTTCAATGGACGGACACCCTAGGGAAGGGCAAGGACCAGGACCGAAGGGACCCACTCTCCATCATAGAGTGGGTCTTCCTAAGTCACCATCGGTCCAAGAGAATGACAAGGCCACAAGAGCTGGTGGGGGAACTGATCCGCAAGGCAAGAGCGCGGATCCGGGAGTTGGCTGGATGTGACTTCGAATGCATTCACATTCCAATCAAATTGGAATCGGGCCAATTCACCAAGGCCATGCTGGAACACCTTTTACAGGAAAATGAATCTCTTCAGTTCTCTCTAGACAGCTACACGGGCAAAATTTCAGTTTTGAGACCGGCCCACAAAATTTTTGAGTCAGAAATTCAATTTGCATTATCCATCAAACAAATTCAGAGCAAGAAGCCACTCAAGGCTCTAACAGTTTTTACAGACGCGTCCGGAGGATCCCACAAGTCCGTAGTGACTTGGAAAGATCCTCAGACTCAGCAGTGGGAGGCAGATATTGTTGAGGTGAAAGGCTACCCTCAAATAGCTGAGTTGGCTGCTGTCATTAGAGCTTTTGAGCGGTTCTCTGAACCTTTCAATTTGATAACTGATTTGGCATACGTAGCTGGTGTAGTGTCCAGAGCGCAGGATGCTGTCCTGCAGGGTGTGTCCAACGAGGCCTTGCACAAGTTGCTCTCCAAACTGATTAAGTTAGTCTCCCACCGAGAGCAACCCTTTTACGTGATGCATATCAGGTCACATACCAACCTGCCAGGGTTCTTGGCCGAGGGCAATCGGCGTGCCAACTCTCTCGCTGCCACCCTGGTGCAGATAGCACCGCTCCCAGACAAATTCCAGCAAGCTAAGATCAGCCACCAACTCTACCACCAGGATGCGCCTGGTCTGGTCCGGCAACTCCACCTCACCCGTGACCAGGCCAGAGCCATTGTGGCCACCTGCCCGTCCTGTAAGTCGCTCCCCTTACCATCGGTGAGCACAGGGGCTAACCCTAGGGGTCTAAAGTCCTGCGAGGTGTGGCAAATGGACGTTACTCACATCCCTTCCTTCGGGAAGATGAAGTACGTCCATGTCTCCGTGGACACTTTCTCTGGGGCAGTCTTTGCTTCTGCCCACACAGGGGAGAAAGCCAAAGACATTGAAAAACATTTAATACAGGCTTTCTCTATGCTGGGCATCCCAATATTAATAAAAACTGACAATGCCCCTGGGTACACGTCCAAGGAGCTTGCCAGCTTCTTGCAGCAATGGGGAATAGAGCATAAGACCGGCATCCCATATTCCCCAACAGGCCAAGCCGTGGTGGAGCGGACTCACCAGAGTCTTAAGCGTATGCTAAAACAACAAACACTGACTATGAAGGTTGAGTCCCCACAGGTTCGACTTGCGCGGGCCCTCTTCACATTAAATTTCTTGAATTGTTCTTTCAAAAACCTCAACCCGCCAGTTGCTAGACACTTTGGCAACTAAGAGCAGAGCAAGGTCAGGGAGAAACCGCCAGTGCTCATTAAAGATCCTGAGACCTGGCGGCTGGAGGGACCCTATGATTTAGTCACCTGGGGACGGGGATACGCTTGCATGTCCACGCCCTCAGGCCTGAGATGGGTCCCTTCCAAATTTGTCCGGCCATATGTCCCTAAACACCAGAGCAACAAGAAAGAAGGTCCTCAGGTGGGGCATGCAGCCCTCCGCAGATGGAAATAGTCTCCCCCTTTCCTTTCCAGTTCAACGCTTTCCCTCTCAAAGCCTTCCCTTTCCCCATCCACTTCCCTAGACTCGCTCTTCCCTTTTGATTTAGATCTCCCCTCCCTTGAGTGCTAATTTATGTTTCAGTTGTTTTTCAGACATTCACCTTGCCCAGGATCCAACCCACAATGTCAGCGTCAATGAGCTTCATCCTTCTCGCATTCACCATCGCAGTCATCATGGAAGATGAACCTGAAGAACTCACCCTCCTTGGTTCCTCTCCAGCTTACACCTGTGTCCACTTTTTCAGTTTAGATCCCAACCACCCCATGCTAAAGTCCAGGCCCTTCAATGAAATCAAACAAACAGTGATCGAATATACCGCCCAGAAGTGGTGCCTAAAGGTGATCCAAATTTCTGAATACTCCTTTTAAAATGAACATCCCTGTAAGCTCCCTAAAGGCACCTTCTTCTTGTGCGGAAATAGGGCTTGGGCAGGCATCCCCTCTCGTCTCCTCGGAAGTCCATGTACATTTGGCCAGCTGACGCTGTTTACTCCCAACAAAACTCAAATTGCACATTGGCAAGAAATTAATTTGACCACCGAATTGGCTAGACAAAAAAGAGACACTTACCTTCAAGATTTGGATGAAACTTGAAATTTTCCATTGGGCAAAACCCAAAGCTGTATTCATAACTGCCTTTCTACCTTGGCTGGCAATTGCACAAGCTATGAATGAATTAAAAGGCCTTGAATGTTGGGTAGTCAAACAAGCCAATATTACTTCAGCTTTACTCTCTGATCTCCTAGAAGACGAGAAAGTTACGAGGCAAGCTACCCTCCAAAATCGTACTGCCATCGATTATCTTTTGCTTTTGTACAACCACCGCTGCAAAGAATTTGCCAGTTTGTGTTGTTTTAATTTAAGTTCTAGGGCTGAGGATGTCCAGGCCTCCATGGATAAAATGAAAGATATGATCACTCATATAAAGCAAGAATCAAGTGACTGGCTGGGGTCGCTTTTTGAAGGATGAGGACTCACGGGTTGGATCCAATCCATTTTGGAAACTGGACTTGTGTTGCTGTTAGCACTTATTGTTTCTATTATCGGTTTTAGTATTGTTAAAAATTTAATCTTAAAAGCCATCAATTCCACCATTCATATCAACCACACCGTCCTCGCCTCCCCATCACAGCTGACACCGCTCAACACCGAACATCCAGAAAAGGACCAAGAAGAACACCCAGAGGACATCTAGTTCGACAACGGGGAGCAGGACTGCGAATCCCCCTTTTAAGTTATTTTCCAATCTTTTCTTTTTAAACAAAAAAGAGGGAGATGTGGAATTGTGGTTTTTATGTTTAATTACATTTGTACTATGTACAGGTTTGTTCCATGTACCCCCGGTTCTGTAATGGTTTCTCCCCGAGTTTTCCCGCCTTTCCCCTGCGTGTCCGTTATCCCCAAAAGTGCTAAGTCATCCCCCTGTTTCCCCCAGATGCCTGTCCGTCACTCGGTGTCCTTTCCCATCCACCTAGAGTCTTCCATCCGGGACGCCGGGTGATTGGTAGAGGACCTGGGACCCTTCCCCTGTCTATCCTTCATTGGATGTACCCCTGTATCACACCACCCTCGAACCACTCCGTGGTTTTACGCCATTGGCTGTTCGGTTTTCCCCCCATTCCGTATTTAGTTCGTTTGCGCGGTTCGTTTTGCGCTTTCTTCTGGCTGGCTCCAGCGCGTTCCGCCTTGCCCGCGCCTTTTCGGCAAACGCTGGTGCGGCACGCCTGGTCCCCTTCAAGTTATTGTATTCTCCGTTGGATTACAATAAACGGAATTCGCCCCCAGAGAAAGACTCTCTTCGTAATTCGCCGTGGGGTCGCTGGCTGCTCTTTGGAACTCCAATAGCACTTCCCAAAGCCCACGAGGGTCCAGCGGGAAGCGCTAGAAACCTGCCCGCACCTCTCCCCAGAAGAGCTAGCCGGGGCTGAGGAAGGGCGTCGGGGAGAGGAGCGTCGGCACATATCTGACAGGAACACCACTTCAATAAAATAAAGGGTACAGACTCATTCCTTAGCTTTTAATACCAAAGTCACAGATAAAAGGTTAGAGAGAGGGAAGAAAAAATATGGGTAGAAAATACATGGATTGACATGACAGGTAACAGGAACAAAGTGGTTTGGTTTTGGTTTAAACTGTTGAGAGATTTCAGAAACCCAGATACACCTGTCTGGAATCATACTGGTTTCAGTGTATGCATTAGACAAAAAAGATACACTCTATAGGCCCAGGTAGGCTGGTAGGCAGTAATTTCCATTTGTCCCAGAACTTATGAACCAGTCTTCTCCATTTGTTTCAATTGTTTTGAGTGCAAAATTAGGACTTGAAATTGCAATCAATATATTTAAATATCTACAATATGGTAGTACTGGTTTCAGATTGTTTTGATTTTATTTTAATGGTAAATTCTTGTCATATCAGCCTTCAAATCTCTAAGTTTTTTATAGGGTGCTCTTTCCACTTCACAAGCAGTCGGAATTGGGGTATGTCTACCTAAAATATGCTTAATAAACAATAGATGCCTAGATGCCCCCGTTTGGTTACATATTATAAACTTGCCATCCCATCCCACTTTAATTTCTGTAGTTTTCCCCCCCTCTACGCAGCCCCCCCAAAGAATCCGACCAGCTCAGAGATATGGGGCTGTGAGGGGAGGAACACCAGGAGAGGGATAAATATTCGAAAGAGGCTCTTACCCCAGGAGTGTTGGAACAGCTCTCTTTATTCTGTGATGTCCATGTGAGAGCGGGGCAAAAGAGAAAGAGCAGGAAGTTTTAGGGGTCTATATAGGTTTTGGACAGGGTGGGCTTTCCTGGCTCCCCACCAACCCCATTGGGGCAGGAAGGAGGATCCAGGGGTTATCTTGATCAGAGCCACAGAGGCCCAGGGGAAAGGGGGGAAAAAGGGTGCCATGAGCTCACCGTAATATCCCACCCCTCACACTGCCCCATGCTCTGAGAGCAGAGATGCTGCTCCTGCTGCACACAACCACACAGCTGGCTATACAGGAATTGCAATAACAGTCAGCTGCACATCATCCTGCAGAAGGTTGGAAATATCAGCTCACATTTTTAGTTCCCAGGGACCCAAGCAGGCCACCTGTAGGAGGCTTCCCAGGAGGACCAAGGCAGTGCTGTGAGGACAGGTGGATGTGTGGGTGATCTCAGCATGGGCTGAGGGAACACTGCCTGCCTGGGTCATGGGCTTACAGGTGATGTTCTAGAATATGCTACCTGTCCCACAAGTGCTTCAGTGGGTGCAGTGCGAACAGAGCCAAGAGGCCTCTCAGAGCAAGAACTTACTGCTGCTGCTTAACATGGAGCTTAAACTCAGATTTTAAGTCAGAACAGAGAAATAGGAATGTGACTTCTAGTGTCAAGCACTGTGTGAAACTGCAGTGGGAATAGGACTGAAAGATTTATGGTTTTCTGAAGGAAACTCCTTGCATGTGTTGATAGATTGCTTAACTTAGCCTAAACAAGTCACATGGGGAGAGACAAAAAACAATTTGAAAAATTTCTGGTGCAGAACAGCCTGCTGACCAACAGCATAGATTTACAATAGGTAAGGAGAACAAGTAATGAAAGCTGCCTTTTTTCTTTCTTCCTATAGCATCCTCAGACAGAAATGCTTTTTTAAATTGTTTGCCCAAAATAGAGTACCAAACAACATATGGTGTAAACGTCAATTACTTCTGATTCAAACTCACAAATGGTGCCATTCTAATTACATGCAATACTAGTCTGAAAGGCATCTATTACAGAGGAAATGGAAGGATTACATTGGTAGTGAGAAGGGATTAGTTTCTAGTTACCTTACAGCAGATAATACTGAATCAAAATGAATAATGGATATGATTTTACAACTAACACAAATTCCTCCTTAAGGACTGTAGTATACAAATAGCAGAGGTTTCAAACACAGCTGCTACAGCAAACAAACAAGTCTGTAATGCTTACTGTTGAAATTAGGGGATGCAGACTTCTTGTGTGGGTGTATTTCTGCCACAGAAACAAAAGTCTGATGCCATTTTGAATCAGGAGAAAAGCCACATCAGCCTAAAGAAAATGTAGGGGCTGGGGACAGGGTAGGCAGGGTAAGAACTTTGCTGCCCCTAAGAGTAGAGTCAACTCTGAAGCAGTAGATCACTACAGCACACATTGAACAGAAGCCACGCCTGACATCAATGAACTTAAATTGCAACAGCAGCAACCTTAATGAAAAGCTATTCAAAAAGGCTGTATTGGTTATGTTTCCCTCAGGCTTGTGTTTAAAACTATCTGAGTGAAGCAGCCACATGTGATTAGCAAATATGACACAGGCATAAAAGCAAGAGGCTATCTTGGGTCAAAACTATTAGGCCAACTCTGCCTCAGAGATGATCATACAACCTGTTGGGAGAAGTAGTATAACAGGAGAAATATGCAGATTTCTCACTCTGCACCTTTCTGCTGTCAGTCTCTCCAGAACTTCCCAACTTCTAGCAACAAATGGTAAATTGACTGCCCAAAGCAGCAGGAGCTATGGCATACACTGATTTACTGAGTACTGCTAAGCATTCTTAGAGAAGTACTTGCACACATGCATTTTAGGGACAGAACGTCCCATGTCACAAAATGTAGATGCAGCTCTCCTGATAGGGAAGTTAGGAAAACCTGAAATCTTCCAACACCAGGTGTGTATGATGGTTCATGATGTCAAAATTAGGAGTCCTGTAAATAGGGAAGCTGTAAAAAGCAGCAATAAGACTAGACACAGCAGTGTTCAAGAGCTGTCATGGCATGGACTTGAGGAGCTGCTTGGTGATTGCTGCATCCCTACTTGGAAAATTCCCCCAATTCATAAAAGACCATTTATCATCATAAATGTGCATCATTACTGGCACTCCATTTAAAAATACCTATCATCACTAATAGGAAAATGGATCCAAGTGTTCAATGCTATCAGATTTGCAGTTCATAAACTTCAAATAAGAACTGCAAGTGAGAAATACATATTGCAATAAAATAAAAAAACTACTAAAACTTTTAAAGAACAAGAAAAGAGGCCTTATTATTCTCTACTTAACATAGACACTCTTTAGCTTTATCAGGTGTATCAGCTGATACAAAATTATTGTAGTGGGTATTATGATTTCTTGACAGGTCCTTTTTAGGTTTCCCAGGATATTCTCATGTTTGTGGATAATATTGAAGAATATTCCTCTGAGAATATACAAATTACTGTACTGTTAATATACCTTTTTTTCCCTGACAAAAAGTCATTATTGTAAAATTCTGAAAACACCCATTACTTCAATGGGTGAAGCATACAAAAGGAACATTTTAATGTCCTGCCATGCAAATTCAAATAGCAATCTCAAACTGTCTTCAAAGAGTAAGACATTAGCTTTGCTCAAGAGTGTTTTACTCAATTTTTGAAGTAGTTGCATAGTTTAAGTATTACATGAAATAATTTTAAAAAAGCATTGCCACACAAGTCATCTGCCCAGTTCACATTACAGTACTCTATACTCTACTGAGCTGCCCTCTTAAAAATTTGCTCTTGTGTTCAATAGATATATGTTAGTTGTAAGGCACATGATATAGGCAACTCTTATAGAAATTGTTTTGGCTTACTGAAAATAAAGATTGGATGAAGGTCTGTGATCAAGAAAATCTGTAGACAAAATTATTTTTTTTTTTTAATGGTTATATATTTAAACAGAAAAGTTCCAGTTTATTTACAAAGAAGCAATAAAACTGATGTAGTGTAATTGAAGAAAGAAAATTAACTGTGAAACTGTTTTGCTGAAGTGCAAAGAACCCATTAAGTCTATTAGAGACACTGTTGGTGTTGATACAGTACACATTCTAACAGAGGCTTAAAATACACTTAAAACAAATATTTCACTTTTCCAAGCATACCTATATATAAAACCCTATCAGAGTACTCACTCAGTTATGAAGAGCATTTAAGAGAATTATCTAAGATGCAGTCTTATAAAGATATTGAGATTTTCAAACTGAGTCAAATTTCCAAGGAAAAAAGAGAGGGATACAAACACAACCAGACTGCAATTTTCTGTATTCTCCTTATGACCTTTTTCTTTTTAATGAACCTAAGATATAATGTAATTCTGTGAATTACAGAATTCCCTATTTTCACATTTGTATCAAAATATTATTCTAGGATAACAAAGTGACAATTCTTATTTGCTATGTTAAATTATTTTAAAAAGCAAAAGAAAAGCTTCAAATTTAGTGATTATGAATAAAAAAAATTACTATATTCTAAGCATCTATAGAAGAATAGAAGACAGTTCAAATCAAGCAATCAATCCATGAATTATCATCTCAGCACTTGTCAGTATAGAACTTTTTCCACTCATCAGGGAAAAGATGTTTCTTCTGGCAGCTGAAGAGTTAAGTGAGCCAGTGAAACACATTGCAAAAGCATGAAATAGAAAACAATATTTATATTAACACAGTCACAGACTATTCTGACTTGGAAAGGATCCACAAGGATCCTCAAGCCCAGCTCTTAAGTGAATGGCCCATACAGGGATCAAACCCACAACCTCAGCGTTATTAGCACCATGCTCTGAGCTCACCTCAGCGGCATTATCTCTTCATACATGCTTGAAAAGTTTACTTAGCACAGAGAATTAGGCTGAAATGTATAAGGTAAAAGAGAAAATGCAGAAAAGGTCTCTACACAGAGGTGTTTGGGTTATTTAAATAGGTATATGGATATTCCTTATCATGCATGCTCATTCCAATAACACATATCAGAAATACAAGAAATATCTACCTGTTCCTAAAAGCTCTCTACTGCTGGTACCTGAAATCTACTTTTCCTCTTGAGAGCTGAAATACCTATGTTAGCCAAGTGTCATATTCCTCACCAATTACACAGCACTCTGATAGCATAAAGCTTTTCATTGAGATCAAAATAACAAAAGCAGCAATACTTTAGGTGCAATCAAAGTAAGTAGGAACATAAAAGTCACAATACTCTGCTGTCAGAGATTGAAAAAAAAAAATTGAAATAAGAGCATGGAAAACAAATATCAAAGTCCAACATGGAGGTTGTAATTTCCCAAAAGCAATGCACCAGGCTCCAAAGCACTTCTTCCTTGCAAAGGTAGAGTACAGCAGTGAGAGACTTGAGAATTTCCTCCACAACTGAAGAAAATTATTGGGGGGGATGGGGGGCACAGAAGAAAACCATGCAAAGCTCTTAAGTAGTATTCAGTCCTATAAAACTGTCAAAAGAAGCAGTTATGGAACCACTCTCATCACTGTTATGCGAAGTGAGATCATATCCATGAAGCTTGAAAATTATGAATGACTACAAAATTCAATAACAAAAAAAAAAGAGGCTCTTGAAAGAACATTTTCTTTTGTTAAAAATAAAAAACACTACAACTTACACTTTACATTTGCTGGCTACTAAATCCGTTCAGGAAACAGCCTGCCTAAGCAATGCTTTCATCTCTGCATGATTGTAGTACTGTAGTAATATGTAAATAACACCTTTTTCACAAGTGAATCTCCTAGCACACTTCAATCAAATTTTATTCACTGTACATTATCTCTCTAATGGCCTAGATCCCTGGATGCAGAGCATCAGTGTCATGCTTTTGATTTATGCAAACTGATGATTGTGAACATACACGAACAATGAACATTTTCACTTCAGCTGCTGCACTTTCCATTCCATTCCTGAAATCGAAAATGATAGCATTTCAACTATCTCACAAACTACTCAGATCGGTAACTGATAAACTTATTTTAAAATGAGTCCATAAAGAGAATTCAGGGAATAAGGAAGTCAATTCACATCATTACATGCATGAACAAGCTAGGCATCAATCCACACTCTCCATTTTGCACAATACAAATTAGCTCCAAAGCGAAGGAGACCAAGGCATGGAAGTTATGATGGAGCAGTTCTGCCTATATTAGTATGTAGAAAGCAAACCATCATCTCATTGCTTTGAAAGGCAGGGATGCACCAATGACAATATAGTATTAATTCCCTGAGATTAGAAAATACCCGTTCATCTGCTCCCATTGCTATGCCTGCACTACTGCTCTATTTAAGACCAGTAATGGGGCCATGAAGCAAACCTTGCCATCATCCACAAAAACTGATGCTGGTTTAGATCACCTAGCAATTTGGGTCCATGTATAGCATATTCCTTCAGAGGCAGCTGAACTGTAATCTCTTCTCCAGCTGGAAACAAAACATGTTTGATCCTAAAGGGGAATATAAGTATTTGAGTAAGTGTCTGGCCATTTAGACCATACTGAAGCTGCTGATTTCTTTAAATACTTGTCTCAAACAAGTAATATAAAAAGGAATATGAAACCAAAAGAGCCACCACTGCAAGATTTGAACAGTTTCTTTCAAAGATTTAGCTGTAATTATTAACACTATCTGAGAAAGAGTCTAGAAACAAATCAGGTAGGAAGACAGTGTTTTTTACAGTGTCTTTACAGAATCTGACATTAAGCCCAAAACCAAGGGCTGGTAAATAGTGAAACAACCAAAAGACCATTTATTATGGCCATCCTCTTAAACTAATATGAATTAGGCTTCCTTGCACACATTTTACCTGCTATCTGCAATAGCCATTTAGATTCCTGGAAGTTTACTCAGCAAATATTTAATGTTATCAGTCATCATTAAGCAGATCAAACAGTTACATTAACCTTGTACACCAGGTCAGCACTTACTTGGAAAGCTTGTCATCATCTGATTGTTAATACCTCAAACCCTTAATAACATCTCTATACATCACAAACCCAGGGTCAGGGAGTTAATGTCATGTATTATCCACATTCTCAACCACACATCTGGGAGAGAACTAGGGTAATGGAGAGCAATAGAGCAAGACAGTGTTCCAGTAAGTGAAATTAAGGGTGAAGCAGACTGGGAGAAGCATAAAAACCATTTAAGGGTGTGTCATAGTTTAACCCCAACCAGCAGCCAAGCCCCATGCAGACACTCACTCACTCCCCCACCAGTGGAAGAGTAAAAACATCACTTTGGTCAGTTTGGGTCACCTGTCCTGGCTGTATCTCCTCCCAGCCTCCCATGCAGCCCCAACTTCCTCACCAGTGTGGCAGTATGAACAGAAGAAACGGCTTTGGCTCTGTGCAAGCCTTGCTCAGCAATAACAAAAACATTTCAGTATTATCAACCCTTGTTCAGCACAAGCCCAGGACATCACCCTGTACCAGAACAGTGTTAGAGCTATCACTGCTGAGGTCCATAAGCCTTTTTCTGTATGTGAACCTCAACAGCAAAACAAAATAGGCAAGTTAGAGGTATGAGAAAGTGGGTGGAGACGTAATCTTTGGAGCAGAATGAAAATGCTGCAATCCTACGTGTTTGGAGTCATATTCTGGCACTCTGCTTTACCACCAGCTATTACTTTGAACATGAATATTTAAATTCATAGGAATATCTGGCCACAATATTTCTGCTTCTGGGGCTCATATACTATGTACTCTGTAGGCTATTGTGGATTTCTCTTATGCACTGCATTTTCTCATCCAGTTTTTAAAGTCCTCTACCCTACCTCACCATTAAAGCATCATCGGAAGGCAGTGGGAATTCTTACACTAAAACTGAGATTTAGCCATTTAGTAAAGAAAACCTATACTCTTCCAACAGTCTTTCTTCCATATCATGACTCTTGCTTTTGATCTTTATTTTCACACATTACCATGCATCAATAGGTCTATAAAAATGTCTTATCTCAGAATGAATCATGAAACTTGAATCTTTTGTGAATGATAAAATATGGACAGTTTCCAACGTAAATAAAAAGAAAAAGCAGTTTTGAGAGCTACCAGGCAAAAATAACTAACAGGTGTAGATGTAAGAACCACATTCATTCTTAGGTTTTGGAAGACAAAACAACGCTATAAATATGTGCAATGTCATTTTCTTGCTCTACATTCCACTGCTGTCAAACTCAGTGATCATTTATTAGAAAGAGGAACCTGCATCACTAGCTTCACATTAAAAACATGACCAAGCTCCCAGACCATAAGAAATGTGTGCTGTGCAAACTTTTTCCCCCCATACTATTGAACTCCAGTACAGCAAACAAAATGGAACCAAAACAAAAGCCCTTCATCCCCGCTAATTAAAACTTGTGGCAGGCTAATTGCTTACCAGGCAAATGTAAACTACCACTTACAGAAGGGGAAAATCAAGAACTACTTAAGATTCACCAAGTTAATATTAAATTTTGATTAGACTAAATAGACTAATAATTTGGGTTTTTTTTTTTGCTGTCTATTAGTACATTTGCCTTAAGCTCTTTTGGCAAGTCTAGAACGGGCAGTGATTAAAAGCCACAGCCTTTTCTCATAGGTCAGTTTTTGCCAGAAACAAAGTCCTTTAATCAGGTTATTTGGTAACCTGCATGAGTCATTACAAATTATTCATACATACAAGAACAATCTTTTTTTTTTTTGCAAGTGCTGCTTTTAACATTTTTAAGATATCTTACTGAGTTTGATATCATATTTAGATAGCAATTGCTGTCATTTGAATAAAAGCTTTTTTGTTTAAGCACAAGTAATATTTTCATCTATTGTTCCAGTGTTCTATTCAAGGTCAAACATTCAAAGGTCCAGAATGAAAATAAGAGAGCAACCATGAAGATAAAAGACCACCTAAATGAAGTAAAAGAAAAAAATCATCTAGGCAAGACCTTTAGAAGTTCCCCTTATCACTTTCAGGGTTGTCATAAACAATGCTGCACCAATTTGTTTTAGTATCAGTGCTGGATTTTTCTTCCCCCTCCCTAAAAGCAGATAAACCATCCAATGCCCACTATCCCTGTTGATGAGGCAGTCAGGTGGATTTAATAGCACACCATCTGTCCATCTGGACAAGTTGCAGTGGCAGTGCTGCTTAGAAGGAGCAGTTTACACAGAAATCAGTGCTGCACAGAGTAAATAAAAGCTTCTGAAGCTAAACTGTAAAAACCCCCTAACCTTCATTTAAATTATATTCCTAATGAAGCATGGGATATTTTAACAGTAAGGACACTTATCTACACCCTTTCATTTTCCTGTGTCACACATTCAAGACTACTCTGAAGTACATTTCCATCTTTCTATAAAAACAATACTCACCAATTAAACCTAGAGACTGAAAGAAAAATGACATGCATGTAGCAAGAGCAGCTTGTCTAGGCATAACTAAAGCATCTTTAATTGCATGCTAAGCTGATGGTTTGCATTTTTCAGATTGCTTGTCTTGAGAAAGACTTCCAGGTGGCAGGAATGGAAAAGAAAACAGAAGGAATGAGAAGAAACCATGTTAGGTCAAGTGGTCCTTTGACTAGAGAGAGCATTCCTAATCCTTGGTAGCTTTGGTAAAGAACATTAACTCTGAAGTACACAGCCCCAGAATATAAATTATAAAGAGATATGATGAATATGCAGGTGCTAATTTGCTTTTTTTCCCAGCAAGTCAGGAATTTTCTTCCTTTCAATGTCTCCATGACCTAAACAAACTTGTGCCTTTAGACTTGGAAAAACACATTTGTCTTCTTTGCCCCATCCAATCTAATCTTGAAGAAACCTAGAGCAGAGGTGAAGAGGATGATAGGGACACTTCTGTATTTGAAGACACTTCTAATTTGGTCAAATAGAAGAAAGTTATATGGAATACAGTGTCCTAAAATCTTTAGCGAGCTACAAGCAATGCTGCAAGGCTGAATATCATGCTTATGACTACACTCCACACACTGATTTTGGTGCCATCTGAAGGATTATCCACAATCACATAGATTAGTGGGGGCTTAAAAGGAATTACCAAATTTTGTATGTTTTTGTACTTATCCTTCATTCAATTCAGTTAATGTGAAACATTATCCTATTGCTGACCTCCCAGTAACTACCTACCACTATGGGTCACTTTCAGTTTATATTTCATTTACTTATTCGCAAAGGTGAATAAATTTTTACTAGTAATGAAAGGTCAAAATATGCTTTATTTGGAGAGTCTTCTCAAACATGCAGACCTGGTTATTTTACCACACATTAAGTTACAAAAATAACACCAAAAATACTTCTTAGGAAAATTATGAGCTATTTCTAATTTTCTTAATCTCATTCAAACAGCACTTTGAAGCCTAGAAATTTCATTACAAGCATTCTCCCCATATCTATAGCATTACTTGGAGTTGCAGGACAGCATCTTTTTTTCTTTCTGCTTTCATATGCTGTTCATTGAGAACATAAGAGGAAAATTAAAGTCGCTTATCTGTAAATACTGCTTCTCAAATCTGCTTGTAGGATTCCAAACCCAAGTTCTTAATTAAAGATATACTTATTTAGATCCTCGTACAGTGACGTGGGCTGGGAGCTCGTACAGCAATAGCAAGCAAAACCATTTGCTCTGCTTCTCCATTCACATCCTGCCTAGTCACGTCCCTGACAAAGGAGAGCTCCCAGGAGGCTACAAAAATGGCCACCACCTCAGCCCAATCCTCACAACAGCTTACAGATACTCTCTCCTACCTTCCTTTTTATTTTCCTCAAAACAGACATCCATCCCTGCTTAAGTCACCATGCCTTCTTTTCCCAGCTCAGTCATCTGGAGTCTATTGCTGCCATCTTTCCTTTGCACCTTTTCCTCCCACTTTTATGTCTTTTTGAATGGATATTTAGTGTCAGCCACCTGTGTTCTCTGATGGCTCTTCTGCCTTGTTTTCACTGTCTTCTCTTACTCCTCCTCTCTAAAAGCCCATAAACTAATTTCTGAAGCTGTTTCTGTGAGATGCGCTGCTGCCAACAAGCCCAAAATGGGAAGCCTCTCCTTTTACTCCCTGGTAAGCATGAAAGAGAGTCATTAGCCAGGTTGGAGGAGACGAATTTGCTCAGCTGCATCAGGCCATGGTGCCCCATGCTGCCATGGAAACACTGGACAAAACCAGGAGTTGGGCATAGTTTATTCAGCAGTCTGTTTCAGCAGGCATTTCACACCTTTTCTTTCCACGAGACTGGTTGCTGATGCAGCCCTGCTAGCTTTGGAACTATTTGAGGGGAACATCTCTTATGCTCTTTTAACTTCACTCCTAAAGATCAGCACCAAACCAGACAGCAGCTTTGATATTCCCATACATGCACACACACAGCATAACAAGCAACTACTCCTCATTACTGCTGATATTGAATAGGCAGTTGGATCAGATGTTAACGTGAAAATTAACAAGAGATTACTCTTCCTCTAGCATGCCAGAAACAGTATACTGCTTCAGATCCAAGAACCCCATCTACCTTGTTCAGAAGGTGAAACCAGAATGCTGGAGTCTAACAGGAGAGAGCTGGTAAAATGCTTGTGACAGGCTGCTGCGGCTGCCAAGTCACAAAAGGAACCTGGGTAAAGTTTTCATCAGGGACTATGACTGTATATTTGCTTCCTAACTTTCTCCATGGTAGCTGTAAGTTGAGATTTTATTACAACACTGAATCTATATTCTACTGCAAGAAAGATTACCTGAAAACACCAATGTTCAACAGCTTCTTGACATATTTTCACCTTTTATTTCCCTATCATCATGATCATGCAAAATTTTGACCAATATTAAAAGAAAACTTTATATTTTGAATTCTGATCATGAAATAACAGAAGGACTTCACTTTCTATTTATTCCTTACAAATTTGTGTACATAGTAGACTGAAAAAGAAAATCTGGAAACGCTTTACTAATATAGCTGGGGTGGTTTTTTTCTATGTCTATCAATATAGACCAATGTTAGTTGATTAAGGAACAAACTTCTCAGGCAGAAGGAGAAAAAACTACTAAAAGAGTCCTAACCTCTTTACTTTCTTTTACATTAAGTAACTACATAGCCTTAATAATGTAGGTTTTGTTCCCCTTGTCTTAAACTCTCTGTCCTATATTACAAAATCACAGAATGGCTGGGGGTTGGAAGGGATCTCTGGAGACCATCTATTCCAACCCCTATGCTAAAGCAGGCTCACCCAGAGCAGGTTGCAGAGTATGGCATCCAGATGGGTTTTGACTATTTCAGAGAAGAGACCACAACTTCTCTGGGAAGCCTGTTCCAATGTTCTGTCACCATCACAGATAAGTTTTTCCACATATTCAGATGGAATGTCCATTTTTTGTTTGTGCCCATACTGTTACTTGCTAAGATTAAACTGCAACATTTTCAACACAGACTTGACAAACATCAGCTGCAGACCAGTAATTGTCATCTAGTTTTTAGTGGAACAATTATACATGAGGATTGAGACACACACACCAGCCTTAGGTAGCCAACTTTATCACCTGCAACAGCTGGCCGTTTGCCTCCTCAGAAGCATTCAATAGTAGGACATTAACAGTAAGTAGTCTGCTTTTGAGCTAGGGAAAATCGTAGGTGTTGTTAGCCTGGACTTACTTAAGCGGGCACATAGAACTGCGCAACCATCTGAAGGAGTCCCTGAATCAAGGAGATTGTTTTCTGCACTTGAATTTGTCTTTCTCACCATAGTCTGATACTAAGATGGAGAGCACAGCTGCAGCTCTTAGTAGGAAAATGTTATTTTATTAAACTCTTTGACATAAAGCTAAATGTGATAAACCAGAAAGCATTGAAGGTGAGGAGAGTTAAACCTTCTCTTTCAACATCAAACAGAAAGGCCAAAACCAAAACAGAGAAAGCATCTTGGCTAGGTTTATCACTGTTTCTTCTGCAATTTATTTTTAATCAACAGGTCTCTTACAGCTATCTTCAGCTATTTCACAGATGTTTTGTGTCATTCAATGACTAATGCAATTTTATTATTACCCCAAAATATGAAATATTGAAGTGATACCTTCTGATGCAATGTGAGGCACGAGAAAATCATTTGACTTCCAAGGAAAATAAAGAAGCTTCCAAAGTTCATTAAGCGATTTTTTTGGCTTTGAGGTTTTCTTGTTTTGTTTTTTTTTTTTTGTTTGTTTTTTTTTTTTGTTTTGTTTTTGTTTTTTTTTATTGTTTTGGTTTTGGAGGAGAGGGGTGTTTGGTTTTTTTTTTTCATTTTTTGTTGTTTTTATTTCATTGGGTATTTGCAGGAAGAGGGCATATTGTTTGTTCTGTTGTCCCCCTCCACCACTGCTACATATGTTCATCTGTGGAAAGAAAGCTGTGTTCACCTGATACCCCTGCAGTGCACCTGAGCTGCTAGTTTTTTCCCAGATAAATGAAGATGCTTATAATTCCATCCTGCAAAATAATTCAGGCAAATCAATACTAGAGGTTGAATCTTCAGCATACAAAAAACATACTCAGAGTATAGCTTATGAATACATACATAGTACAACAGGTACACAAGGCCATGGTATTTCAAAGCTTTTCAAACTGATATGCACTTGTACTTTTTAATGTCTTCATGAATAACTCATTTTACCCTACACAGCCCTGTACCATCAATTGTTTTCTGTTAAACAAAAACAACTTGCTCTTCCCTAAGCAAGACGTGCCAAAAAATTAGTTTTAGACTTTCTAGTCAGGTTTCTTTCTACTTACAATAGTTTAGTCTTGTATTATGACTTTATCTATCACTAGAGTCTAAAAAGAGATATAGTGGATGCCTTCCCAGGTTAAGGAATTGCTCTTTGAGGAGGAGGCAACAAAAGAAAAAGGGCACACATGGCTGCAAAATCTCCTTGATTTTCAGAACTCAACAACATATTCTGCTAGAGACCCCAGAAATAATTGCCTTGAGATGAAATTTAAATATGCATTCATTTTCTTTTTGAATAAAATGCTTAAGGACATGTCAGCATCTGTAGCAGTTGCCTTGGTCACTTCATGACATATGTAAATATACCTTTATTTTCCAGACTTGGAGTGCTTATATTTGAGCAAGCAACTAGGAAGACTATTTGTGGGGTTTTTTTTTTCAACAGGGTTTTCTTTTACCCTTGAGGGAGGAGAAAAACAGTACGAATAATAAGGGAGAAAGCAAAGGGAAAATAAAAGGGAACAAGATCCTATAAACATCCAGTCATAAAGAAGCAGAACTATTTGCTTGCTGCACCAGCCTTCCATGGTAATACAGTACCAACACCTTGCAGCTGATGCCTAAGAGCTCCATCAAATGAATAACCTCATGCAAGAGCTTCGTTTTG
The DNA here is from genome assembly GCF_048771995.1 of Taeniopygia guttata. Lineage (NCBI taxonomy): Eukaryota > Metazoa > Chordata > Aves > Passeriformes > Estrildidae > Taeniopygia > Taeniopygia guttata. The sequence continues at coordinate 75,282,511 of NC_133027.1, read as the reverse complement.
AATATCTACATTCATTTCCCATTTTGGCTGAGTGAGTGACTCACAAATATATTTCTATATCTATAATACAGAGGATATAAAACAGAATTTTAATTTGGGATGAGAAAACTTTAATACAGAAGGATTTTTATACAAGTCTATCACCTGGCTTGCAGAATCTCATTTCAAACAACATCAAGCAATGGACTAAGAGCAATAGAGAAATTTTCACTTAGGAAAGACATGTCAAGACAACTGTAAGAGTTTTGTGTGGCAGTTTTTCACAACTGCAGCATAATGGAGAGGGGAATAAATAATCTAGCACAGAAAAAAACAGACGAGAAAAGTCCAAATTCTAAAAAAAATATAAGTAAAAAGCCACAGTGAAGCCCACCCAAATTTCCTTTGTTTCTTAACTACAACAGTCAGAAAAGGGGAGAGGAAAAATCATGTTGTATAATTGCATGGCTCCTGCTAGTTTACTTCTCTGAAAGCAGAGCTAAGGAATACCTGAATCCCAAAATCTGTGAGCAAAGCAGGAGACTGCAACATAAAATTTTATGGTAAAATAAGAGAAAGCTAACTACAGTTCAAGCTAGAGACATATTGTAGTTCATTGATAACTTGATACATCTATTGGATACTAGTATTGTAATACAGTAAAGCATTGCCAATCCATTTTAAGACTTACTGTCTTATTAGATGGCTATTAAAGACATACTAAGATTTGCTTTTCCTTCAACTCTGCCTATTTCCCTTTATGTTTTGAAGATTAAATAAACATCCCCGATTTCAATACAATAATAAAAACAAAAGAAAAACCACACTTGTAAACTTCCAACTTCTCATTTTATTGAGCTCCCCAGCCCACAGAATTTTCAGAGTTCACTTTGAACATGACCTGGTGCCTACTTGAAAAAGGCTTCACTGCTTGCTTTGGGAATTATACAACTTTCACCAGCCTGTAGGCAGAACCGAAGGGAAATAATCTCCTTTGGAAAATAATTCCATTTCCACTTAGCCAGAAAGCTATTTTTCATTTAAGGGCATGTCATGGTGCACTGACTTCACTCTAGTCAAAGGCTGAAACATTGTAATAAACCCCGAAATTTATTAAAAGGGGGAGGGGAATTCACATGAAACAAAATATATGGTCTAACTATCTTCACGATTCAATTCAGAAATGGTGAATCTTGGATTTCAGCTAGTAAAATAATCTTACATTTCTTTCACACCGCCTGCCCCAGCTGTGCCCTCTAGGGACTGTTTGTCTGACAGGTCTTCCCAAGGTATCTACTATGGGAGCTCCTGCCAAAGACCAACCCCACAACTTCTGTACAGAGCATCACTGGAAATCTAATGTTGATCTCGCATCTTACCATTCCGGTAAGAATGTGTCTTTTGGAAACCAGTACAGTCTTGCAAATACAGCATACAGTATCAAAAAAGCTAGAAAAAGTTAGAAAATACTAAATCCTAGTATTTTATATGCAAAGTTCCAAATGCAATGCCAATAATTTTTACTGGTTTTGATAGAATATTACTCTGCTTGGTGCAGGAGACCAGTTAGATATTGAATGCAGTTAATACCCATCAGGGAGCTGTAAATGAAGATACAGCTCAGACTTACTTTTTAGGTTAAATTAGGCAATGCTGAACTGACACAAGTGCTAGTAAGAAATAGGTAAGTTATCTCCATACCTATACAGGTACATTGTAGATTTACTACTCTCTAGAAACACTGTATATATACTCATATTCCCTCTAAGATTCACCCAGCTGGGTAGCCTGCATTGAGCTTAAGACAGGTGAGAAAAAACAAAAGTTATGCCTGCATGGAAATGTACAGGAATCTACCTTCATTGCATGACTCATACCTTCCTTTATATAGCAGCACCAGAAGTCATTGAGAAGAGATTTCTGCCAAGATTACTGCTTTTATTTCCTGAGAGTTTGAAAACTGAACACTTGCATGTTTCACCCTTTTAAATAGAATTTCTGAAGGTCAGCAATGACTGCTGAAAGATGACAATGCCTCACTTTGGAAAACTACAAAGAAGGTGAAATACCTCAGTGCTACTGGTCCCAGTACAGCAAGGAAAAAATGCTGCTGCCTGTGTAAAAATATATATGGATTGTATTTGCTGCAGACACTTGATACTCGTGTTCAAGGGGATGCATTAATTAACTGGAAGACCACCTTAATTAAAGCAAAAAGGCAAAGGCAGATCACACTGGCAAAAGAGTAAGAAAAATTAACTTGGCTGAATCGCACTCAGAGTATTGAAACAGCTAATAACAGGAAGGATGACTTGTGCTTGCAGCAGAAGGTGCACAGCGTGTGTGCTTTGCTGTTAGCAACAGTACTGAATCCTGGATACAGACAAAACAAATGGGAAATCAATGCAAAGAATTCAGGGAATATGCCAGAGGACGAGAAGCAACTTGAATATTCCACAAAGGAAGAAGCTAAAGCCTCATTTAGGCACAGAAAAGGTAGTTCCATCTTTCAGAACAGCATCCCTTGGGTGTAATCCAAGGAGAAGGTACAATAGAGCTGACACAAAAATCTCCATGCTCAGCCACTAGTTTTTCCTTAAGAAAAAATAAATTAAAACATTGGTAGCTTGAGGTGCCTCAGATTCATTCTGGGAGTGATGTTTCTTCTTAAAGTCAGAGAAACAAGTTTTCCAAAAGAGTCTAATGATAAGCCAAAAGGAGTCAAGATTTACCTTTTTTTGTAGGAAGGCTTCAGTACCTCAGAGTCAGGTTCTTGAACACCAAACCTGTGCATGTCCTGATGTCAGGTTCTGCTGCTTCACTGTGCCCCTTTCAAATGCCTCTTCATCACAAGTCCTCATAAATTCTCAGTGAAATGTTTTCGAAGTGGACAGCATAGGACTACTCAGCAACAGGAGAATTTAGGGGTACATCAGAAGTTAGGACATATACAGCACTCAGCCAAGCTACAGGAGAGCAGGGCTTAAAAGCATAAGGGATGCTCTGGCCTTCGTATCCACGGAAGCTACAGAAGGGAACAGCCCTTTATGGCATAGGGCTATTTTAAAAGTGCTATGAGAGCCCAACACACTGCAGGCAAAAGACACCAGCTATGCTGAATTCTGTTCAGCATTTCTGCTATGAACTGGGTCTCAATCTTCTGCAACAAGCTACAGTGACTGACATGAGCATAACAACAATCAAGAGACACTAACAGAAATAAACCCAAAAAAGGTTTCTCTTCACAGAAAGCCATATATCTACTCCCAAAAACCTTCAAAAAATAATGAAAGGTATGGAGAAATTCAGTTTAATATGAAAGTATGTCATCTGTTTTCCAGAGACACACACAGTGACTACAATAGTGGTGCACTTAACAATGGCGCCATAGCATGTGTACCAAGAAATCAACTTTTCCCATTTTTCTAACACACCAAAATCAAGTATACTAGGGAGAAGAACAGTTCTTATGCAATACTTTCCTAAAATCTGTGCTTTCGTCTGATATTACACACAGGTATGTGGAAAAGCCTTCCAGAAGGCAGTTATGGCCCACCACAGACTATACCACAGAGGTATTTCATCCTACTGGTGGCTGAGCAGATGAAGGCAGTAACACTTTTCAGACTGCCAATTCCTCATCTCTTGCACATTTCTCTTACTTGAGATGCAAAACATATTCATAGCATTAAAACCAGTATTAATTTTACTTTAATAACCAAATACACATCTATCTTTGTGTAGATCTTTGCAGTAAAAGTTAAGTAGTCAGTGCCCCTGGGGCTGGGCAGCAGGCAGCAGAGTGAAACCAGGAGTCACCACACAGGGAGCTTCTCACTGAAACTCAGAAGAAAAGTTATTTAAAGGGATTACACTGCTCTAGCATTTGCCCCAACATACAGGGTACAGGGACATATTTGAAACCTTGAGGTATTTCCCAAATCCCAGTGGGAAAACCTGGAGCTTAAAGCACCTCTGCTTGCCTCCAGCCAAAAGGAAAAGGTATTTCAGAGAAAACTTTCCCGAACTAACAGTGAATTGGTCACACAATCTCTTTAAGAGATGCTGCACAAAGAGAAGTATCTTGATAGAGGAGAGAGAAATGGTTAAGAAAAGGGAGAGAGGAAGGTGTGATATACTGTACACCTCCACCCGAACTTTAACTTTTGACTGCAGAGCTCAAGAAATTGCTGTACAGAGCAAAAAACTGCACAATCCTAGAAAGCATCACCTAAGAGAAGTTGTACATTTTCTGCACACTCAGCAGCAAGCCCTCAGGCAGTAATTCTAGTCAATAGTCTTCAAGGATATTACTACAATTCTGTGCTCCAGGGAAGAATGTCACATCTGTGCAGGAAGGATTTGTGGGGGAAACATATAATATTGCCCTGATACACATTTGTGTGAGGCAAAGTTTAGTGTATATAAGTATGTGACACTACATATAATTGTTTTTGTTTATTTTCTTGCATATAATGTTACACTGGTGTTTCAAGTAGTGTCCCTTTACCTACCAGTTACTTAAACAACTTAAATTACAAGACATACTTAAAAGACATATTAGGCTAGCAATAGCCAGGAAATTCACATCAATTTTACAAAGGTCAATGCCACAACTCTCATTCTGTTCTTCAGCCCATCAGTGCATCCTCCCACCTTGGAGCCCAGTCAGATTCCTCATTCAGACCCTTTTCCACAGCCTTCCCAGTCCTACCAAAATGAGAATCTGTTGGTGAAATATAAACTTCAGGAGACAGATGAAGCAGCTCTTCATCCTCAGCCAGGGAGGCAGAAGCACTGCCCAGGAAGAGCACTCCCACACCCGCACACATCGAGGTGCTGCCCTCCCCAGAATCTCTCCCAGCACTCCCAGGGGAGGCAATGGTGTGTCACAGCCAGGAGAGGTGCCCAGTGGGACACAGCGAGGCAAGAACCAGGCTGGCAACACAGCCCAAGCCATGCTGCAAGCAAGGAACACCAAACAGCTCTGGCAGGCTGAATGCAGAGATCACCTGGTAGTGTTTAGCATCTCTAGGCTTTTCCCCTGGCCAAAAGAAGACATTTCTCAAAGCACTGCCAAGGTCTGTCTCACTAGATCACAAGCTTATTGAAGCATTAAGAGAGTGGTAAGCTCCACATAAGCAATTTTATACATCAACAGGTACATCTAGGACGTGGAAATTTGCTGGGATTTCCATAGGTCCTCCTGTATCACTGTTATATTTTAGGGTTGGTTTTGTGCTTTTTTTCTTTTTTTGTTTCACTTGTTTCTCTGTTTGGGTTTTTTTTGTTTGTTTGTTTGTTTATTTTTAAGAGGAGGAAGAATAAAGCCTGCAGGGAATGATCATTAAAGAACCATGGATCAGCCCCATCCAGCCTTTGGACTTGGAAAGTACAGCTAATATTTTACTTCCTTCATTCATATCAAAAATCCAGGGAGTTTTTCATATTTCTCAATCTGTTGAACATAACTACTGCTATTCCATCCAAATCCCTCCTTAGGACCAGTGTGCCAGTTTAAAAAGCAACCTATTTTTCCTTCATATCAAGTCCAAGAATAAAAAGTTTCTTGTCCGCGTGCTATTCTTTTCTGTGTCCCCTATTGTTTCTAGGCCCTGCAATAATTGCTATATCACGTGTAGCAAATAACATACCAACACAATCCCACCCAGGCTGCACAGATGCACATTCATCACAAACAAATTCTCAACTGAATGAATTCTCAACTCTTTTTCAATTCAATTACATAACTCATGGACAGCAGGAGCTGTCTCACTGGCATATTAGTGATATGTGTAAGTGGATGTTTCTAAGCTGTGCTCAAAGACTTGGGCATGGCATTGCTCAAGACATGCAGCTTGTGGGAGGAGGAAAGAGTGAAGACAGTACTCAGGAGCTGGATTGCATTCTCCCTCAGTGTTGTGGCTCCCAGAACACCTCCACAGGCACCACCTCCTCTTGAATTTACTGACGCACCTCTACCAAAGAATTATGCTTCAGCTGCTTATATTTCTACCAACTCAAGTCTATTTAGACTGAAGTTTTTGATGCCAGAAGATTGCCTCAGGCTCAATTCTTTTGCAAAATTTCAAGCTTAACTACTTCAGCTGTTTCTGAGAATAAGGTGTTTTGCTTAGGACAAAAAAAAAAAAATCATCCCTCGCTGCCCTCAAATAAAATACTCCTTTGGAACACTGAGACGAGTACAGAGTGCAGAAATATGTAAGGTCCTGTTCCATGAGGAAAAGACAATAGAGTATAAAGATGAGCTCCCATTGTAATTTCAAAAGTGATCAAGCTATTTAAATTTAGGAGTCTTTTATATTCAGCCTTAATATTCCTTTTATATAAGGATACAACATTTTGGCTGAAACACGCAAAAGCAGATGTAGTGCTTATACACGATTGAAGGCCATATTAACACATGATTTGTCTTTATATTAGTTCCACGTAGGTATGCTATATGCATTATAATACACAACTGTAGCCAGGCCAAACTCAAAGTTATTGCTTTCCTTATAAAACTCTCTGCCTTGACTTGAATAGAAATTCTCTCTCCTCTAGTGAACAGCCTGCTTCATTCTTTGTTGACACCAAGAACTGAACAAGTTCTTCAGCTATAAGAACCACACATTCAGAAGCATACGTGTCTTGTGAAGTTTAGGAGACTCGTACGCTTCAAAAAACTTCTACTGCAACTTTTCAAAACAAACTACCAAGAAAAGAGTTGCATTTTCTGCCACTCAATACTACAAAAACACGTGAACCAAAAAACTCAGAGCCTTAATGCCCACCAGTGCCACACAGACAAGTCCAAGACTTGTATTATGTCAGTGAAGTAGGCAAGCCTTTTTAATTGACCATAAATGTCTCACGCCAACAGTAAGTAATCCAAACTGCTCCGGCTTGCAACTTGTCTTTTTAAAGCCCAGAAATAATATCCAGTAGTTCCTTCTTTCCTCTCCTCATAAAACAGATGTTTCACGACAGTGATTTCTCTGTATACTGTCATTTCTTACTTAAAGCAATCACGCCTATCCATTACCTGTTCTGGGAATCAAGGACCTAGATAATTTTAAATAATTACATATTTTCTAGAGCACGACTTTCAGCAAGGTTCCTCAAAAACATCTATGAACTTACAGCTAATATTGCATGTTCAAAAGATTACAGTTATTCCTTATTTTATATCTGGAAGACAAAAAAAATACAGCATTGGTGTCAGCTCTAAGCCTAATCACGGCATGCAGCTGCCTAGAGAAACAGGCCAACATACGGGGAAAACAGTCTGCCCTCCTGCCCAGTCCTGCCTATAGCACAGTCCTAGTCAGACAGACAGATGCTCCTGCAAAATGCAGGACAGGGATCACAAAGCAGCAGTTTGCTTCGTATTTGCACAAGTGACAAATGGAGCACTTTCTTACCTGTCCCATCCCTCAAGTCCTCCAGGAGCTGCAGCAACAACCCAAGGCTATTTCTCTAGAGCTCTGCCCCCGACCTGGTGCTCCAGGTCCAACCTGTTCTTCTCCCTTTACCACACGGGGAAAGATGCCTGGCTTGATTAGCCAGAGATCTTCCTACTCCAGAACAACAGCCATCCTCAAAACCCACCCAGCAGCCTTGCTGGCCTCAGACTACAACAGCTCTTGGCAGCTTAACAGTCTGAGTGTGACAAAAAGAGTCCTTTCTCATATCCGGTTTCAAAAGCATCCCTACAACTGCCAGAAATAATTTTGCTTGGCTATCTGAGTCCCAAGAGTAGTAAAATGAAGATTCTTTAGTATGTACTCATAAGACAAAGTAATATCAACAGAGGTCATGATGTGCCAACCTCCCGCACAACTCAAAGCCCTCCTGAATCAAACACCTAGGTCCTTGCAGCCTGAGCCAAGGAGACTGCCCCCACTCTACCTCTGCTGGACCAGATACCAGAAACCCCGCCATACACACCCCATTAGTGAGTTATTTACAAAACAAAGCATAAGAGAAATCCCACACACTCATTTGAAACAGCTCCCCAGGTTAATTCTCATGCCTTCTAATGCTCTCCAACATATTTGGGAAGTACTATCTTGCCCCTTTTTCTCTAACATTGTCCTAGTCATGACAGAAGGAGACTGTTTGCCAGATCAGGCACATTTCACTACCTCAACATGCAGGTCCTGCAATAGTCACACAGTGATATGAGACAGTTAAACATCACTAGAATTCCCCACATTCCCAAGAGTTTACCCTGCACCAAGCAATGTCATCACTGAGGACAGGAAATGTGACACTGAATATTACAGGTGGCATCCATGCAGAATGGGGGAGAGTCCTGGAAAACCCTTCCATTATGAAGGGCACAAGCCCTCCACCCAAGCTGGACAGGCATCACCATCAAGATACATCACACCAAGCAGCTCCTTTGAGCTGACTGGGTCCTCAAGAACACAACAGATAAGCATGCACATGACAAACAGCTAATTTTATAGACATGTATGAAATATATCATTTTACATAAAACACAAATGCCAGAAACAAAACTCACAAAATACCTTGCCCATGCGTATGATTCTTCCATGTGAGAATATACAGAGAGACATTTAACAGGTCTGTGCTGTCAGATTCTTTTGTTGCTCAGTATCTTTTCATTCTGCTGTCCTTTGCATCAGTGACTCAGTCATATATTCCTTAAGGACAGAAACTTCTATTGGTGGCAATGGGGAAAAGGCAGAAGCATTTATCACGAGTTACAACAGAGCAATATTCTGCCAATACTGCAGTCATTACCAAATTGTTTTTCACAATGCTGAAAAAAAATTAAAGATCCTCCTTTTTAATGCTACAAAGAACACAGACATTTCCACAAATCATGCATTCAGTATTTATAGCACTAGATCCCTGTAAAAGAATGCATCAGCTGAAGTCTTAATTTGTTTTCCTTGAGTGCTTCTCTCTTATTAGGCGAGATTACATCTTGTTCTTAAACAGTGAAATGCTAACCATTTTCAATAAACTTTTTTTTCTGTGAAAATGCCTTTCAAAATGTTTTTCACTAGCTTTTTATTTTCATGCTGGCTCAGTTACTGAATTATAGTTTATTACAAGAAACTGTTTTCAGATCAACTCCTTAAATCAAACAGTTTAGGTGATACTGTATTTTCTATGCATAACAATTTTGTAAAGCATACTAATTCAATGTTAAAGCACTACAGGAGGAACACCTGTGTCTTTACATGATTGTTTCAGACAAAGCTTTCAGAAGAAACTGAGCAGCACAGATAAGTTTACACAGAAATGTAATTTACAATTTACTCTCACATGTTAAGCACCTGCCCTTTCTTTGGCAGGACAACTGCTCCTTCAAGGTTCAGTAGGCAACAAAGTTGTTAAATGTTTTCTTAAAAACTAATTTTTTCAGGTCCTGAAAAAAATTCTTCTAGGAACCACTCTGGGATTTTGGGAGCTTGAAGCATGTCCTTTTTCATTCACTCTCCAGGGCAAAGTCTTATTTTCAACACAGTCATTGAAGATGCAACTCTGAAACTACCCCTTGTGTATGCAAGAAGAACAGTTCACTTGTCTAAGAGCTGCTGGTGTCTACACAAACAGCAAGCTGAGTAATATCTGCCAAGGTGTTCATTGCTACTTCAGTATATAATATTGAAGAGTAAGCTCTGAAGATGTTCACTGCAATAATCAAATTCATCAAATTCAATGTCATTCTTCAGTAGATACTTTTTTTCCCAGAAAATACAGGACTGTGCTTAGGTCTGATCCACTTATATTAAGAAACTTGTCAATTTGGGGCATTCTTTCATATGCAAAATTAAAAGCATGTTATTTTAGCTACTTAATTGCACCAACACCTAAACAATATTTATGTAGGCTAACCATCAGATAGATGTTATATTCAAAAAGCAAGAAGGGAGCTAGGGGGTCTTCTCAAAACTTGTTTCAAAAACAATATTGCAGTGAGAGTGGCCACAATAAATAGAGATATCATAAGCTGAATTCTATTTATCACAGCAACCCCCCTCAAAAAACACGCATAAGTTCTTCCCAGTTACCACACAAAGACATAGCTCACCTAATTCACCTTCTAGTTATTGGAGATTACTTTTTCTAACCACAACCCTACAACCTCATTAAAGAATTAGAGAAACAAAATTCTCTATACTAAGTAGGTATGGTATATTCATGCACTCTAGGATGATGTAGGTTTATTGATTCCTGTGATTCAAATGACAGCGTAAGACAGAATCTTGATGCAGTCATAATAACTTCATGCACTCACTTGAGCACCAAGTATGCACACATAATTTAGGGCAGATCTGGCCACTTGTTTTGTGGTGCCTCCCTTTCTTAGCATCTAGAAAAAGGCCTCTCCAAACTGAACCCATACATAACTCTTGGAAGGGTTACAGATGTTTCCCACAATTTTCTTTTGCGCATTATCACAAATAAAACCAAGTTGCTTAAAATACTCCATCCACCTCCAGAGAAATACCAGGTAACATCAACACTAATGAGTACATGAATTATACATTATTTCTGTATGGTGTGGCACCAGACAGACATCCTTTTGAGAGAGCAAGTTGCTATGGGACTCCTGAGACTATCAATAACCTACTGTTAATATCATGTTAACTTACACTCATCACCACCTTGGTTGTACCCCTCTCCATTTTGTCACTTCAGACTAGTAGCTCTCTTAAATTTCTAATAACTACTTTAAAATAAAATCCAGCATAAGTCTTCTCTCTTGCACTTTAATCCACTTTAATTGACTGGGCACTTTCAGTCCTATATTTAAGAGTATAACAAAAAATCCACCATTAATATATCCCAGTGAAACTACACCCATTTGATCAGAAATGCCATCATTAAGGCATATATAAACTAGCAAATGAGAAAATCCTTAGTCAGTGTAAGAAACCCTAAAAGAATAGTTCAACAGCACAACGGTGATATCAACATTTAAATACTGAAAATTTACTCCAGAGAAAAAGGTAGAACCAGCCATCTGTATCTGTGAATGCGCCAAAAATCAGTGAGCCGTGTGCCAGATCTAACTTGTATTGAAATGCAACTGTCTTTCTCTTGTGGCCTTTTAAAACTGTTTTAATTAGTGTACAACCAAGTTGAGCATTTCATTTTGAAGAACCATATTGCAGATATTAATATGAAATATAATATATGTTAAATTATGCAGCAAGGTGAAAACACCAAATTCCAATTGACTACAACTGCAAATGCCCTGCATGAAAATTGAGATGCTCTATGGAATAAAGAGACTGCACTTACAATCAACCACTAATAAACCCTCGGCATAAGTAGCCAAGATGAGAAGAGGGAGGGGAAAATCCCAGTATGTTTCCAAAACCTATGGGATAAATCCTTGTATGTTGCCAACATAAGAGCCAGATAATGCAGACATTAAAATTAAAGAATGGTATTTCAGACAGCTAATTACCACAGCATTCAATACCTAGCTAAGTATAGTGCTTTACAGAAACATATGATCTAGGGATAGTTTTAAACCCAATTTAAATTCAGTTTTATATAGAGTTCTACTTGAAAGTATACAGTTTTCTGTTAGATGTAGCCATATCTCTAGTGATTTATTTTCAAATATATTCTGCGAATATATTTGAAAAGAATGCAAATATACAGCCTACACATAATATATATGTATATCTTCTAATACCAACTTTTTTTTGAATGAAAACCAGTCAATGGGCAGCAGTCTGTCTTGTACACTGCAAAAACTTAGCACTAAACTGCTTGGCAGATTCAGAATATACAGTGCCACAGAGTCAAGGAGCAATACTAAAAGCCAGCATAATACAACAGGGTGACAGAACCTGTAAACTGTATCTGTAATCAAACTAACCCCTGCAGCATGCTGCTGAAGCCTGCTTTTGATGGATCTTAATTGTGTCCTAGACCTGCAGCCAAGAATAACATTACATTGAGAGAACAGTTCAAGGCATCTCAGTACAAAGAAATCACAAAACTGACAGCACAAAAACAATGCAATTATCAAACTTTGTCACCAGCCTAACTAAAGCAAGCAAGCAAACAAAAAAGATGCAATTTACCTTTTTGAGGAAAAATTTCTGCAATTTCATGTGAGGCAGCTTTATCATCTTTTTTTCACCATCTGGGATACAGGTCAGGCATTGCAAGTCCTTGAGCCATTCTGCATGGCTTGACACCTTTTGCCTTCTCTATTAACTCGCTGCAGTCAGCTTAGCCCAATGCGTCACCAAACAGCAGCCCAGCCCCGCAACAGATTAAAAGGCAAGAGCTGGGCTGGATCTCATTCTTGAAGAAAGCTCTAATACAAACACTCCAGCTCCAGCTGAATACTTCAGCTGTGTTGACAGCACAAGGAAGAAGAGAACAGGTATGAGGTCTGCATTGCCCCCTAAAAAAAACACTGAAAAGTTAAAGAAGGTGCTTATACAGGGGCAAGAATCTGCAAGATGAAAGAGACACAAAGATGCTCTGTATCCCACTGATCCTTTCAAATCCCATGCTACAGAAGAAACTCAGTGTCCAGTTTCTGAAACTCAGTGTCTGAACACAACCCAGCACTGCCTGCTGAGTGCAGCTTGTCACTGTGCACCTGTTAATTAAGCACACTGTATGTGATTTAGCCAAGCACAGGAAAAAGCCTGTAATTTATGTTCTCTTCAAATCATTGGAAGACTTATTTCCTCTGAATAGTTTTTAGAAAAAACTCTATACAGAGATTGCACGCGAAGATGCTATACACAGATACATATGCAGGTCTTTATAGAGCACACCAATGCTGAGTTTGATTCAACACCATAGGAATCAGCAATCATGGGCATTGCTGCCTTCCCTTTGGGAATTTGCAACTAAAGCTTCAGATTTGGAAGGACAGGGCTCAGCAGCACACTAGCAATGCTGCATAACTCCTGGGCCACTGCTGTCCTAGAACAGCAAGTGTTGTAGGGTGATCCGATCTCAAACACTGTGTTCACTCCCAGTTATGCCAATGGGATAATCCCTATGTTTAAGAATTAAGCACATGCTGAAGCAGCTAGTTTAATCAGTTTAAAAAAATCATTCCATGATCAAGCTACTCCCTGATTAGTGTTTGAAGAGTCAGTCAGTGTAAGAATACACAGAAATGTTTTATAAGAGGAACGTAATCCAAACATCACCAGTTGCTTCCCAGTCTCCTGTTTTTATACTATAAATATTATTTCACACAAGCTGCAAATCTCTAACAGTCCATCTCTACCTGTATAATTTTTCTGCTATTTGAGTAATTTTCTTACCACAAGGGCTATGTTGTTCCTTGGCCCTCTTGCTGCCCATTCTTCAGGAGCTTAAGTACTACAAGCCCTACCAAATATCACTGCAAATTTCCACTCCTACAAAGGCACACGTTCTTAACCTCCAGCAAGTGGCAAGGTCTGAGGAACACCAAGGAAAAAGGAAGTTAAGAGAGTTCAGCACACACTTAGCTCCAGAAGTTTGTGTTTAGGGGAATGCCAAATGTGACAGGTAAATAACTACAGTAAAATGCAGGACCAGACTCTGAGAACTAGTGCCACTATGCACCCCAAGTCCAGCTGGAGAGGCAGCACACTGAAAATGCCACAGAACAGAAGTGCAACATATGTCAAAGTATCAGTCAGGAGCAAGATAGAGACCCAGGACAATTACTGTGACAAACCAACAGCTGGAGATAAGAAGTAGACCTAGTCTTTAGATTTTTCTAATCACCAGGCATTCAAACTGATGGAGAATTCCAGACTCGTTTTCTGAGAAGCATCCTGCACCACAAGGATGTCTAACAAAACAACATGGAGAAGATAATTCCAAGTCCAATTTCAAGAAATAGTTCCAAAACTGATAACTGGGGAACACAAGAAACAAGACAAGAGGTAATTCTTTGGTGTGTTATATGTTTGAAGCCTTTGGGCCCAATTTTAATAAAAGTTAGAAAAAGCATTTCTTAGGAAATTCTCACTGTATACTGTGTAAGATGGAAATGAATCCAAGATACCATTAAGTTGCAAGTTTAAAAAACCCTGTGATTTTGGGAACTGTATTACCAAGAAGCATATTACTTTTTAAAGTAACAATTCTTACTCCAGATTACTAGGGTTGCCATAATTTCTCAGGATTTGAACTTCAGTCTAGGAGATTCCCCAGAGCCAAACAGCATTGACTTAAAATTTCATATTTTTTTCTATTGGAATTATTTGGCTTCATTTTTATTTCTGCACTCACATCCACAAAAGTTGCAAGGTTTTCCTCTACAAGAGCATATAAAGATACTTTGAAGAGATCTTGAATTTGAGACCTCCTTCCTTTGAGATAGTACATAATCATCCCAAACTCTATATTCTAGTTATTTAAAGTTGAGCTCAAGCTAAGCAGTTGGATTTAAGCTGAAAATACCATAAAGACACGTCCATGCCTTCTAATACATAACCAGGTTTTGGAAAAAAAAGCTGTATTACAGCAAAGGTCAATGGCAGACTTTCAGCTGTAATTACAAATTGATGTGGGTTTGTTGTTTGCATTGTTTAGTGTTCCTTCAAAATCAAGAAGAACGCTGAGGACCGAAGACACACCTTTAGCATTATTTTTAGGTATTTATCAATGTCTGTATGTCAGAATACATTCTGAATTCTGTCACGGTTACTATGGTAGATAATTGCTTTTTGTTAAATCTGACAGTGAACAGATGTAACACATACAGTCCCTGCTTATTCACAATCCTCTCAGCTAAAAGCAACATTTCACATATGAGCAGGTCCTCCAAACTCCACGTGCACAAACACCTTTCCTTCCAGACACAACTATCTGCCCTTTTCAAGTCAGTGTGCTGTTATATGTTATAACAGGCTTTGCTTGGGCATTTTGAATGAAATGTTCCTCATTAATTGATGAATGCTTACCTCATCTTCCTGACCTAACCAAGAAAAGGAACAACATTTTTCAAATTGTTGCTGTGTTTTTTTGTTTATGAACTACACATCAGAAAGGTAACATTAGCATCCCAAGAGAAGCTAGCCATAAGCAAATTCTGCAAGAATGAAGGAATAAAGCATCCTGTGGCTACATTTAGATCTTCATAGAGAGCACATATACAGTATTTTCTATTAAAGAAAAATATAGCTCAGATTTTTCTTCCAATACAGTGTTAATATTGGTTCCAGTCAAGAATAAAGAGCTCCATACAAATGTAAGTGGTATTAGATACTCTTTTCTACGCCCACTGAAGTTACCTTTCCTTAGTAACTCAAATCTGAAAAGATAAATACCTCACTGCTTTAACTCACATGGCTAAAAAAGAATAAGAAGCACAACTTGAAAAAAATAAGTGATTTTATCAGCAATTCTAGCCAAATGTTAGTCCTATAGCTGACAGGTTTTCTTTTTACCTCCTGTTTTGATTTACAAAATCACAGACATACAAAACACTTGTTTAATACGAGTTAGTTTCTTCATACTCAAAAAATCAATACTGCCATTTTGGTCAGCTTTTCCCTATCGATTATTTGAAGTCATTACATAAAGAAGTGACTTTTTTTTGTTTTTGATGCTGAAAGGATTTCTCTAGACAACTAGCTAATGCAGATTTGTTTAACCTTCCTGGGGCTGCACAGCAAATGACTGATGCAGCTATCTTAAAGATCATTGGTAACTCAGATCAAGAAAGATTACAATATGATTACCTGTTTTAACCCTTTTTCTCCCCCCCAAACTCAATTAAAAATGATAAAGCATATTTGATCAGAAGTTTGGATTACAGAAGAACTTTTTTCTTTCGCCTCCCACTCCTCAAAAGCCTAAAGGTACAATTGTATCATCATCTCTTTGGTCCTGATACACCAACCCCATCTCCTCAAGAGCCACCCGGAGGGATAAACAAGGGACACAAGTGCCTGTGGTCTGGGTAGCACTGAGTACACAAGAGCAAGTCAAGAGCACTGACCTTGGAAAACAGAACTCCACTCCCCTTTTGGAAATAACCGGTGTCAAAACCCACAGGAGTTTAGGTTTGGAAGTACTCACTTCAGGCAGCAGCAAGAGCACCCAATTTCCCCCTCTTGTTCCAATTAGCAAACATCACTGCCTGGCAGATCCTGCTCAAGCCTTTAAAACAACTCTCACAGAAACCCCTCTCCCCTCACACCTTTCCCAACACAAAGGCAGGTCCCTGGGGGACTGATACCAAGGATTACTACAATAAAAGCAAGGAACTCCTTACTCCACAGGACCTGCTTTGTCTCCTTGCTGCCCTAAGAATCCTTGAGCTACCCTTTAAGATTCCCTCAATGAAAAAATTACTGCGTCACCTTTATACCAGAAACAAAAAACAACAGTTCTCTGCAATTAAAAACAGAAAAAAGAAACATTACTACATCACAGCTGGGAAATACCTAGATGTAGAAGTAACTAAATGGGAAAGGAGACAGCATTTAAGACAAGAGAGGTGTATTTTATTTCCTGAAACTTATTGTATCACAAAGCTTAAGAAGATTCATGGCCAAGGTTTTTAAGGGATTCATTTCAAGTTCTGATGTGAATTTGGATTCTGTGATCAAGGTTCAATCAAGGTTTTCCTTTCTTCATTATATTTCTATAAGAGTAAAACAGCTCCATGCATTTTTTCTAAATCTTTATTATAAATGAGAGCCACCTTCAAGTTGATTTCCATTCAGAAGCCTTTTTAAGCAACATCAATACACAGCAGCTATTGAAGTTTAGCTTAGTCTTTTGCAAATCTTTCCAAGAGTTAAGATTTTTTTTTGTGGGGGCTGGGGTGTGGATATTTCACACCAACTCACAATAATCCATACTCTTTTTTCCCCTCCTCATCAGACAAAAATCAAATTATCCTCAAAAGGGGCATTACAATTCATGGCCCTGCTGAGATACTGATCTGCTTTGAACCAAGTTCAAGTTATTTTGGACTCTACACTGTGCACCTGGTTACAGAGAACTCACATTAGTTAAAACATGAGATAACCCTCCCTTATTTCTACCATAGCCAAGGCCTATGCTCAAGTTTGGAAGAAGAGAGGAGAGCACCTCTGCATTGGTGAGAAGGTAGGTGACAGGGTTAAGGAGCTTAGCAGAGAAAAACACCCATGTCCATGAACACACAGCTCTGCTCACAGTCTCCCTATAACTTCACCTATACCCTACTACAAACACCCTTTGCTGGAGGCAGAAGAGAGGGATGGAAGTCATGAACAGAGCAACAGGACAACAAAAGGCTGTAGGCACAAGCAAGTCCTTAACACCATGCTTCTCTACGGGCACACATGTTTTGAAGTGATTGTAAGGTGATTCCCAGTCACATTTTGCTCTTCAATTTCTACTGTGTTGATCAGTAGAAACAAAGAAAGGAAATTAAAAGTTCTGACTGTATTTTCAGTATATTCTAATGCTGTAATTTGCTCTCATTTCATAAATGCTACTAAGTGCTCTCTAGTGATCAAATACTCCTATGGATGAAGCAAGGTTTGTAATACTGTACGGGATAATATGCCAACAGTAGTATGTCAAAGGAGACATAGCACTGTGCTCAAGCTCTGATCACAGAGACAAATTGCTCTAACATTTGTGAGCAAGGACTGAATTTTTTGCACTTGCACCTTCAGCACCATATACTTTACTTCTGAGCCACTGCTTTCATTGTGGCAGCCCACTGCTAGGATTGCCTGGGAAAAGAGCACCTAATTTGCAAAAAAAGTTGGACTTTGGGTATTTCTGTTTCTTTCACATAGGTATAGGAGTCAGCTTTCTGTTTATTTACTTAATTGTGATAAAAGTACAATCATTCCAAGACTCCAAGTGAGAGCTTAAGTCAGAAGCATCTGGGCAAAACAAAACAAGAATATCAGGTCAAATCACTACCTTGCCATGTATGATGGTTCTGACCTCTTAAATGCAGGGAGATGTACATGGACCCACTGAGAACAGGATTCTAGGGCAACAGAGTGCTTTCTGGGAAGCAGTCACACATTCTACTTCCAGATTCATATTTTAGGCATACATTTTACAGCATACCAAGAGGACAAGCAGAGCAAACTGGGAAAAAGGAAAAAAAAAAAAAGGAAGCACTCAAAATGTCTTCATAAACACAAAGTCACTGGACAAAAATAAAAAAAAGGCAAGACTGCCACAGCAGGAGTAACTGATGATTCATCTATGGCTGCAACCTAAAACTGCTTGGGGTTTCTATTGGTTTTTCATATCCTTATGGTAGATCTGTAATTTAGATATATACTGGACATATGGCATGTTAATAAGTTATTTTGAACATAGATTCATATCTTCACCTGACCTTTTCAATAGACAGTGTAAATTCAAGTGAATAACCTATGTAGTTAAGTTGCTGTGAAAATGGAAAAGCTTTCATACCATAAATTATTATTATTACAATAACCACTGTAAAGATAAGCTGACATTGAAGGCAATTCCTTGGCACGGTGAACCAGGAAAGCCTATTGCCCAAAGTGACTGCTTCAGATTTAGCTAAGTTATCAGCCTATGATTAGAGTGCTCTAACAAGTATGTCTTTTGGAGAGGTTTTTTTTTTGACATTTTAAATATTCTAAGTTTATAGATTATCTAAAAGCATACACTTCCAGAGTTACAAAAATATTTATTGTATTGGTGACTCTTATGCCTTGTTCATAGCTATAAAGGATATAAAATTAGAAGTAATACATGACTTAAGCCAGAGACCTTGGAGAAAAGCAAAAAATCCCACAACTGGAAATATGTTGCACCTTTTCTTTAGGATAAAATATAAGCTTAATCCTATTCTCATTGTTTATTAGTATTCAATTGAATCTACCTGAAGTTTAATTTCATTGTGATTCTTGCACATTTTAGACATAAATGTGTGGAAGAAAAAAGTTGCAATTTCTTAGATTAGTTGATCTTCACTTCCCCACACAAAAGCAAAAACACACAAACCAAAAGAACCATCTCCTGTTTCACATTTATTTAAAAGTGATTTAATATTCTTCCCATCTCCTCATATACATTTCTCTCATCTGCTCTAATAACTTTCCACCAACTCTTTAGTCTCAGTAACTGTTTCTCTATACTTTTTCAAAGGTGAAATGACTGGAACTGAAAAGAGGGTTCCAACTGAGAAGAATCAGCACAGTGGCATAGCTCTGCTGGTATTGCCTATTCACCTCCTCTTACCTACAGTACCTCCCCAGTGCCTCACAAACAGAAAGAGAATTGATGCTCCAAAGCCTGTGCTCTGCATCTCCCACAGTGGCACAGTGCTTGGCACAACAATGCCATCCCTGCATACTGCCAGCATTTTGAAAGAGATCTCTAGAAATAGCTACACTAGTGACTTAAAAAAAAAAAGCCATTTTCTCTTCACCTTCAGAACTTTTTCATCTGATTAAAGACACTATTATTCTTCTATTAAGACATTATGTGGATGTACCAAAAATGTAAAAGTAGAACATAATATCACAATGACAACATAGAAGTTCTTTGCTCATGGATTAAGAAAATCCATCTTCCTACTGACTTTATTATCTTATGTCATGTGCAGTAGAACAATAATACTCTTTGTCATAATTCCAGTAATTTCTGCAGTTGATCATAACCTACTGTAAAACAAACTCTGCTAAATAAGGCCCCTCAAAACAATGTGCTAGGGGTTTAATGCTTGGAAAATGTAGTGCTTCTCACAGGGGTTTTATCTCTCAGGTGAGATAGAGGATCCAGAATTTTAAAAGCAAAAGGGCAGAAAAAACACTGTCAATACAGGGATAATTCTAAATTATATTTACAACATTCAGTTAAACCAAAAAAAGCCAGAAAAAGAGCAACAAAAGCTGCAGCTTAATTAAAAGATCTTGTAGTTGCCTAAATTAAGGATTAGCAAATGCAGGACTATTTTCACTGAATAACCTCCCACTAAATTTGATGTATCTTCTAACTGAATTTAGGCAGCATTTTACACTGTGTTTACCTTTCAAAATTTCTATACGAACAAGTACCCAAAGAACTACCATTACAAATTTGGTCTGTAATGCAAGAGAGACCTTCAATTGCCTCTCAAATTCTTATCTACAAAATTACAAAGGAATAAGGAAAGAGGATTTTAAAATTTATATTGATTAACAGCATTAAACTTGCATTAAGTTTGGACAGAGGGAACAAGAGGACCATCTGTAGGTTGTGTAGCTAGCCAAGCTGTAGGATGCTTTACAGGATGACTCGCAGAAATTATCATAGTTCTGACTCATAAATGGCAAATTATGTGTTTGGGCTGAAGTCATTCAGCTTTAGCAAAATCAAACATAAGCTTCCAATAGCTCAATGAAAACAGCACCACAATGTAAAGGAAAATAGC
The DNA here is from genome assembly GCF_048771995.1 of Taeniopygia guttata. Taxonomy (NCBI): domain Eukaryota; kingdom Metazoa; phylum Chordata; class Aves; order Passeriformes; family Estrildidae; genus Taeniopygia; species Taeniopygia guttata. The sequence continues at coordinate 75,262,149 of NC_133027.1, read as the reverse complement.
ACTGCAGAACAGTACCAGCAAATGGCTGAAGAAAATACTGCATGCCTTAATGATGAACTAGAGATGGTTTAAGTAACAGAAAACTCACACTAGAGACCCGTGTTTTTGGGATCTTGTAAAGCCATTTCTAGACTGTACTGTAGAATCCCTCTATTCACAGATGTAAAAGATAATTGGATGTGGAGAATACTTGGAGGCGATTCATGTTGAAAGACAGAAATTCTGGCAGAAGGTTTGTAGTTTTATGAGCTAACATTAGAATAAAAAAATCCCTACATTCATCTGCTCTAACAATTCCTGTCTAACATTACCCATGAACTTTCATCCACTTGTGCCTATCTGAAGCCAAATATCTGGGGTTTGGCTAAAGCAAATTTTCTAGAAAAGAATTCAGTTCTGACTTGAAAATTACAAGAGAAGGACAAGCTCACTTCCCAACCTCTAAAATATCACTTCCCACACTCCCAAAAATCCACCAGCAGTTTTTATTGCCGTTGTCAGTGCTGGGGAGGGGGGACAGGCTTCAGATTGCAGTTACAGCTTTTCTCACAGCAGCTCAGTGATTGCCAGAGTTCCCCAGCTACTGCACATGTGATTCACTTAAGTGCCCACTGCACTTTTGGGTTAGTTCTTATCATTAAAAAACCTTTAAATTAGTATTCAAAGAAACACCAAGAAAACTCCACCCTAAAAATGACTGAAAAGCTACCCAAATTCTCATACAATGATTCATTCTTAACTGATAAAAACCTTTTTTCCAAACAAGACAGACCTCTGCTGTTGGATGAAGTTACTGCAAGCTTCACAAAACTTCCTCATATCCTGGAATAATTCCCTTGAGCTGGTTATAGGTTATAGCTTGCAGTGCAAAGCAAGGCTCTTGCTGCACCATGGTGGCATTTGAGGTGGCTTGTTGGCAGAGGTAGCCAAGTACAAGATGAGCTGGTCAGTCCCTCCTTCCTAGTGCATTTCTTCCTGAGGTGCCCATCTCATGGAAACAAACATGTTCAGAATATCATAAAAAGCTGCCCATTGTGACACTGCCACTGTTCTTTAAAATGAGATCCTATAGATCTCACAAGCAGAATTGAAAGATGTAATTTCCAAGACTAAGCAATTTAAAGATTTTAAATGAATGCATATTCCACAAATATCCAAATGCCTGCTTTCAGATCAGCTTTCCATGGACCTGAACTGAGGTCTGTGACACTGAGACTAACATGTCTGCCAGTCACAGCACCCCAAATTGCATGCCAACCCTGTCAAAGTTAAACTACGGCTGTACTCAGGCTACCCAGGGGCCAGTCTCCCTGTCAGATCCCTGTCCCTGTTGCAGTTACTGTGAACTGCAACATTGCTGTGATGGTGTTCCAAATGCTGGAGTTGAAAGTGTGGCTTCTTATTTGGTTAAGAAACAACCAGCATCTCCCCTCGAGCCTTCCATTGAAATAGCAGACTCTCATTTAAGAAACAGAATTATCCATCGTCACTGTTCAAAGCAAGAGCAAGGGGGAAACAGGCTAAAATCCACATTGATAAAATCACTTGGGTTGGAAGCAAGCACTAACAAGGCAACATAGATGAACTACATGCTCAAAGAAGTCAGTCTAAAGTAAGATTTCACTCAGACTCTGCAGCAGAAATGAGATAGTTATAAACTGGAGCATGTTTCAGAGGCCGGAGCTGGAGCAAGAGATATCTGTTTCTTTGAATATTTGATTGGGGTGTGTCTATCCAGAGAATTAAAGTCTTGCTACAAAAACAAGCAAATAATTACACCTATGATAGTTGCTCTCTATGACAAAACTCTGCATTACCATGTGCAACAGAGCTACACAACATCCAGGTTATTATAGTATGACAATGCAAGACACATCACAGCAGTTCAAAACACAGATATGAAAAAAATTATCTGGAAGCTTTGGAGCAGCTCAAGTTCAATACTAGAAATACATAATTGCCATGGTTAAGTTTCACCCTTTTTGGATTTGTTTCAACCTTCCAAGACCTGTTCTCTTTTCTTCAAGACGGTAAGACACTCAAGAGTTACCACTTATTAAAGAGGCACAGTATTGCATTAATGCCACCAGTATAAGCACAACTTCCAATGCCTAAAGTATGACAGTAACATGACTGAGGCAGTTCCATCTGTAGAAAATACAGTGAATGACTATCTTACATAATGCAGAAGTGTTCTGCCAAAGTTCCTCCCTACAGCAGCATCTCTGCTAGCAGCTGGAAAGATGAGCTGTGAGATGTCCAAACTGAAAACTTACATATCAAAAGCTTTGTGGCATCCAAAGCTTAAAGTAAATTTAATCGAGCTTTTTAATTCAGCTTCGTGAGCTGAATGTTCAGTTCTACCCAGCCCACACTAGGTGTCAGCCCTGCCCCAGGATGGCCGGGTGCAGGCATGTAGGGTTACAGGGAACAGGTATTCCCAAAGCACTGCATTTTCCTTCTAGATTACTAAGGGTCAAGCTTGCATAGTGGTCAGCGAAAAAGAATAAAAACAGCTTTCTATTCTCATGGACAAATATTAACAAATTACATGTTTTGTCTTTAAAATGTGTTCTTGTAAAGTTGGGACAATCTTGTCATGTCATGCAGTCATGTCCCCACCCTACTCAGGAGATGGGATTGCAGTTTATTTGCCAGCTCCAGTCTAGCTAGCTCAAGAAAATGTTGCAATACATCCTAAGTAGTATGGGTTAGGGTCTCCACAAAGAGTACATTAGCTCATTAGCTAAAGCTCAATGCTGTCATCACATATCTACTCCTGACACTGAACCTTTCAGTCCCACAGCTGCAGATATATCACAACCAGCTGCAGAGCAACACCTGGTAGGAAATGCACATCATGTTATCTGAAATTATTTCAGGGTGCACTTTACAAGAATATGATGTATTCAGATAAAAGACACAAAATGCACACAGTGTACCTGAGTCATTTCCACCTCACTCCCACAAAAAAAAAAAAAAAAAAAAAACCCACCTCAAACCCACAACCCAGTTACTTAAGGTGTTTGTGACTAATATAGACACAGGACAGGAGAGGCAATACTTCCTATACCACAGAGAGAGGGGCCCAGCAGGCACTTGGCTTCATTTGGCCCTTTTGCCTATGAATGTTTCCAAGTATCACATTACGCTACGAAGGTCACTTACCTGAGTATGTCTGAATTCATGTCATCAGGGTGATACTCAACCCCAAATCTCTGCTTTACTTAAACAAAATTCACATCTACCCATCAGAACACTAAGTTCTGGCAAGCCTGTGAAATTTCATGTTGTGCCACAGCAACACAATGAAAATTATTTAATCCCTTGTATAGAGCTGGCACCATCTTTAGTCACTGGATATTTCTGCTAATTCACACAGACTGAAGCAGAAGAGGGCAGTCAGTCTCCTCAAGACACTCACCTGGGGAAGGAGTTTTGCTCATTTCATATCTTCAAGCCATGAGGAAAGTTGATTCTGGTCTCACACATTGGTTTTGTTGTAAGAAGTGGAACAGTCACACAGCAAGATCTTTCACTTCTATTTCACAGATTTAGTCTAGTATTTATACTGCTATATATGAAGCAAAAATGTTTCAGAAAGAAGAAACCATTAGGTTACTCATTTCAGTCTTGAATAGATCATTTGATCACAATAACTTGCCATATACAATGTGCAGGTAGATTTGGGTGCCCAGATCAGTGCTCACCTGACCCTCCATAAACAACATGCCAAACTCTTTTTCCCAATTCCAAAGGACAATAACAGGAGGGGGAAAAAACTATTTTTGAAGTTTCCGTGTCAAACTGGGCCCCAAGGCAAGTCTCCTTTCCTCACAGGGAGGACAACTGTCGCTCCCTTAAAAAGCTGCAGCATGCAGTCTTAAGACAGGAGTTTCATCAGAAAAATCTGCTATTCAGGCCCAGAAACAGACCCTAAGCCAGATACAGGGCTAAAGGGGAGTTTGGTGTTGATGACAAAATAAGCAATGAGATTTATGAACAAAACACTATGCATTCCCAACCCCAATAAGCTAATCTTCCATTATTTCTTATCTTTAAATTACACAGTCACAAGACAGGTCAAACTCCAGTTTCCATTATATTTTCTGAAAACATTTATCTTGCTCATCTGTGGAAAGCCTAACAGAAAAAAATATCAGTTCTACTAGATAATATTAAATTACTTTTATTTTTACAGAGGTTGAAATACAATTTTAACAATGCAAGTTAGTTACCCTAAATTCAAGTGATCAACAGTATATCTGGACATTGCATGATCCCTAAGTATAACTCCCAAAGAAATAACAGCTAAAAGAAACAGTGCAGGAAGAGCTTCCCCAGTTTTTCCAACACATCTCCAGATACTCTGGCAAAAAAGAAATCAAAATCACAAATCTCAGAGGGTTTCTCCATTCCCTGTGATAAAAAGTCCAATTTCCCTGTCAGCTGCAGATAGAGGTTCAGAGTGTAATCACCCTGCAAATACCACAGGGAAGGCATTCAGCACTTGTATTCTTTTCTGAACAGGATTTGCAAGTGCTCCCCCCATCTTCCAGGGTTTTTTATTATTATGAAAGAAACACCCTAATCCAAGTAGATTTCCTGCTCAGAATTGCACAAGCCATTATTTCCAGACAGCTAGAGACTTATGCTGCTTCTCATGCTGTCAGCATCTGCCTCCTACAGCATTTATTGTGCCATTATATGCTTCCCCCAGCTGTCAGCCAGGAACCCAGGGCTGGTTCATCTCATAAAAAGCAGCTCTCTCAACTCTTCATGCAGGGCCCATCCACATTAGTTAAAGAATAAAAAAGAGGCAGAAGGAACAAGCTAGGCAAAACAGTATTTTAATGACCCATTTATCTCCCAGGGCCTCACCTCATTCAAGCTGTACAGCTGAGAATCCGTATATCTTCTCAAGGGGAAAATTCTCTGCTAAAATCAGCCTCCCAGGTACATTAGAAGCATTTGGTCTGCACATATGCTTTTCTTGCTGGTCAGTGACACGTAAGTAAGTGTATAGCTGGCTTTTTAGCAGTCTAACTGAAGTCCAAGACTTTCAGCAAGTGTAAGGAAAGCTATGCCAGGCACAAAATATCAAATTTAAGAGGAAGCCCTGTAGATTGAGAAGCTTTCTCCTTTAATATCTACAGCAAAGAAGAAGTTTCCAGAAGCACCTGCACCAAACATTTACAACTGGGTCATAAGGAAAGCCGGTGCAAAAGAAGGCTCACAAAGTGTTCTCTGATAGTCACAGTTGTTTAAGCCACCAACCAGATGGTAACAGTTGTTTTGCCACTTGTTGCCTGTAATTATGCTTGCAATGCACTTTTAAAGGCCACCAAGATACTTAGAAATGCAATGAAAGAGTTGTAATGCCTTGAAGGCAAAGATTGGTAGTAGTATTTAGAGAACAGTACCAGATACAGACTACTTAAAAAAAACACTAAACACCAAACCCATCCCCCACCAAAATAAATAAAACTACACACAGGCCCCCAAAAATAACAAAAACCCCACACAATCATAAAACCCACACAAAATAGCATAAAAGCAACATGGACGGCATTTCTGGGTTTTAAGCCTGCTTCAACCCACACGGCAATAGCCAGGAGACCTTCAACTCCAGGCACAGTGGGTGGGAGTTAAGAGCCAGTTTAAAACATGCCATGCTGATGCCTTTACAGCACCTTCCCAGAACCCCCACAGACACAGCACCAAACCTGGCAAACTGATGGAGTCATCACTAAAAACCTGCAGCAAGAACTTGCCATAACTCTACATATCCCAGAAAGTGAACCCTGCTTTAAAGCATTTCATGGGCAAGAGAAGCAATGAGTTGCCATACCAAACCACTCTGTACCTGCAATCAGAGCTCAGTGCACCATTAATTAGCATCTATACTATTAGAAAAGTTCAATAGGAAAAACTCAGGTGCCCCCAGTATGTTCCAGTCTATGGGATTTGAACTAAATGCATATTACAGGCTTTTCAAAGAAGCCTGGTCAAAGTTTCCCCCAAAAGCTGATAGAACAACTTAGGAGAATAGTTTTTTTTAAAAAAAAAAAAAAAAAAAAAAAAAAAGGGGAGGACTGGAAAAACCTGTAAGAATAAAGCTAAAGGATAATTTTGGATTGATCAAATCAGCCACAACAGTGACTCACCATGCAAAGAGATTAACAGTTATTCCATGCAGAAGCTGAACTTAAAAATCTCTTTTCTCCCAATTCAGAAATTGCAGAAAGTTTTTTGTTCCTTGTCAGTTACATCTGAAAATATTCACAAAGCTACATTTGCAAATGAGCTTACTGCAAAACCAAAGAGTTGGAGAAACCAAAATGAGGATCCAAGTATAACAGTGTCAGAGATTCCTGGCTGATCTTCTAATGTGCTTGAGAACTCCTGCTTACCTGTCTGGAAGGAAGATCAGTTCTTCAATTCCAGAAACCTGGAGGACTCCAGGGACAAGAACTGGATTCAGCCTAGCTTCTTCATCAATAGGATTGTATAATCCTTACCCAGACATCAAAGCCTCTGGGGTTTTCAAATTTTATAACAAACAAAAAAAACCCCATGTTCTTAACTTGCACACTAAGTACACATCTGTTCATCTTGAGCATTTTAAAATTATTAAATGTTCTTTTTACACAGATGCTTCAAGGCTGACAGTATGCACACCAAATACTTCACCTGCTCAAAGTCAATTCTTTATTCAAAGCTGGCTCTGAGAACACAAAAAGGTGGGCAATTCTGCCAACTACATGCAGCATATTTCAGGAAAATGACTCACTAAGTTCAAAATGTTTTACACATTTAATTAAGCCTTACACTAACTCCAGTTGGCAAGCAGGAGTATGAATCATGGAAGCCAGACCACAGGAGCAAACTCAAGGCAACACAAGAAGTTAACTGCTTACTTCTGGAGCTGAACAGTGACTTGCTGAAGCAGGGCTCCAGGAGGATACTCCTCACTTCATAGGCCAGCAGAGCACAGATAGGAAGCAAGAGGGAGGCAGAAGAGAACTGCCTTGACTCAAAGCACCAGCCAGTCACTGCTGAGGCACTGGAATCAAGACCTCTGCTAATCCTCACTGTGCTGCCAGCTGACCCTGCAACACTCATCTATTGCTCCCCCCTTCTGTGTCTAATACAAAGAAAGATGCCTTCCTCCAACAAAGGATGGAACATCAAGGACAAAGAGGCCGTGGTAATGGTGTCATTAGAACAACTTTTGTGTCATCACTGTGCACACCACTGTATGTACTCAGTGGTTATCATGCTGTTACCTGACATATTATACACTGCCGTATCCTGAGCTCCTTTATTGAGACAGAGTACTAGTAAAAGAGATCAGACTTGCACAAAACAGTCCTGATGCTGAAATAAAAACATTATTCACATATATGTGCTATCCTGCTGTCCACAGGTTGCCTATTCCCACTGCTGACAGCAAGTGAGCTAAAGTAAATAAGAACATAGAGAGCTCTGAGGGCCCACAAGACCACAGAAAAACATACAACAGACATTTAATTTGAAAGGATCCACAGAACATCCATTAGATCTTGTTGGGGAAGATGAAACAGGAAAGCCTTATAAATATGATTGCCTGGCAAAAGATTTAGAAAATACAGATATTGAGACAAGAACAAGTTTTGACATACCAAACCTTAGTTGCTGAACAACTAGAAAGCAATAGTACAGCCAGGATGAAGACAATCCCCCTTCTCATTAAACAATGCCCTTTACCTACAGACAGGTCCAAAGGTCAAATGGAATGTTCTGTCTCATCCCCCAATGTATGGTTCATCCCACACCTGTAACCCTACCCTGAAGCATCAGGTATCTGTGACCCCATTGGCCCAAGTCTTCTTCCAGCCCACCTTGAAGCCCCCTGATAATGAGTGCCCGAGGGACAGGACACGCTCTTGGAACTTCCTCTTGGGACCCTTTCCTACCATCCTCTGCCTGTTGCCTCTCCCTGCCCCCACTCCCTAGGGCCTGCCATGAGTTGCACCTGGCAACTCCAAGCAGGGCCCTTTACCCTGTATAATAAACCACATATTCTAAGACCAGACTTCAGAGATCTCTTGTCTCCATCCATCCAGACCGTCCTGGAGTCCAGCACTCCCCACAAGATGTGCTATAAATCAGCCTCCAACATGACCTTAGAAAAAAAAGTAGAGAAGTAGCACATGGGAAAAAACCATACACACCACTAGCTGGTTGCAAGGAAACCCAAGTAAAACACAGTCATTGTCCTTTGCACTCTTACAATATGAAATATGTACAGCTATTAGTCTATGCCTCTCCATCCTCAACATCCTGACCTGCAGAATGACTAGCTTACCATCTTGGACAAGGGGACACAGACAATCTTAGCACAGTCAAGATCTCACTGTTATCATTTCAGCCAGCACAAAGCTGTACAGCTGAGGGCAGACATTCTGCAGAACAGAGGTGCAAGAAGATCAGAGGTCCCCATTGCAGCAGTAGATTAGGTCTTTCACAGGCATGCTCAGATCTGCTTCCTTGGTCGAGTTGAGACCATTAAGAAACATTCTGCCAGATGCAGTTATTGCCCTCCCCTAGTCAAAGGGCACTGGTGTTACACACAAAGCTCAGAAGAGAGATACTTGTGGTAGAGGTTGTACTGACTTTCAAGACTTGTCCCACTAATGCACTTGAGGCTTCAGGTGGCAACGCCTACCTTGTAGAAGGAAAGATTAATTCTTCAACCATTCCCACACTATTAATCTGAACATTGCTGAGCTCCTCACCATAGCTACCGACACCGAGATATCAGACAGCAAAAATCTTCATGCAACCCTAAACCAAGCCCGATTCAAACCAGTAAGTAAGCAGGGAACCTTCTTATACTTTTTCATTCACCTTTACCTCCACAACAATGTTGTACAAGATATGCATCAAGCCTGGATATCAAGTAATAATTATTTAGTATTGTGCTTTACTGCTTATATATTTGTTGGATACTGGAATCAGATATTCATAGGATTTGATCACTTATCTTGTCTGCTTACAGAAGTAAACAAACTACAGACTGCAAACTGACAAATACCATTCAGAACTACAGACTGCAAACTGATAAATACCATTCAGATCTCTGAGCTACACGACTCTTCCTTTCACTCAACAAGACTGTCATCCACAGAAACATTAATATCTGCAGCAGGATTGCTTCTCATACACCATTTCCAGATGAAATCTCTCTGTGAAACCAGATGCATACTCTGGAGCTTCAGGGCTACATTGCTCTCCCTGAAGTGTGATGAAACCTTATGCCAGGCTAGGAAAAACCAACAGCAGGAAATTCAAGAGAATAAACCAATCAGATAGAAATAAATGCAGGCACACACCACAAAACTCCTACCTTGACAGATCTTCTGGCTACTCTTTGGGTTAGGTGTGCCCTATGTATCTAATCTACAGCCTAACAAATTTCAAAGAAATTAGTTTGAACTGAGAATGAAGGATTCTTCAGTTTTGTCCTAAAAGTTAACAGAAGTATACATACCTGGCAAATGTCTTAGGCATTCAGGATTGTCATTTTCTTCAAGTGTTTGGCTGCTAACAGTACAAGAGACCGCTTTAGGCATCTGTTGAGAACCAAGAACACCTTTGTGCATCAAGCTACCCAGCACACAGCCCTGCTGGGATAGGGCCCTGCCCTTGCTGGGAGACCAAGACTCCTTCTGACAAACAGGACAACCCAAAAGATGCTGCCCTAGAAAAACTTCCCTCTGGAGAAAACCCATCCTCTCCACCTCTGCAAACAGCTCTGCAGTGCAACTGCAGGACAGGCTCCAAGCAGACCTCACCTCAGCCCTGCTGTGCCAGGTGCAGTCAGGAATACTGCAGTTAGGAAGCTGGGATTCAATAATCATCCTCTTGCTCTAGCTTTCATTTTAGGAACAGAAGTCAGCCCTCCTTCTACTGCAACACTGCCCTTTCTAAGGAGCTTCCCAAAATGACTTGAAAGAGATGAAAAGACCAAGGATTTCAAAGACTTTAACTAAAATCATAAGTAAATAACACATCCCTCACTGTGCCCTCCCTGTTCAGCTCTGCAGTGTGCTCAGAGTAGCCTTCAAGACCACTGCTGCAGCATTTCAAGCAGGATTTCAGAAACAGTTTCCAGATGACAGACACTCAGAGGTGGCTCACTGACATAACCAAAACATTACTTATGCAGTTTAATTCTGTTGTAACAGCTTTCTTTATAGGAAGGGTGACTCACAATCCTTAGCTTTCTTAAAAAAGAAATAAAGCAAAATACATTAAAAGCTGCCGTAATATATACTGTACAAAAAGTCTTTCAAGACAGTTCATCATAATAGAACACTTTTTATAGGAAAATGCAGGAGATTATACCAACTAAACATGAATGATTAATAGCACAAACCAGGAAGAAATCTACTCAAATAACAGGTCTCATGTACAAGAGTATATCTGCTTTAACAGTACCATACTGCTCACTGTTCTGTTTGCAATGTTTGTTTCTATAAGAGGTATTGTTAAATATTCATATTACCTTTTCACCTCAGTTAAATTAAGAATTGAACTGAAAAGATAAAGTTTTAGATTAATAAAAACTGAGGACTTCTCAGTTACTGATTACTGGAGGTGAGAACTGTGGTTGCTAGTATACAAAAGCTTGTTCAAGTGCTAAATATGAATAAATATGCCTAATCTGCAGACTTGTAACCTAGACCATCCCAAATAACAGAAGACACCAATGAAAGAGATAGACTGTGCTTCAATCATCCATCATATATGTGAATGTTAGTTGGAATCCACTACACTTTCCCTCTTTTTGGTTGATGTTTGTTATCAGAAAGAATACTTGTTTAGTCTAAACAACCTAGTAATCACTGTAATTACTGATCTCACACAATTAAAAAGGGCAGAAAACATATACAAAATAAAGACTAAAATAGCAATCAAGAAATCCACATCCACTTTTGATGAGACAAGTCTGAGCAGGAAGAGAATTTGTCATTTACAAAACTCCTCATATCCAAAACTGAAATTTGTGTAATTACAAAGAGGTCATTTGATCATGATACCTACACTTCAAGAAACTTAGATACACCAGGAATTCCACATAGATGCTGGATCAAAGTTTTGAACAGCTGGTAACTTGCAGTTAACTTCAGAGGCACAATATTGTAAAAACACCCACCTGCAACCCTAGACATCAGATCTTTATATGCAGCCCCACACTTTCCTGGTGTTGAAGCAGCTCTGTTCCACAGAGGTGACAGACAACATGACTTTTCTGGCCACCTCTCAGAAATGACTGGCTGAATGAGACAAAGCATCTGGTAGTTTTAAGCATCCAAGTGCTTGAGAAGAGGTAATTTGCCTTCCTTCTTGACTTTCAAAACTTATGCAGTGTTGTTTTTGTTGCTGCTCTGAATACTTCACATGCCACTTGTAAATGTCAATATAATTTTTGTGAAAGCCTGAGTGCAATAAGCATGCCTGAGTACTGATCACACATTCTATAAATACAAAACTTGTGCAAGTGTACTTCATTTGTCATTCAAAATGCAGCCAGACTAATTTATTACCAAAAGCTCCCTTTCTAGTCAGCAGGGAAAACTAGTCAAGTCTTGAAAAAAATAAACTGCCCATGAAGCACATAACTACCTAGAAACAAAAGCTTAATATTTGACATCTCCAATAACAACATAATTCTTCTGTGTCTAATCATGCCCATTTGAGATTTTTTTTTTATTTTTTTATTTTTATTTAGAGCTACCTTCTGATTTTTTCCCATCAATCTTCGGAAGAAAGTGTTCAGAGGAAGACTTTCTTCAAAAATAACAGTGCCCATCTTGCTTCTTTGTCATATTACTTTTCCTTATGGTGAAAGTTATTTATTAACCTTGGAAGTGGCAGGAAAGAAGAGCAGAAGATTCAAAGAAATAAGTGTCATTTCAATACAAAACACTATGTTCTAAGGAGAGAAACCACAGAGTGAGCAAGAAAATTATAGCAATCTAGTAGGGGAAAAAAGCAAAACAATTGTAAAATGAATTATAAATTCATTGTAATGAAGATAAATTTTTTTTTTTCACCCTAAAGTTGTAACCATCTGCATGTAAATTGTAGTTTGTTTCTATTTTAAATAACACATCTCTCTAGGAGGCACCACACTCATCACAGAAACAATTTATCCTTGACTCTGGGGACTGCCAAGTGACTCATCTCTCCTGATGACAATTCACTCCCAGCCAGCATGCTCTTGGGCACCAACAGCCATTACAGTATAAGATTATTTCATGAGGGAATGGTTTTCCCCAGATGAACTTTCATCTGTCTTAAGTAATAACTCTTGTTCAAAATCAAGCAGCCTAATTCCATGAAGCGTTTTACATCTTGCAAATACTGTCAGAACCTCTTTTCCCTGTTCAGCGTGACATTTGCTCAGTTGTGACCACTGAAGTGCAGTCCGCAGCATTTATGTTAAAAGCTTCCAAATACAGTATACTTTCTGTGCATCCATGGGCCTATCTATTTGATTAAATCAGAATTGGTCATTTTAGTGTCCACTTAGCAAAAAATATCTGCTTGCTTAGGTGTTTGTTCCATCACTAAACACTGCAAGCTTAAAAATCCAACACACAATAGAACACACCAACAAAACCCACATCACCCACGCATTGTCCCTGAACTCTGTAGGTTGCACCACCCCACTGCACCAGCACTTACTGGAGTATCAAGAATAGAGATGAAATCATCATCACATCAAGGTCCTGATTCAATAAAGGTTCAAGAAGATCAAGGCAAACAGATATAGAAGTTACACTTCAATACGAGGGAGCATCAGCTGTTATCTCAAGGGAACCTCTGCTGCCAACTATAATTATCAGTGACTTCCTCTACCAGCTAAAAACCCATCCTTTAGGATCTCAAGAGATACAGAGTCCATTTTTGCTTCTGAAAGACTAAGGTTTGCGAGAAACAGAATCTGTCACCCTTTGGCCACAGAGAGAACAGTTTCAATGAAAGTTGCCACTCACCACAGACAGCAGCATTTAGCAAAGGCTGCAGAGAGCCAGAGGGGTTGAAAACTCCTGAAAAGGGTTTTGAAGAAGTTCTTTTAAAGTGCTGTTATCTTCTCTCTAATGCATCAGAGCCACAACAGCACACTGTCTGAAAGCAGTAATTCAAACCAGAAACAGTGGTGGTGCAATAACAGCTAGAACCAAAAATTGTAATATGAATGGGATATCATATATAAATATGTTGCTAAACTTATGTTTAAGTTCAAATGTCAGAAGTCTTTCAGGTAATGTAGTAAGTTTTTCTACACATTGGTTACTTCCAAAATTTGAAGTTTTCTGTGTCTCTGGTTGCTTTATGAAACATACAAGGGGACAAAGAAAAAAGTGGAAAAATAATAGGCTTTCCTTTTACATTGATATCTCCCATATGTCTGCCTTAATTCAGTTGAGACAGTGACAACAAGAAACCAATTTACAAGGAATCATAAGTAACAAAATTCTATTTCAATAAGAGTAGCACAGCTGTTGCTCTATCAGCTTCTCTTTCGTTGCTGGGATTCTGAACACAGGCTCTGGGGTGCAAGAGAAGGAGGAGACATTTCATTCATTCCATGACCCCAGCTGTTCCCTCTCACGTTTTAGCCACCCAAAGTCAATGACAAAACCTTTAATCTTTATCAAGGACACATGTTTTTATACACTATTTTTCATGGAGTTAAATAGAAACCAATATTCTGTTGGTAGCCCGATCTACTTCATTCCAAAACAAATCTCAGTTATTTACTCTTTTTAAAAGTGCTAGATGATAGGAACTGTAGATGAATACATTTTGGGCATTAAAATAGTTTCTAAAAATCAATTTACAAGTTATTACCTACCAAATCCTTTGTAAGAGCTAAATACTAGGGATTACTTTTTTTAAATGAAAAATCTTAAGTAAAACAGCTTACACTGCCTACAGCACATGCTCAAAGAATATAGAAAGGAGAAATAATTTGTTTCTTAAATACTTCACCAGTGCCATTGTGTAAGAATCTGTGCAAGGTCATAATTTTCCAGTCAGGGCCTGTATTTGAGTTCACTGAGCATCTATTTGTATAGAGAGAAAAAAAGTCATCCCAGATAGATGCCTAGAAATAGTTCTTTTATAAAGGTGTGTAGCATGATATCTGAACTTGCAATTACATACTGTGATTATAAAGCATTATTTGATACAAAAAAAAATATTACTTCAAACCTTTTTCTTAAACAAGGTTCCTTAATTCTGAGTGTTTGGTGGTCGATGGGTTTGGTTTCTTGGTTTTTTGGAGGAAGCAAAAAGCCCAGTATGTTCAGTAAACATGTTGCTGTCATCTAGCAACCCAAACCAGGCTTCCCTCCTCAAAAGTTTTTTACATCACATTACAAAATTGTACTTCTCTACACTTTGTGGTATGGCACATTTGACAATAAGCTTCCTATTTGTTTTTCCCAGACATGAGAAGCTCCTCTTGCAGGCCAAGTTTTTTAAAAGGTACAGACTTCTTGTGATTATATGTGTAAACACATACCAAGAAATGTCTAGTGTTCTGTGATCATTTCTGACAACTAAAACAACTCACAAAGCAGGAGAAAAATTAAGTCATTCTGTTTGAAAGACCTCCATGCACATGTTAATCTGTGACCTACAAGCTCAACCACAGAGATGCAGATTTTTTCCTTTGCTGTTCAGTCATTTATAATTACTATTAAAAATCATCACCAACATAGAACTAGTTTTATAATGGATTGAATACTGTATACCAGCTGCACTGAGACCTTTAATTAATTGAGGTGGGAGACAAGTGGAAGTTCAGCAGATAGTACTGGGAAAAAAAAAAAAAACAACTACCAGCTCTCCAACTTTGCAAGTAAAACAACTCTCTTACTGGAAAACCAGAATGTTCTGACCTGCTTTAAGTTCACTGCTGTTTTTTTTCATGAGACAAATAGATACATCAGCAACTCTAGTGTTGGTGTGCACTGGTTAAGCTGTTTTGACATAATCCTAGTGAAAATCACAACAAACAGCCTGGAAGCACTCCCTATTGTCTCTGTAGTTGAATATGATTCCAGTCCCTTTGAAAGAGAAGCTGCTGCTGGTGGCTCAGCATTATGCTGGCCTAGATGTGCCTCAGCACTGTGGCAGGTACCCATTGCAGACAACCTGTCCAGGAATAAGCAGAGGCCTTCTTCAGGCAACAGGAAGAAGCCTCATATGCACAGATCCTAATCCTCAAAGAATCCACTTTATCCTTGTATCTTCTGAAAAATCAAAAGCAATCCAAGAGACTTCTGCATTGACAAATTCTTGATACAGGAAATTAACAAGCCAAAAAGGGAAGTTGTTCTGCTGGACCTGATCCTTACAAACAAGAAGGAACTGGTCAAGCCTGAAGTTCCAGAGCAGTTTTCCTTGCAGTTGTCATAAGAAGCTAAGGATCCCAAGACAAAAGAGCAAAGCAAAAGTCAAGGTCACAATTGCAGACTTCATCAGAATAGATTTTGTTCCCTTGAGGTACCTGCTTGGATGAATCCCATGGCAGAAAGAGGGGTCGAGGACAGCTGGATAATTTTCAAGGATCACCTCTCCTCCTAGCTCAGGATTTGGCCACCCTGACCAACAACAACAAAACAAAACAAAAAAAAAAAAAAAAACAAACAAAAAAATAATATCGTGCAAAGGCATCCAAAGGCCTGCAGGAATGAAAAAGGAGCATCTGACAAACCTCAGACATGCAAGAGAAGTATATCTAAATGGAGGAAACAAGTGTCCAGGAGCAGCATGAAGACGATTAGGCATGTAGTTGTGGTGTCAGGAAAGCCAAAGCCCATGTGCAATTCCATCTGGCGACAGAGGTAGAGAGCAACAAGGACTGCTATAGTTCCAGCAGCAACAAAAGAAATACCTTTAGTCCTGCTACTGAGTGGGGAAAGAGATATGGTGACAAAAGATACAAGAAAGCCAAGGTACCCAGTACTTTCTTTGCCATGGTCTTTACTGGTAATTCTGAGCCTTTAGGACTCCCAAGCCCCTGAAAAAAGGTGGGAAAGAAGGATTTGGCTTTAGTGGAGGAGGGTCAGGTTAGAGGGCATTTAAACAAACACAACATATCCTGCAAAAAGAATGTGGGACTCAATGAGATACATCCACTAATGCTGAGGGAAGTGACCAATATAATTGTGTGGCCACTCTCAGTACTCTGAAGATGCATTAGAAAAGCAATGGAAGCAATTGGAAAAGCTTCTTGAGAGGTGTGAGAAAGGACATAGTTCCTCTTTTCAAGAAGGAAGATCCAGCAAATTGCAAGCCAGTCAGCTTCACCTCAGTACCTGAAAGGATGATGAATCAAATCACTCTAGAAATAATTCACAAGCATATGAATGGCAAGAAAATTATTTGCTGTAGTCACCATAGATTTGTGAAGAGGAAAATTGTGCTTAAACAACCTGACAGCCTTCACCATTTTGAAGAATGAAGGTGCAGGCTTCAAGTAAGAATTTTGACACTGTCTCCTACATCATCTCAAGCAATAGAAGGACTGATTGAATCAGATAAGCAAACAGTGAGATGGATCAAAAACTGAACTACAATACCCAGAGGGTTGTGATCAGCACAAAGTTCTGTTGGAGTCAGTCACTGGCATACCCGAGGGATCAACACTGGACCTTGGATTATTTAATATATTCATTAATCATTTGGATGATTGGGCAGAGTATACACATTACAAGTTTGCAGATGCTACAAAATGCAGTAACAGCTGGTAACACCAGAGAGTTGAGCTGTGTCCAGACAGACTTCTGCTGACTGAAGAAACTGGCCAACAGTGTTACCCTGAAGTCTGGCAAAGGAACATTCAAGGTTCTGTAGCTCAAAAAAAAAAAAAAAAAAACCCTATGCTACAGGCTAGGGGCTACACAGCCAGAAATCATCTTTGCAGAGAAAGACCTTGGCACCCTGGTGGAAAAATTCAATTAAACCAGCTGGCAAAAGAAAGCTGACAGCACTCTGGGCTGTATTAGAGAAGATGTTGCCAGCAGGTCTGGTGGAATGATCCTTCTCTTCCATTCAGCACTGCTAAGACATCTGGAGTGATGCCCTGTTCTGGGTTTATGCTGTTCAAAAAAAAAAAAAAAGACATGAACATACTGGAACAAGTGAAGGTGAATCATCAAAAAAATAAACAATGGAAGAGTAGTTCTGACCTACAGAAAAGATTCTGAGAAAGCTAGAACTGTACACCCTGAAGAAGACAATGCAGGAGACTAGAATGGAGAATGTGTCTTATTCACATATATAAATACCCAAAGAGAGAAAATAAAAATTACAGAACAAGACTCTTTGCAATGCCAGTGAAGTGACAGAAGGCAGTGAGCACAAACCAAAACACGGGAAATTTTAGACATTAATGTTTTCTTTTCCTCTTAAGGTGACCAAACGCTAGAACCAGGTCCCAAGCAAGTTTGTAGAGTCCACTCAAGGCACAACTAGATGCAGTAACAAGCACTTTCCCACCACTGACACTGCTTTCAGCAAGGCAGGGAAGGTTGGGCTAGATGAGCTCCAGAGGCACCTTCCAACCTCCATTTTTCCATGTTTTTCATAGAAAATATCAGTTTTTTATGTTGCCATGAATATGTTTTGCCTTGATAACAGTAGCACTAGAGCAACAAATATTTCCACTGATGTGCAGGTTTCATGTTTTCCTCATAGGGATCATTCAATGCAGTTTTCCTTCAGTTCCTAAAAAGCATCACACTGGCTGTTACTGCCATTAATTATAGAGACTTGATCTTTCACTGACAATCCAATAAATTCATATCCTCGCTATAGACAGTGGCAGAGCCTGCAACATGGGCTTATCATGAGCTACACACAGAGCATCCACCTTTGCTCCCTCCAATTTTATTGCTCACATTTTCACCAGTGCACACACTATCAGCAGAAGTTACATGTCTTTGGAAACTACACAGGAGTTAAAAGCCAGCCTAGGTACTGCCATTTCAGTTTTGCTGGGCAATTTTGTTTGTCTATCAGCATTCCCACTGCATATCTGCTCTACTTTCCCCAAGAGCCCCATGCAACATTTAAACTAGAGGATACAAATATTCTTGAAAGGGTAAAACAGATCAAAGTAGAGTTACAAGATAGCTTCTGAATGCTGCAATTTCAAAGGACTGCGAGCTGTTTTGTACATATACTCATTTTAGAAAAATGTGACAGTTTGGTACCAGCTGCACCTTCAAGGAAGTTTAGATAGAATCCAATACTTTGATCTAGATTAGACCACAGGACACATCACCCTTAAGTATGCTGGGGTCTCTAACCAACACAGATGGTCAGACTTATCCCCCTCTATCAAGAAAAGGCTATTTTGTCAAAAAGAACCTCTAAAGGAAAAACTGCATCCCATAAGATGGGAGGAGTATAAAATCCTCTTAAGGAAATTTCCATCCACTAATCTGCTTGCTTTTGTGACAGGACAAACAGGCTCTGTGGGATGTTCCTCATCCTAGGGAAAAGCTCTGATAGCAACCCTTGGTAATCTGGGTGACATTTCTAGAGCAGAGCTGACACAATGCTCTAAGGCCAAGATAAGTCTCAGGAACACTCGCTCTAGCCAACAACCCCTTTAATTTATGCCCCCAAGACATTTAAAGAAATTGTCCATCAACAGGAAAATCAGATCTCAGAAAACAATGAGAAGTGCAGTGTTTACAATGCATTTTATCACCATCTCATTTGTCCACACTATACACAGCATGGGATAAACAGGAGGCCAACATAGCCTAAGGCAGGAAATTTACAAAAACATCCCTTAAGCAGGCATGAACAACTGCATTACATGATTTAAATTCACTCCTTAGGTCACTCTTCGATATCTCTCAACCAAAAAATATTCCTTGGGGTTGGGCACAGCACAGCTATCAGTCACCTGAGGAGTAGACTGCTGTTTCTTACAAAACCACTACAGCAGGACACAAGTTCCATGAAAATGGAAGAGGCTTACAGACTGAGCCAGCAAAGGGCTGTAATAGAATGGCAGCAGCAAACAAAGGGAGAAAATAAATCAGAAAGAAACACCATTATAGATATTAAATTGCACACAGCAATGTTTACATCAGAAAATGAGAACACGGGATTAAGGTTTCTAGCAGTTATTACATGCCTTTTTTTCTGCCAAATTTCAAACTTAAAAATTATATGAAGCATCCCTAATGGAAATTAACTAGGTTTAAATTAATTTGGGAAATGAATGGTAACTCACAAAAGAGTCCTCCTAAACCCCCCAAATCAGAAATTTTCTTTTCAGCCATTGCCTCAAAGAAAGTGATGAACCAAGCTATCTGCACTTGATTTCTTCTCCAAGCTTTTTAAAGAGTAATTTACTGCTGTTTTCAAGAAATAGTAATGGAAAGAGGAAAAAAATCCATTTGGAAGTCACACTCATTTCAAAGATCAAAGCTGAGATTTCTTCCTCCTTCCTATCATTAGGGGGTTAAACTATGCCTTCAACATAGTAAAAATTACCAAAACCACATCCTTGCACAGAAACCCAGACATCAAAGGTAAGTTTTATATTTCAAGGAGTAAGAGATACCAGGAAGTTGATCTTCAAAAGGTTGTTACTTAGACATGCATCTCTGCAGCCTCCCTCCGGTCCTCAGGGGATTCAGTCTGCTTTGCTTCTGGACATCAGCAAATGGCTGATGATCTATCAAGCACCCCTTGGGTCACTCTACACAAACCAGCAACACTTTGCACCGACACATAGGACCAGTGTCAAGCTTTGCCCTCAGCTCATCATAATCCTGAAGGATGATTTGACCTTGCCTGCTTTATATCTTCGTATGATTTATTTGGCATTTAAACACTGAGGCAAGACTTACCTTTTCTTGTAGGTTTGGATTTGTTTGTCTGTCTTAATTAGCACAACAGGACAGTGCCACAATAATAGAAACAACAGATTAACTTGAAGCAAAGGGTTAGCTCAGTCTTATTGTGGTGAAGAGCCAGCCAAGGGAACAAGCAGTAATGACGTCAATTTAAGAGTGGAATTAACTTATGCACAATTTACAATACACAAACCTTGTTAATAGACAGCTACTCTTTTTAAGGTCATTACAAAATGGTCTCTGCAGTAAAACTATATACTCAAAAAGTTGTGTGCTCTTTCTTGGAAAAAATGCACAGCCAATACCTGTAAAATAAAGTTCCTCAACCTCTAGTTGAATGCATCTTTTTATTCCTCACTTGACCTCGTAATAAGAGACCAAAAATGGGTTGGCTTTGTATCTTGAAAGCTACAAGTATGTGGAGAATATGTACCAGAGACATTTTTTTTCCATTAAGACAGAAGGTGATATTTTAATTTGTTAACATTTGTGTGGTCAGCGAATCAGCTGATTTACCTCTTTTATTGGTTCTTCATCCAGGGCAGCATCTTCCACTACAGTCTAGTAAACAGAGAGAAGAAAAGAGAAGAAAAATCCTGTAAATATACGCTACCAAGAAAGACAATTTTAAGCCATGATCTAGTAAAATTAGTCTGAGGCAGTTGCTTTCAATTCATCCTACTATAGTAGGCTTGTTCAATTCTTCACACTTTGCACAGGTGAATTAACCTTTGAATCCATAGGGACCTGCTTTCTCCAAGATCTATATGTTAAGAGAAGAAAGCACAATTAAAGAACTATTAAAATTGCTGATGAATAGTTGAAGCCAAATTTGTCATTGAATCGATAAAGAATAAAAGATTATTACTGAAAAAACTAGAGAAACGAAACATCATTTCTTACTGGGAAGAAAGAATATGTGTGTATATATAGGAGCAAATTTTCTAAACACTCAGCTTACATTTAAATGCTGTGCTTACTGAAAATCATTAAGTGATGAACCCTTTGGAAAACAGTCAGAAAGATTACATAGAGCTTGATCACACAACCCTTTATCAGGAAAAATATTCCCAAGGCTGTAATTTACTATCCTATCCATCCAGCTTGAGTGGGATCAATAGTTTTGCCTACTCTCAAAGAAATTCAAGAACAGCAAATATCCTAATTTTCTTGCTTACTTGTCAAACACAATTAATGACCTCCTGAGTCAACAGGTGAAAGCAGCAGTATTTCACTCTAATCTTCCTTTACACAAACATAATACAGAACATGCCCTTGATGAACTCTTCCTTATCAAGTGATTGATTTACTATAAAAGCTGTCTTTAATATCTGCAAGTCATTCACCTGAGTCATGCACAGGCACTCAAATG
This sequence comes from Taeniopygia guttata, assembly GCF_048771995.1. Classification (NCBI taxonomy): domain Eukaryota; kingdom Metazoa; phylum Chordata; class Aves; order Passeriformes; family Estrildidae; genus Taeniopygia; species Taeniopygia guttata. The sequence continues at coordinate 75,240,828 of NC_133027.1, read as the reverse complement.
TCTGTTTTAAAAGGGTTTTTGGCATTAAGGAAGGGAAGGAGAAAGAGGTCCATATGTATCAAAGAATTAAACTGTCTCCCTCCTTGTCTACTGTGACAAGCTTGCATGAAAAAGAACTTGCAAACAACCATTAAAACATTTTATCCCACACAGATTCAGAGACTATGACAGTTCTCTTGAATCAGTACAACTACTGGTGTTTAAGCTGCATTCAGCTCATTAAAGAATAAACGTTTCCCCTGTTTGAAAATGTCTTCATAGACAAGAGTCCACAAGAGATGAAATTAAGTTCTATGTGTTTTCACTAGATTTGAGTAAACAGTACTTCAGCAATTCTATCTACAGCATGATCTAAAATGGTCTAAAGTTATAGCCTATCTTTATCGTGTTTAGAGACAGCAATAAATAGAGCCAATAAATGGCATTTTATATCTTGTTCCTATCTAAACTACAGGAGTTTATGCCTGCAATTCTTTAATCCTCAACTTTTTGTAAGTGAAATCTCAGGAAATGAAGGAACAATGCAGCTCAGCTATGCTGTTCTTTCAAGCAGAAAAGAAAAACAAAAGCACCACCAAAACCTACAAGCCCATATATCTGATTATCTATCATTGCAATGGGTCAATTATCCTTGATAAGGAGATCCACACAGTTTCCTCTGAAAGAAAGGTCTAAGTAGTTCTCTACCAGGGAAAGAGATAACAATACAAAAGATATTGCCCCAGACGATGTACATTGGGCTTTAGTGCAGGATTTACCCTGCGATCTAAGGGAGTTTTCCCCAGAAATTGACAACAGAAAAAGCAATGACTTTCCGTCTGGGCCAGAAAGGAAAAAAAATTGGGCATACAAAAAACGAACCGATTTTAGAAAGGAGGGAAGGAGGAAGAAACAAAAACAGGCATGTATATGCACTTTGAATACCAGTCAACAGAAAGGTAGACTTGGGAGGGGAGCACCACTTCCATGATGATCAGCAGAAAACTGTTCACCATAAATATAGCTATACAAGTCTTCTCATTGTGAAAGTGATTTAACAAGGTGTCAGCTGACTTCTAAAACAAAGAGGAATGATACACAGTTTCCCAGGTATAACCTGTTTATTAACCCTTGGATTCCTTGCATCCCACAAAGTGGAACAAGTGACAGTATTCAGAAGTGAATTACATTATTTTGGGACTTTGCAAGTCCCCCACAGCTTGTTTTTAATCTAGGGACTCCAGAATGATCTGTGCTGGTAGAATTATTATTCTGCTGTATTATTTACATGCACAAACTAGCACCTAGCATGAAACCTTTCCTGCAGTTCAGCAGCTCCTTTTGAGTCAAGTGTTTTGTGTTCTCCATAACCTGTCTGGCTCAGTTACACTTGCATCTTTCCCTCTTAACAAAACCCCTTTATAGTATTTCAATCAAACAAGGGGATGGGAGGCTAAAAAATAAACACCAACACCTCCCGCCTCACAAGTTTAATTCATCTGTTTCTACCACCTCTGTTAAAAATGTGCATCCTGTGCTGCAAACAATTGACCTGAAATACTCTGGGCTTTTTGCACTGCTAAACAGCCCCAGAAATACTCAGGAACCTACCTTGTCCCATGAGAGTACAAAAACCATAAAACCATAGAATAACCCAAGCTGAAAGGTTGGAAACCCACAAGAACTACAGAGCGCAAATCCTGCAGAAGACATCCCCAAGAATCACACCATGTGACTGAGAGCACTGTCCAAACACTTCTTGAACTTGAATGATGCCTTTCTTGACACAAGATAACCCCAGACTGCAGGTAATGAAAACACTGCAAAACAAATTGTGAGCGCACACAACAGAGCAGCCAGCTAATTATCACAGCACCAGCTTTCCAGTACGACCCGGAAAGCAGAGTCTTAGGCTAAGAGGTAATGGGCAAATGGGTAATCAGAACCCAGGTGAGGTCCACGGACCTATTCGAGCCTCAAATTACAGATCACACACTTCATGCTTAAATGTGAGCCCGAGCACGACTCAGCCCACTTTGTGGGTTTTCCATCTGTTGTATACGCTCTTTCCTTTCCAGCTACCGCAGTCCCCCGGGGCACGGCTCCGACCCGAGCCCGGTGCCGGGCGGGCGGGCAGGACAGGACGGAACATCCCGCACTGCCCGGGCTCCGCGGCTGCCGCTCCAAACCGCTCCGCCTGCGAGGCAACAGGTCCCCGAGCCTCGCCTGCTCCCCGCCCTCCGCAGCGAGCAGAGCGAACGAGGGATGCTCATCACACCCCATTTCGTGAGGTTTGGGCACCACCGAGGTGCTTCCCCCAGCGGAAAAGGGGAACCAGCAGCACCGCTGCTGCCGCACGCCCTCGCACCGCTGCCGCTCACCTCCGTCTCCATGGGCTCCACCTCTATCCCTTTCCATAGCTCCAGCAAGTGGGCGATCGGCATGCTGGGCGATTCCTGCCCGAGGACGGGACCAAGCACTAGGAGAGCGCGTCGGCCGCTAGCGGGAGCGGAGACGGGAATGTGTCGGGGGGGTCGGGACACGGCGCCGAGTGGGGCCGGGACCCTCCACCCACCCGCTCGGCAAAATGGCTCCGCGCTGGCCCGGGGGAGCCGCAGGCGGGGCGCGGGCGCTCCGCAGGCGCGGGAGGCAGGACAAGGCAGCGGCCGCCGCTCCGCAGCCGCCGACGGACCCTCGCCGCCCCGTCCCGTCCCTCTCGGCGCCGCGACCGCCTCGGCTCGCTTTGAAGCTGGGGGAAAGTTGCTGCGGAGGATGCTGCGGCGGCGGCGGGCGCTGCTACGGCAACGGCAGCGCGGCCCCCCCGCCGGCCGGGCCCGCCCCGCCCGCAGCGCCCGAGGAACCGGCGGGGCCGGGGCGAGAACGGCGCCGCGGCCGAACTGCAGCGGGAGAGGCAGCAGGACAATTAGTTCATAACCGCTGTGTAGAACGTTGGAATCCTGAAAGAATGCGCAGCTAACAGAAGGGTATCTAAGGTTTACAAAGCCCCGTATTAGCCCAGTCTTAAAAATAACTGGCTATGACTTCCTTTACTATGTTACCTCTGTACTACAAAGCTTGTAGTAAAGTCTGTTTATTCACGTGCCCTTTCCTTTTCCTTCAAATCTCATAAGCTGTTACAACCTTACTAAGCATGACAACACACCACATGCCCACCTGCCAGAGACCATGGTTTATGCAGATATTGATTTCAATTCTTCTCAGATTTAAGACAAATTGTGCATTTTAGCTTGTTTGGGCAACTTCATCAGGAACCAAAAGGTTTTAGTGTTAAATAAATCATTGCTCTTCAAAGAACCATTTTGGAATGAAGGATCAATATGCAGAGTACATTTTTCATCTGTTCATGCTCAAAATGCCATAGTTTGCTTCCATATAAGCAGTACTGTACAAATTCAACACAAGCTTTCATTAACAACAAAAATTCTTCTACCAGTCTACAAAGCAACATTTGAGAAGTAGTGTTCCTTCTCCTGTCCCATCTCAACTTCCCCAAACTCTATATAACATGAATAAGCTTTCCACAGGTCCAAATGCTAAGCATGGTTAGGAAAATCAAATTCACCAACCACAATAAAGAAAAAAAAAATTACTCCTCAGCCAGAGCTATAAACAGAGTCATGCATTCAAATACTGCTGCGAGAACTCAGTCTTTTAATTGTGTTAGAATATGAACACTTTTCTTGACATCCGTGACAACACTTCAGTAACAACTTGTAACACCAATTACACAGTTTCATCTGCTTTACAGTTTGAGCAAATTAATATCTAGATTACTGACTTTGCCTACTGCTCACCAAAAAAGTGCAGTGGGAGTGATGTTAATCACATAGGAGACACAGGCCAGAAGCTGCAGCACCTGGCTGTAACACACTCCCTGCCTCTTGTGTCCTGTCCCTGTTTCTTCCCCAGCAATGAGAGAAGGAGTTCCTACCTTTAACTCGACATACAGGCACTCCCAAACAGCTTCATGGCACCAACGACTGTGAGGTCAGAACCAGGCACAGCAAATTCAGACCACAAGCCCCACTTTACAAAACTCCAGGACCTTTATCAACCAGACATATCAACCCTGAGAAGATTGTACATGATTATATCACATGCCATCTTGATATTTAAATAACGTTTAGCACCAGTTTACAGGACTGTATTTTAACCTTTGAGATAGAAATCTTGGATGCTATGGGCTGAGAGCAAGAGCAAATTGTCTGTAGCAAAAGGGAACTGGGGAGGTCCAGATTATCCCAAAGGAAGCAAATCCAAGGTTTGTAGTCATCGCAGTGTAATCAAGTAAAAAATGTGCATGCAGAGCTAACGGTTTTACAACTTTTCTATGAACTTCACTTAATTCTTGAGACATACAGTTAAATTCTTCCTTAAGTATTAATCTGTTATCAAATTGGGACATCAAAACTCACAAGTTTATTTCCAGACCACTTTGGTCAGTCTAAACATGCATAAAATAACAGCAGGGGAAAAACAAGTGATAAGAACTTGTTATTGTTTTGACATACATGGTTCTGTTATAAGCAGGATACTTGTACCATGCAGGAGACTGCCTACACTCTTCCAGCACCAAGGTGACTTGGACCCAAATTATATATACAAAAATAATTGGACTAGCCAAAGTATGTATTCCATACTCCATTTCTTATCCCTACCCCAGTGCAGAAGTTTTTTATTTCAGCTTAAACAAAAATATGGGTTTGCATAATTTTCCCCTGCCCTTTATTTTGCAGCATCACAAAACCAGGAGTAGTCCACTTCCAAAAATACCTCATTAGGAGCATAATAAAGAAACAGAAGGGAAGAGTGGGATGGAACAAAGAAGGGAAAACAAAACAAAACAAAAAACCCACAAAAAAGCAGACAAATTCAAATAAATTGGTCTCCAAGGACACACAAGAAGTCTGGTTAGAGCGAGAAGTAGTTACAGGTTTTTTTTCCTAAGAAAAAATGCTAGCTAACCACACTGAAAATTTATCAGAAGTAATATTTGCAGTTATGCTAGCTAGGCTGAGAATTGCAAGGAGATTAGTTCAACTTGCATCAAGAGAATAAAAGTATTTTTATTTCCTATGTAAGGAAGCACTGGACTACTTGCATGGTGATTTTTCATCTATTTTTACCTGTCTCCTGAGTTAGTAGCTAATGATTGCTGCGAGATGCAGAGCAGGAGATTAGACACATCAATATCCTGATGGGTTACAGTAATTCCTACACTACCAGAAGATACACTAGTACAGAAGAAAGTTTCTTAAGAGCATTGTGTACAAATCACATTAAGATACTTTAATAACTTACGTGTGTTCTGCTTGGTGGAAAAGGAAAGGACTTTCTCCATTTGATGCACAAAAGGGAAGAAGCACAGAGAAATATTACTCTCTGCCACCAGCTCAACACATTTCCAAGTTCATGACTTCAGTGTTCAGTTGAATGGAATCACCACATGCCACAACACATGCATTCATCTGCATGCAGCTTGAGCCCAAAGCTCCCTCAAAGCTTGAGCTGGATAGCTTTCTGTCTGTGCAACAACCAAAAGAAATACTACCCGATGTAGAAGTCAGCAAAAAATCCTCTCTCCTTCAAAGGCATTCCGACCATCCCCCTCTGCATTTAAAGCCTCTTCCTCGTTGCCACATCACTACTATTAGGCTGGCTGCACTGCTAAACCAGCATCACCTGCCCAACTTTTTGAGTCCCCCCCCACCGTTTTCTAAATTTCAATAAAGTTTTCACTCAATTGAAAACTCCTTTTCTGCACATAACGTCTTGGGGCAAGACTGACCGCTTGCCTGTCTGCTCATCTGCAGCACTACACAAGCAAAATTTGAACTTCATTTTCAGTAACTCCCAGGCAAACAAGAGCTACATGGAACATTTTCTTAAAGGATGGAATCCCCCAAATGTCAGTGCTGAAAAGCAATCAGGTCTCTGAAGTGTCAGTAGCATCAGTAAAAGTGGGAGGAAAAAAATTACCAAGAGCAAAATAGTAACAGTCCACTGTCCCTTTCACATGCTGCACTGGAGAGCATACATAGAGTGCATTACTTGCCTGATGGCATTTTTGGCTGCTGAAGGACTCCTGGAAAGACTTGAATGCTCAACTACAAGAAATCCAGCCACTGATCATCCCTAACTTCCAAAGAAATCAGACTGTACAATGTGTGCTGAAGATCCCCCCGCAAAGGTCACTTAAGAACAAAATCAGAGTAGAGCACCAGCAACATTTCCTGCAGATTAATCCAGTTTTCCAAGGAACAAAAAAGGAATTTCTTTGGTCCTTTCCAATGGTTCCTGCTATGTACTGTAGCCAAAAAGGGATGGACCTGGGGCAGAAAGATACTGTCATGCAGCACATAAACACATATCAAGCAAGTAGTCACCTTGTAGCCTCTTTATTCTGTTGCATATTTGTACCCATGGAATAAGCACATGGGGAAGGATGCTTGATTGCCCTGTTTGTGAAAAAATTCCACCTAATGTCCTAAACAGAAAAAGACCCAGGCAGTTGAAAGAATACTTCAAAATGCCTCACTTGACAGTAAATGGTCAGCATAAACTGGAGGAAATCTCTCTAGAAGTCCTGCTGATAGACACCCTTCAGCTAAAGGATTTGGCACCCCACGATGAAGAGAACACTGCTGGCCACACACAGTGACAGAAGGTGACATACACAGACCATGCACAAGAGGAGAGGCCTGAACACATCCCTGTGATGGCATTAGAGCCACACACACCACGGTCATCATGTGTATCCATCACAATGATATATCCATCAGCTGCTGCTCTAGTTTACCAGAATGTGCAGCCTTTTGGCAGGGAAGTAGAAAGCATGGACTTTGAGGCTCAAATGGGACTTTCACTGCACCATCCCAAATGTGAAAGAAACATGCTGGGCATGACTAGTTTCCTGTGATCTGTATAGTTAAGTTTGTGTTGGACAGATTAAATCTGTGGCAAATGGATTAAGTGTCAAATGCTAGAAGGAACTAGTAAAGGTAGGGCAGGTTCTAAACATCATCCCTTGATGGAGGGAAGTCTAACTTGCCTACACATTTTTTGGTTTTATACTGAAGTTACCAAAAGCTACTCTTCCTGGCTGAAAGCAAATAAACAAAATCCCTCACACTACTTTTTCTCTGTGAGAGCAGGTGTTGAAATGATTTAAGCTCATTCCTAAACAAGATGAATACATTTCTCCTCAGCTTATTTGTTCAGTGTCTCAGCATTAATTACTTCAAGCTTAGCCTTTGGATAACCTACCATCATTTGTGCAAAACCTGAGAGAAACACAAAACTGTATCTATACACTGCTAATTATGCCACACACGAGGAAAATAGTCTTTGCTACAATAGGAGAGGCATTCCTAGTGCTGCTAAAACAATTTACTGTTTGGCTGTGAAGTACATGCCTGAGAAGCACAAGAGGAAACAGTGGCAGATGAGGCATTCAGTATCAAAGCAGTGTGCATCTGCCCCCTGAAAAGCTCATAACTTAACATTTTCCAATTACAATCATGTCTGTTGAGTCCCCTGAAATAAGAAATGCTCAAAACTGAAGAGAAAGTCAGCTTAATTTCTAACCTTTGCAATGGTCTGGCTTCACCATTTGTATTTAATGAGAAGGTCTAGACTGAACATTAAAATCAATATGCTTAGAGAGCAGCAAGAGTAATTAGACTCCTTCAGTATAAAGGGGGCAACAGACAGCTATTACAAGCCAGCCTGGTGCCTCTGCCAAACAGGGATGAGGGCTATTAGGAGCTGTAGAAAAACACTTTTCACAATTGTTACTTATCTCATTAAGGCTGCAGCTACTTAGCACATCCTACATTAATCAGTTCTTAATATTACTGAATAGTTAAATACTGGAAGAATTAACTTGGAAAACAGAAAACCCAGCTGAGATACCTGCATCAGAGCAGCCTCCTTCAGTACAGACATGGCTTAGCTGATATCTCCAGTAGGAATAATTGGCTAGAACAGCAGAGACCCCACTCTGTTCCTTCACTGACCCATTAGTTTAGCTGAGTTATAATACTGGGTCTGGCTTCAATAGCCTGAATGTCTTGGGGCTGGTGAGCCAGTGCAGAATACTGGAAGCAGCACCAAGTGGCATCACATGGCATCAGCCAAGCTCCACAATCCGCTTAAGTGCCACCTACCCTAAACCAGCAGATGACTGGTTTTTCCACAAGCCATTTGGGTACCTGCATCATGTTTGCACTGCAAGCCTACAGAGCTAGGAAGCCTGCTCTGATTTGCTGACAGTTGGTCCAAAATCCAAAGCCTGTTAGTCTCCTTACCATGGCATTAACCACTCTCAGAGCTGAGCTGCCAAAGACAGGATCGCCTTACCTGCTACATCCTGTACCTAATTTAAAAAAAATTGGAAAGACTCCTGTGGCAAAGATACTGACCCTCAAACATTTACTCAAGTAATGTTCTACACAGCAATTCCCTGTGCAAACTTCTGAGATATTCTTCATTAAAGCTGTAATTCCCTACAACACACTGGTAAACATTAGTTAAAGATGTTCAACAAAGATAAGCTGTAGCAAAAGCTTTCCTGCTACACAAGAATACACTGAGTTTTGTGACTTCATATTTTCATCTTACAAGCACAGAAGAGACTGTTTTCCCCAAAATGCACTCTACGTAGCACTTCAAGGAGAAGCTCACATGCCTTACAGCAGAGATTTCCAAGGACACATTACCTTTTCTGCCAGTTCCAAGGACACATTCCCTCTTCAGCAGCAGTAGCTTGGCTGAACAAAGAGGCTTCCACTTGCCGGCTGCACACAGCCACTTGTGTCAGAGGTTGGAGAGCGGAACACAAACAGCTCCAGTCAGGCTGGATCAAGGCTTCTCAGCAGTTGCAGCACAGCTTGAACACTTACCACAGCCAAAATACGGGGATAGGACAGTCACATTGCCCTCAACTCAGGGCCAGGAAAACAATTTGGAGGCAATACAGCAATTCAGGATGGTGGGGGACAATGTTTGACACTTCCCTTACTCTACCTGCCGCACTCAGCGCATCCAGAGATAATACCACCCCCATGCATGGAAGGTCCGACAGCTACAGAAGCTGAGCTGGGTAGCACCACCGACCTCTCGGCCCTGGTACAGTGGAAGCCATGGGAAAGATAAACTCAAGGCAAGATCAAAAGTAAAGAAATCATGTCTGGTCACTCTGACGAGATGAGATAGAACAAGGACATTGCTGGCGCAAAAGAATGTAACAGGGACTTAATAACCGAAAAGATTGTGTTACTAAGGGAACAGGGAAAAGGGGTCCCAGTGGAAAATTTTGTGTGGAAATCAGAGAACTATAAATACTGGTGACAAGTGTAATAAACTAGCTTTGTTTGTATAGCATGGTCATATCTCTCAATCCCCACACCAACATACCCTTCTTTCCTCCCCAAAAAAACAAGGAAAAACTCTTCCCTGTCACCGCAGTGCCATATGAGTGGGGCACACAGCAAAGAGATGGTAGCTGCAACCTAGTCCCTCCAACTGCTTAAACACTTCCTCTCTAAAAGGAGCAAGAACAGCTTTGCTACCTCAACTGGACCATGCAGAAGCAGCAGAAACAGGAAGAGGTAACAGGGCTGCACTGCTACTAAAATCTCACTAGGGTGGATGGGACTGCACTGAACAGGGTCAGAGCACCTGTCCTGCTCCAGCGTACACAGAGGAATTGTCCTCAAGAAATAAACTTAGGTCTTATTTTTCATTGACCTGACTACTTTTGTAAAGGTCACTGTTTCTGTCGGTAGTTATATTTAGAAGTCCAAGCAAATGGTCAACTTAAGTACATAATGAAATTATGTATTAAGCATAATCCAGTAAGAGTAGCATTTACATGATGTAGGATTATAAGTCATAGCAGATTTCACAGAAAACTACCCAACAGCTGTGACACAGACACTCGAGGTGACTGAGGATGAAGCTGCTAGTTCATTTGTGGCCCGACTTTCAGTTTAGATCCTACTAAAGAGCTGCTTAAACACACAGAATAACTGAATTATAGCCTTCCTAAAGAAGATCCATTTTTCATTCAATATCAGGGAAAAAAAAAAAGCTAAGTGCCAAGAAAATGGATTTTATTATTTCAGTATGTCTACTCAGACAAAAGACTCTCATCAAACCTGTACATAGATGTGAGATTTTTAAGCAACTGCAAGGATATTTGCAGAAACAAAATATATTAATGAATAAGAGTCACACAGATCCTAAGGAAGCCACAACCTTGACCAAAGAAAAGGATCAGAATGTTTACAATTAATTTCGAAATCTTGTGCATGCTGCTAGGTTTTCACTCAGTAAACCATAATCTCAGACACTAAGAACAGGAGTAAATGCAGCCCCAACAGAACTTGATGTAGTTCAGCTTCATAAATTCTCACCTACAGTCTGGAAACTAATAAAGCTATTCAACATAACCAGCACTGATCTTCCATTACTACAGGAGCTTTGCAACATCAAGTGTCTTTAGTATCAAAGGGAATTATTACCTCATTATTACTCAAACAGAACATTCAAATCAATAAAGACTTCAGAAAGTATAAACACAAATTAAATCAGAAATCAAGAATTTCTAATCCAAAACTAAATAGCATGATTTTTTTCCCCTTCAATCAGTTCACATTTGTCTTTTTAAAGATGACTAACTTGAAGGTGAGATGGACTCTGCATGTGCTTTATATCCAATTCTGGTAAAAAACAAATTATACTCCAAACTGAGTTAATTTCTCCAGTGTTTTGAATTTTAAGCAGACAGAAGTAACAGTTTTTTAATTTGCTATTTTAAGCATGTGACATGCTGTATTTTCATTACTTTTTCCAAATGAATACCAAATAGCTGTTTATTTTTATAGACAAGGATGAGATAACTGAGATTCAGATTTGAATATCTGAACTCAAGAAATGAAGTAAATTATGGGTGATGATTAAAGGTTTTTTGGTTGTAGCCCAGCCAGCATCTATAAACTGTGCAATTCCAGAAAGAATTCCCCCTCATCGCAGCAGCTGCGATTAGCAAAGGCAAGGGCAGAGGGGAGGGCTGGGGACAGCAAGCAACAGAGCAGAGATAAAATCCTCTAATGTTGTGAGACTGAACAGAGAGCCAGGCTACACAGCACAGCTGTATACCTCCCCCACATAACTCACATTTCATATCCCTTCCAAAAAGATTTTTAAAAGACCAAAAAAAGCAGCTTGATGGGCAAGCTAAAATCAAGCTGCACAAGGGACCAAACCATTTAACACTTCCAGCGCCCACTAGCAGAGAGACACCAGCTGTAACATAGCAACTCTTTCCAAAATAGACATTAGAGGTCAAGCAAGTGCTTTCCACAGCAATACCACTGAGATGAGTTACACACACAAAGCAGAATTCCCACCTGCAGGTGAGGCAGAAACACACAAGGCTGGGATCGGGTGTCCGAGGTGAGCCTGTCCTGCCACACAGCCAGGCTCCCACCACACAAGGCACAGCAGGAGGGCCCAGACAGAACCAGCAAGCCTGCCTATACACTTTTCATACCCTTTTCCACTTTTCAAGATGAGTGTCAGGAAGGTTTGTACTAGCAGCCCTTCTAAGTGCCCTTCTTCCCCCCTCCTGAGAAGCAGCAAGGAAATGGTGCTATTTAAAGCCACTTTCCTACCTTCACAGGTGCAGCAGTACCATAGCCCCAGGAGCCATAAGGATGGTGTACTTCCCTATTCACCATCCAGATAACGTTGCTTTTCCAAAACAATACCAGCACCAACTGCAGAAAACCCCACAGCCACAAAAGCAGAAAAGGCTTCTGCATACTCAGCCTGCCCTAATTTAAAGCCTTTCCTTCATGTAACAAGGATCACCTGGGTGAGGGCCACCTGGAGGAGAGCCACCTGCTCCTAGGCTCCAGAGGGAAAGAACAGCACCCCTGTTAGTGCTGGGGGCACCTTCCAGGAACAGCTTTCTGGCAAGAAAGGAACAGTTGCTGCTCTTGACCTCTTGTTGAAGGTCAGATACACATCCTGCCCTGAGCAAGGGCAGTGGAGGAAATGCAGAGAGCCCTGTGGTCTCACATCTGCCCCACGGGGCTGTCAGTCACATCAGCACTGGCTGACTGATATTTTCATTCAGATGCATATGAAATTGTAGTAACTTACTTACAGTGGGGGTTTTGTTGCTAGCAAGAATGATTGAGAGAAAGAAGTTAGGACAGAATAAATCTCAGCTAGTAAAAAATCCTGATGTTTTAAGATATGGATTTCCTGGGTCTTCTTTTATCACCCATTTGCTATCTTTCCATCAAGAGAGTTCAAAAAGCTCTGGAACAAGTAGAGTATGTTATTTGTTCCAAAATAAATGTTTTTCTTGTCTGTAAATAAAATTAAGCCTGCTGTAGAATTTTACATTTCACTTATATTTGATGTTCCCTTATATATTATGATACCTGTGTTCTGCTTCAAGAACCATTATATATCCCTAACTTGCTTTTGTATTTCTCAAAAAAATTTAATGCCCAATTTATGAAGCAAGGTATGAAAAGCAGAAGCTTGCCAAATTTGGTGTATGAGTACTAATCAATAAAAGCTTATTGGTATTAGAAAAGAAACACAGTTGTTCTGCAAGAATAGCAGAATTTATTATCATGAGTTACTTGTAAAGCAGCTTCCAAAGAATTTTCAAGGCCTCACACACAGGTGGCCAAATGAGCCTGACCACCAGCTGGCCAAAGACTTTAAAAGAGGCAAAAATCAAGCCAGTGTTGCAGTCGTTCTACAGCAGTACTCAACCAGAGAGTGCAGAGCAATGGTAACCAGAGGCAAACTGGTCTCAGAGTCTGCAAATGAGGCACATTTCTCCTTGGAAAGAGAATTCTGCAAGAGCAGTCATGCTGCTAGATTTCAAAACAAAGTTCCCTTGGCCTCATTAGCACCTTTCAAACAGACATACGGGGCTCTTGGCTGCTGCTACCCCCTAGACCTGCAATTTGCTTTTCAAACGTTAGCAGATTTGTATAAGACTGAAGTAGAAGCAGAAAGAATAATAGCAACACATCCAAGTTTAGCTGGATTGCACAGTCTCTCGAGTCAATTCAAATCTGCAACAGGGTGATAAAATGTGCCTCACAGCATTTTCATTTATACTCAATAAGCAATAAAACAAAATGGAAGGGATAATTCCTCCCTCATTTCCCAGCTTCACTTAACATATCCATACTCATGTTCATTTTCTCAGGGGTCTAGTATTTCCCCACTCTCTAGCTTAGTTATGCCTATCTGGGTCTTCAGGGTTCAATTAAATCCTACACAGAGAATCAGCCTTCAGCTGATTTTTGGAGGCTGAAGTTGGGAATTAACCCTGAATGTTCATCTGTTCAGCTAACCTGGACCATCCCATGAGTGCCACTGGTAAGGACTTTTAGGGCCTTTATAATCCTGACAAAAGTCCTGTGCACCTCCTTGCTGGAACTCCATATTCAACCAACTCTTCTCCACAGGGACTATCCCCTTGCCTTCTCCAGCAGACTGAGCTGATCTCTTTGGGATACAGCCTTTGACTGGAGTGAGCTCCAACTTTCCACCTCTGTGGGCTGTGCCCATTGAACTGGCACCTCAAAGGACACCACACCAACCTGCTGTCACCCTCGTGCTCCCCAGGTGCTGCCAGGTGTGGGATGTCTGATACCTCGTGTGACAAGTGCACAGTGCCCAGGCCATGCAGCCCATTGCTGTGGAGATTTTCAGTAAATGCACTGAATTTATTTCCATCCTCCCAACTAGAAAGCATTTTAAAGTTTTTTTTCTGGAGTCAGTGGAGAGGAACTGGATTCTAAATTATTTGCATTGCAGAAGACATCCCTTGTAAGATTCAAATAAACAAACAAACAAGCACACAGAAAGACAGAAAAATAGTGTTCACTTATAACAAAATCATTACCAAATAATGAGCATCCAGATTAATTGGCATGTACTTCTTACTGCATCTACAGAGCTTACCCCCAATACTTTTCTACCCCATACTACATTCTTTTATATTAAAATATTTTCTAGGAAGCAAACAGACAGAAGTGCATTGTAGAATTTGCATCTCCTTTTCAGTGCTGAAGATTTGCTGCCACCTTTTTGCCCTGGAGACACTTTAACCCATACTTCCCACTCTTCACACCACGTGTCCTTAATTGTTATTTTCTGGATGGAGAATCACCTCAATCTTGCTGAAAAGCTGCCTAGCCTTCCATAAAATGTCTGAAATTTCACCAAGATGAAGAGAAGGGGCAATTAATGAATGTGTGTAGTGTCTCAAAAGTTCAGCAGATGGATAGGAGTCTCAAGACTCAGTCCTGTCATCAGAGTGCTGATTTGTGCAAAGGGAAAGAGCAATACAAACAGTTGATGCAATCCAAACCAGACTGTTCTGTCAGGTGAGGGACTTTCATGAGTGGTGGAAAATGTGAATCCTCTTGGGCAAAAAATGGAGCTAAATAAAGGATCCCTACATTCCAAGTTTGTGTTTAACCCCTTAACTAAAACACAAAGTGTTGTATCTTAGGGGATTTTTTTAGCATTTGTGTTGCTTTTTTGCACAATTTCCTTATATCCAAATTTTTAATGGTATTTGTACTTTTTGAAGCCATTGGGATCCTATGCTTTCACTCAACATTAGCTGGAGCACTTTTCCACCTGTCTCCATCAAAGGTATTACTCTGTCTCGCATCTTCAGACTTCTTACCAAAGTTGTAACAAATTAAATGTCAGTTTAACATCCCTAAATAATCTCACAGAACAGTGTCACACAGTATTACATAACAGTAAAAGCCAGTTTAAGTTCCATCTATCTTAGCTTTGAAAATGAGCTTAAAGTCCAAGTAAGACCATTAAGATCAGAGTATATTACAACTAGAAGGTTGTAAAATGAAGTTAACCACCAGAAGTAAGCAGGAGTTTCTGTCAAGTAAAGGACTCTTCAATCCACTGTTCAATCCCAATCAAGTGAAACTGCTATGTAAATCATGGAAATCAGTCTGAAATTGGTGTTCACTTAGGATTGGGACTGGTTTTACACATACTCAAACTTTCCTAGATCTTTCCTAGTATCATAAAGATACAACAAAGGAAAATCATGTTTAAGGATCCTCAAAAGTTTTTAAATTTAATTATTGCCTGAGGATTCTACAAATAGGACTTGAAATTGCGAGTCAGAAGCACCTTTATCACATGATCTAGATTTTCAGTGTAGACAGAAACACAGCAAGGAAAATGCATTATGTTTTAATGATTTGCTTAACTTCATACAGATCCTAACACACTGCAATCAGAAATGTTTTTTTTTCCTACGTAGACGAGTCTACATCTTGCACAATTTCCTCAAATGCTGCAATACATTAGCATAAATCAGATTTGTTAAAAAGACCTTTTTATACTTCAGAAGTTTTCAAAATAGGAATAGAGACTCATGAATGTGCTGGAGGGACTGTTCTGATGTATGAATCACTGCTTCTAGAAATCTATTTAGATACAGATTCATAATGTCTTAATGATCTTTCTTGAAAAAGAAGCTCTACTAATGCAATGAGAAGCTCATGTTCTACCCCCTTCCTATTGTACCTGCTATCCTGTGCCAACAATTTTAAAAACAAGAAACCTTTGTTCTTGGTGAGGGGCTTCAAGAATTATACTTCTGCCGAGATAATCATTAGCCCTTGTGGAACCTCCTGCATATAATGAACTCATGAAGTGACCTCAGGAGTCACCTGTACAACCTGAGCTGGTTTCACTCCTCACATTTAGGAGTGGAAAAATAGAAGTCAAAGCTCACTAGTAAACCAGTCCTGTACGTAAAGATTTGTAGATTTGAAGCTGAACAGGACTGGTCAAACAACCTTCAAATATTTCAGCAGTTTGTGTACTTCTATGAAACCAAATCTGGAATTACATTGATAAAAATTTCATGCTAGCAAACAATACCTGCTACATATACCGTTTCTAGCCCATAAACCTGTAGGAGAAGACAGTTTCACAGGGACCAGAACTACTTTGCAGGTGGTATAGGCCCAATTATAAAATTCCTGGATACATTTTGTTCTGCCTAGTTTAGTTAATTGCTTTGATACACTGAAGAATGAAATTCAGCCCTTTTCCAAATAAGGGCATAACCAGTTTTTCAGAAATTGAGTTCATGTCATTTCCCCAGAGCTTATTAAAAAGTATTCCACTTAATGCTTTTGTTCAGGGTTTTTGCTTGGTTTTTTTTATAACAGTTAGCTATATGTGCATGCCATTTTGCAATGGCATTCCACAACAATTCTGCAATGCTTAGTATTAGGATACATGTTCTTAGGCCCCCTGTTCAATAAAGTAGATACACATGGAGTTATTAAGTATCTCTAATTTATTTTTTGATTTTAATGTCATAATGATTGTTGATCTTTGTGTTGTGTAATGTGGAAAAATTATATTTGCTGTAGCTACCTTAATAGTGAATTTACATTATCTCAGCTTTTAAATTCTTCTAAAAAAAGTAGTTTTATCTTAGAATCTTGCTGTTTTCAAAACCCCTAAGTTCTACCTCATATTTAAAATATGTTGTTTTAAATACTTCTTTTTACTGCTCCTATTGGAAAAAATCGTAAATATGATTCTACTGCTTAAGTATTTGATGGCTTAAATGTTCTAGGAATAAGTATACATTTATAATTTCTATCGGTCACCAATAATATCCTGTACACAGCTCTGAGTCATCATTCAGTTCACTTAATTGAGGTTTGAGAAATGTTATTCTCTCATGTCAGGATATTCTGACCTGAGTAATTACTGGTACAATTTCCACTCTAATATCACAAACCCTATTATGAGCAATAATACAGCTCCTCAATATACTGCTGGAAGAAAAAAAACCACTATCCATGTTGAGTAGTGTATGAGACAGTATGATTTTCAAACAATGTCTTAATCACCTGTCGGTTACCAGTGGAGAGGAAAAGGCTTACTTGAATAATTATGATTTCTCTGTTCATTAAAACCAGAAAAATGTTGTTTATGTCATCCTAAGTAATTTGCAAAACATTGTGTAAAGCTTTGCTGCAATTTGCCTTGAGACATTACTGTGACATGGTAGACTAGAAGTTTCCTACATAAAGCAATTTAAAGCATTTCTGTGAGTGTATTTTCTTGCCATATAACATGATCAAGTACCTAAGTCACATAGCTAAAAACAATCCCAGCGGAGACAATTTTCCTCTTTTGTCTTCCATTCTGTTTGGTTCTGTTCTTGATCAATAGATACAAATTCCACCACAGATCACCAGTGCAGTCAATTAACTACTTTACATTGTCTCAGCCTATTCATTGCAGTCATGCCTATTTCACAAAATAAGCAAATAGCAATTAAAACTACAGTTCTTCTTTGTACTTCTTCTCTCCAGATGTAATTGACTGGATAAATCCCTGTGAGTCTGCCACCTGTTTTCAAGTCTCTAACACCCAGAGACCTAGAATCAGGAGTAAAACATCCCCAAGACCAGTCCCTCCAAGTCTCAAAGTACTGCCTCGCAGTAGCTCTCAAATTGCAGAATTTATTTCAAAGAAAATCTCACACCTCTAACAAAGCTTTAGGGGAAAAGGCCCACGTATGCATCAGGCTTTGCAGACAGAGGCTGCAGGCAGCATCTGTCTTTGGGACAACTTGATAAAAGAGCTCATTTTGCTTGCTAAGTAGGAAAACTTGTGAAGTAGGAACGCTTTCTAAGGGGCTGGTGCTCTCAGCTGGTGGGTACTTCACAGAAAGAAGCCCTTTGGGATGACTGGCAGCAGAGCTTTCCATCAGCTCCAGTGTACAAGGTTTTCAAGGACAGCAATGATTCATCTCCACATGGCCAGTGCAAGTTGTCTGGGGGAATTGGAAGACTTATATGAAGTGTTTGAAAATGCATGCTGACTTGCCTTGTTGTTATAAATTAATACATTTTGAAAGCAGATATATGGCACGTTATTTTCAGACTCTGTTTCTCTTGCAGTCATTTTATTTGTGAAACAGCACCTGTAGGAACAAAACATTGCTATTTATTCTGCTCTCCATCATACAAACAAATCCTCTGCCAAATCCCTAACAATACTGTGTAACGAAACAGAGCAAATAATGCTGCACATCTAATTTAAGCTAATACAAGCAGCACTAAATGAGGTTCTGGTCATGGCTGATTTTACTTCTCTGTAATCTGCAGCAAGTCACTTGGTCCTTTGGTTTCTTTCCCTCTTCTGTAAAATCCAGAATAGGAAGGCTAATGTAAACAAGGCAGAAGTTCAGATTAGAAGTACAAGTAGTCTCAGAATTTTGGAACTGAATTGTCTGAAATGCTAATGTTTTTGATCCAGCTACAACAGAACGATGTACAGCTCTGCACTGTGATATTCTTGGAACTGCAAATATCTTGGCTTCATTAGGGATATTTTCTGGTGGTTGCTGAAGTCTAGAAAAGACTCACTGGGAAATAAAATTCACATCTGTAGAAAGTGGTTGACTTGAAAAGTTGTTCTCGTTCTCCCCAGACAGAAATGCAGCCAGTGAGCACAGTGTGGACAACTGAGATTCTGAAATACTCTGGATGGATCCTGGAACAAATCAGCTACTTGGCCAACCTGGACACATCCATATGTTAGCTGGATTGGGAGTTTTCTCTTCTAACCAAATCATACTTTTTACTTGACAAACTGGAAAAGATTTCTCAAAAGTAAAATGTTTCCCAAAAAGTCACAACTAGCAGAATCTGGAATTGATTATTGTGTCATATAAATAACACCAACAGTACATTTTTTTCTGTTTTATAAACTACCCTGAAATTCTTCTGAGAGCAGGACACATGGTAGCCAATTCCAGAAAATATATAAAGTCTGGAATAAAATTTGGTAATAAACTGTCAGGCTGCATCATAGCATGTTCTCTGTCTCAGAGTCTTTACATCTAATTCTCTATGTGGAATAAAGAAGATGAAGACAAAATTTCCTATGGAAAGTAACTGCTTTTCTAAGGCAGAACTACTTCATTTTAGATTGTTTTCCCTGCAAACCTTTCTGCTCTGTTACTTGAATGCAAATTTCAGTTGTCTTGTAATACCAATATCCTTTATTGAAACTGAAGTTGACTGTGATATTTCAATAAATGCTCGTGTAAATTACATCTTCACAAAGAGTGACTACAAAACACAACCTCTCAGCCTAAACTTGAATGATGCCAAATAAGCTAGAAGAGAAACATACTGCTACTGAAAGCAGGGAGTCAAAACAGTAGTTTTATTGTCAGTCATACATAATGATGCAAAGGTTAGGGATTAACAGAATTTTTCCGTGATTTATTCAACTGATAACAAAAATTTACCTTTCTGCAATAGGACCCTCAAGTGCTATAGGTGGAGCCAATAGCATTGGGCTTCTGTGTTGTAAAGAAATTGAGGGGGGAAAATATGTTAAGCAAGTTTCTGAAAAGCAGCTTCAGCCTGGTTTCTTTCTGTAAATCTAGCCATGATGCTACTTAATATTTCATCTGAAATCCTTGGCTAAATGGAAATAGTTTTGTTCCAATTCCTCTGCTACAAAGTATTAGTATTACCCTAATTGGTAATTGGCTTTTGGCAGCTTCATTACAGCTTAGTCAATCTTGTAAAAAAGATAAATATAGTACAAAGCTTACAAAGATGGGTGGTATTAAAATCATTAAAAATTGCAATCATAAATAATTGAATATCTGTGTTGTGTATTTAACTAAGTGGTCTTTGAATTACTTATGTTACTGAGCTCTAAAATACTAGAAAATTCCCAGCATTTTCGAAGTTAAGCAAACGTGATGAACTAAGCATTTAAAATCTCAGTATTTCTTTTTCTGAGTTGTTCTTGTTTTCTTTGTTTATTTGGTTATTTGGTTTTGTTCTGTCCAGTGTACTCAAAATTACTGGCTTCTGAATCAGTTCCTATTGCATTATCTAAAGTTTTGCATCCTTCTAGCCATCATGATTGCAAAATCTTAAATTGCTAAGAAATTGCCAGTGTGATCTACTTGTCACACTCACTTTCTAATTTCACAATGACCTATAATGACATGGTGTAGTCAGGTTACCAAAAAACATTAGGATTGGAACAGGAGCTATTAGGAGCTCTTTATAAAGAAGGCTGTACTTTTAGAGAATAACAAAGCAGCAGCTTTTTCTTTCAAAATAGCTAATAAATTTTTTTCTGAGAAACTGATAAATATCTGCAATTTAAGTTTGTGTAATTCTCCCTGATTGACACTAATGAGTCTCAATTTGTCTTGTGAACTGAATACTTAATTGCTCTGTTCAAAATGACATCAGGTTATTAAAGTATTCAGTACATCTAAGCCAAAAAGTTATTAACTGGCTGATTTTCAAGCCCAAAGGGACTTCAGCATCTCTATTAGATAATACATTATTTATAATTTAGGGTTATGGAATTATCTCTGTCTGGCTCCCTGTGGTTTATAAAATAAACTGCCAGTAATTAAAATTTCCACCACTGACCACTCGCGGCTTCCATCAGAATGCAGCTGGAGAAGGAGAAACACACAGAACAATGCTAAGCAAATTTTAGGAAATGGATGAGAAAAAACATGTGTGCTTCTTGTGAAATTTGGGGGAATTTAGACATGAAAAGCATAAAATCTCATTTTGTGAAACTCTGTTTCATCTGGCACCTTGTTCTGCAAGGTCCTACCTCTCCTTTTGCTCTGACATTCCCCAGACACTTGGATATGTACTGCTGAGGCTCATCCATCTGGGTGAGGAGAAGTTTCAGCACTCAATGCACTCCTCCCTCACCAGGTAAGTTGTTCCTTCACCTATTAGTTTTTGGGGCAGCTTTCTAAGAGTCCATGACGCTTATCCCAACAGGATAAAATTCCTCGCAAAAGATAACACCCATTGTGTTTAACATAGAGCTGAAAGTGCTGGAGCTGTTTGCAGGAGTCAGCAAGTGAAGCAGTGGTCTCAGCCACAGGAGAGGAGGTCCCTTGTACTCTCCCCTTGGCAGGGTCAGATGGGGACAAGGACTTCTTCCTCCCCTCTGAGCATCCAAATCACCAGACTGAGGGCTTTTTTCTACACAGGCCTCCAACAAGCCTCTCCTTGTGAAGCTGTGAAGAAAACTGGCTAGGCTGCCTGAAGTGGGGAGAAGCCCTTGTTTCTCATCTCTGCTACAACACCTACTTCAGCAATTTCTCCAGATGCCTTTTGTAGCAGCAGAAACCTCTCTGGGGTGATTGGAAGAGTGTGACTGTGCCACATGACTGAGCAGTACTCATTTACACTAACCAGTGCTGTCTGCACTCCTGCCAGGAATGCCATACCCGTTTTATGGCTTAGGAAGGGCTGCAGCAGAGCAGCAGGACATTCCTCCTTGCCACCCTGGGAAGAAGCTGGATTTAAGACTCAGTCCAGCTATTGCACGAGGCATCTCTCTGCAGTGCTGCTTATTTCACACCATGTAAGCAAAAGGAACTCAGCTGCTTAAACCAGAGTTTTGAACACTGTAGGGACCACATGTTACCACATTACCTCTAAGACCCGTGATATTTTTAAGCATTTAGACTTCAGTTACTTATCCAGAGCTAGGGAGGATGAAATGGTCTTCTGCAGACAGCAAGTATGTGGAAGTCCTATTTAATTTGTGAGACTTAAAATTGCCATCAATTTTCAAGCTGAATTTCACTTGCAGGGGGGATGGTGGTAGAGCTAAGTAAGAAAACATACCCCAATTTCCCTGTTCTCCCATCTGCCCAGACAGGCCAGGCTAGTCATGCCATGTTTCTATTTAAGTGATTGTGGAGACCCCAGACTATTAACTACTTTAATAAATATCCGTTTTCCACACCTTTTTTAATTCAGTTTTTGAGACATTGTTCTTGGTCAGCTGTGTGAGAGCAAGTCTGTTAATCAGTCAGGCTGGCCAAACACCAGGTGCCAAGCACATAACAAATAAAGGATTAAAAGCTATCCATCAATACACCTACCTTCTCTCAGACCTGCAGGGTTCCTTGCAGTTAGAATCCTTTAAAGTCATAGAGGGGAAGTAATGGAGAGAGAAAATAGGTGTTTATTTTGAGAATGTTTTGTCCGTAAGATTCAAGAGATTTTTTTCTCTTACAATATCTGTGCCTTCAGTTACTCTGAAAGATCAAAAGCACAGTCCAGTCATCCCTCAAGTCACTGAGGATAATGAAGGGGATCAAAGAGAAAACAACACAAGGCATTGGAAATGAGAGGGTAGTTTCTGTCCCAGAGCTAGTTTATTACAGTGATTTTCCTGCAGTAGGCTTCAGAAATGACAAGCTGCTCTCTAAATCCCACAGAAACTGTGAGACTGAAATCTCTGAAGGTATCCAGGGGCTGAAGAATAAAAAATAAGTCAGGGCCAGCTGTTATGTATAAAACAACACCCTCAGTAGGATATGAGTATTCTAAGCCTCAAACATTTGGGAGTCTGGGATAAAACGAAACAGTTCCCACTTCGCACATCAGTCAGCCAGCCTCCTGGCTAATAAATCCTTGACAAATGCATACCCCAGGCATTTAGCAAATATCTGCAAATTAGGGTTTCTGAGGAGGGGCAGTCCCTTCACAATGTTCTGTTGAACACAAGCCCACAACACCTAGCACTGGGAATTGTTAGCACAAGTCATCTGGGTATATGCAGCTTTCATAACCTAACCTATAAAATCTTGGGAAGGGAGATGGATCTGTGGAAGGCTGATGGGCTAAAATCACAGCAGTCAGGTGACAGGACAGCTCTTCCAATCTCTGCTGAAAGTACACACAACTTCTCCACCCTCAGCTGAGCACTTTGGGTAGAAAAAAGTCCCTCCAAGGCTGACAGCAGCAAGTTTTATTCAATACTAAGCAGAAGTAAGTGATGTAACAGCAGGTACCTGCTGGGATGCATCATGCTTGCTTACAGAGATTGTAGTTGTTACAAGGTAACTGCTATGTTTTTAATTCTTGCTAATTTTGTTTTGGCTCATCTCTCCTGATTTGAATGCAGAGCACAGGTCTCTAACACGAACAATTGTGTGAGTTATGGAAAAAAACCTAAGCAAACAGCCTCTTTTCTGGTAATGAAACTGTACTCAGAAAAGTATTTCTTGCAAAATAGCACAATGGTAATCTCCAGCTTGCTTAAGAATTTTATAACACCTTAAAAGTCCTTATCAAATATGGCTATTTTTATTTCTTTTGTTTTATAAAAGATTACTGATATATCAGTCCTTTAGAGAAAGCATTGCAAATGAATGCCAGCACTCCGATTTTCATGCTGAATGAATTGATGTATTGATTTACACCACCAATCTGTGGGCATGGCTGGGTTTGGCTGCCCCTGAGGTCTATTAATCCTCCTCCAACTGTCTTTGATGTTCCAGTGTACTTTGGGGTAAGGAATAATGAAAATCACAGCACAAATACAAAATAAGCTGCCAATCTCCCACATCAGGTCTCACTTAGCCTGTATACAAAATCTCTTATTCTTCAAAGCACAAGAAATTTAAATCCTTCCTAAAATTAATTATTTGTATTAACTCTGGGTGATCTATGGCAACTTCGTGGAACAGGGAATATTTACAGGAACAGGAGGCATGCAGTGACCCTTGTGAAGGAAGCTGCCATATCAGCATGAGTCTGAATTTACATTAAGTACATTCCTCATCATTGATTGCTCCATTCCTGGGAAAGCAACTTGCAACGTTCTGACAATTTCTCTTTGCATCATCAGGCATCAATAACACTGTTAGCAGCACCATTAACCTTCTGTGGCCTTGGCTTAACAGCGCTCAGTGCCAGATCCAGAGCCCAGCTGACAGAAGCAGAACCACACCAGAACCAAGGTGCCCAAATTCAAGGATCCATTTCTAGTCAAAATCCCTCCTCCTAACCTGCTGCTTTGCAGCTGTAGATACCTAGCCTGTCCCCCTCGGTGGGACTTGATTTGCAGTGCATTAACATGCTGCATGGACACAGCAGTCCTGCCCCTACCCCTCCCTCCAGTCAGCAGCAGCTGGGGCAGTAGCACAGCCCAGCACTCTCCAGACACCAAGGGGGCAGAGCAGGGACTCAGCCAGAGGCTTATGCCACCTCCACTCCAGCTTGCAAAGGTAGCTTTCCCTATCCCTTGGACACCTACAACTAGCTGCTGACCCCCACTAAGAACAAGAGTGATGGGGACAGGTCCCCTCTGCTTCTCCCATCTCCTGTTCAGGTTGGTAGTGGCAAATCAGCTGTCTGCTGGTAGAAAGAGACAGATGTGCCCTTAAGCACAAAATACAGGTACCTCAGGAAACTGAGCAGATGCTGCATTTCCCAATCTCCTATTCCGCCCCACCATAAACTTGGCTCGAGCTGGGCTCCTGTGCAGCTGAGAAAGGCTCAGTATAGGCAAAAAAAACAGAGAGAAAAGAACCTGCCCATGGCCCAGAAAGAGGAGCTGTCCTTGGAAAAGGGACACACACCCACGCTCTTACCTACATGCCAAGGGATGCTTAAACATTTTGCATAAGAGAGCACAGGAACTAAGGGTATAAACAAGCTAAGTCCCTTTGTGGAGTTGAGTAGTATTTTAAACCACTGAGACTGCATACACAACATCTCAGCTGGAATTTAGTTAATTTATTCAATGATGCAGAAAAGAATACAGGACCCATCATCCCCAGGCTGTGCTGAATTTTCAAGGTTGACAGAATTTATATTGCACAAGGAATTGAATGACGCTTTTCAGAACTGAAGTGAATTTTATGGCTCTCAATATACGTTTGTTTACTTCTTTTATTTAAACTGCCTTAATCCAACTCTTGAAATTACATACATTCTGATAGAAAGCAACTGCCAAGGCTCACAACTGGCTGTGTGCCATTGCTAGAAAGAACATGAAGGGTGTTTGGTCTGAAGTAGCGATGGCATTCATTCATCTGCTCTTCTGGCGGCCCAGATACAGACCTTAGAGCATCCCTTAAATATATCACTTAAAACTTCATAATGTCTTGGCACATCTCTGTATAAAAATCAGTAAGTAGCTTTAAAAAGACATTTGTATCATCCCAGAAGTTAAGCAGATGGGTTTGCCAAAACCCAAGCACGACTAATCACATACATAGTGTTTTATTGCTACTACTCAGAAGTTCACTAGAGAAAATGTAATTATTTAATCTTTAATAAAAAGTACGGGGGGGTGGGTTTTTTTAAGGCAAACACTGTAGTTCAGGTATATCCCTTTAAATGGGACTTCAGAGTATGTGAGGTTGTTTTAGCCAAGCTTTTACTTTTCCTCAGTCAATTTTTACTCAGTTACTGGCATGTTGTCTCCCTCACTCATTTTGGATAATGTTATTTTCTCCTCAAAATTTTAAGACTTACCAGCTCCTTCACATTTCTTGCATTTGAAAATGAGGCTGAAAAATGCATGGAATCCATACTATCTACTCTGCTGCAGAGTTTGGTCATTTGCGACTCATGCCTGTGTCTGCTGTCTCCTTTTGGCAAGAGTCAGCTTTAACTTTGACTAAGAAATGGGACTGAGGGATTAAAGCAACAGCAGAAAAAACATGCAAACCCAACAATCACTCATTTGACAGACCATAATAATTTCTTCCCTGTTAAAATAAATATCTGAGTTGCAAGACAGGCCAAAGAAACTGATAGCGTTTTGGAATGGAAAGGTAACAGAGCATTAAATGAAAGGTTGTAAAGAAACAGGGACAGTCAAAAATGAGAGTAAATGGTTTCTAACCACCTCAAAATAAGAAATTTGTTTCTAATACAGCATTTCATGATTTCACAGTAACATTATTCTAACAAACAGATAGTTCCTTGAGCCATAATTGTCTTTCTTCGAAGCACAATTTGAGACACATAGATCAATACAGCCCTTTAGGGAAGATATCAAAATTTGGTTCCCTTTAGAAACATCCACCTTTGTGGCATGTTACTCATAATTATGGGGTAGAGATGCACTATTGCCAACATCTGTACTTTTTACTGAAAATCCTGTAGTATTTATTGTTTCATCTATACAAAGATGTTTCTTGGAACGATGTGTTTATGTGACAATCTTGTTTTTATATACAAGTGCAGGCACTCACAAGTGGTAATGCTGAATGCTCAAATACAACTAAAAATTAATAACAACATATTTCTAGAGCCTACCATTCTCCTGTACTAACATATAAGTTCTAGCATTGGTTGTTCCGCAAGACTGTATAGAGCTACTGCCATGAAAATAATCAAAGGACAGGTATGGCTACAAATACAGTTTCCCTGATATCTTTAAGGCAGAAAAGCCCAAGATTGGAGAATGTTGTTACTTCACTAAGAAGTTATGCAAAAGTTGTCTTCGGTCCACTGTGATACCTCAGTGAGGAAAGGTTCAACACCTCAGAGGATATGGTCTCTGTTCTGCACTTCTGGAGAACAATTATGCAAGGCAGTAGCTATTACGTCTGGAAATGGACCTCCAGACAGGTCTCAAGAGTTCTTTCTGTTTACAGTACTTCCCTCTCAAGAACTTGTCACCTCATCTCAGAGAGACAATAATCCTTTCAATACAAAGAATTAAGTTCCCTGACTCACTGGTAAAAACCAAAAAGCAGCTAAAGTGGCAGACAATTGCATGCCAAAATGAGAAGCCACAGTTCTCTTTTGAACACTGATTCAAACCATAAGCAAGCCAAAAAATCCAGACCAAGCTGTAGATCAGATGCTGATCCCATCATGTGGACCACTGTCCTTTAATAGCAAAAGAACTGTATTTTCCAGCAGAAATCTTCACTGTAGGCCTGTGATATGGACAGGGGCTTGTAATATTACATGAGTTTGGGTTTTGTTGCTGTTTAAAAAGTTTCTCAAACTCTTACAGCTTCATTTGCGATCTTGGACCTCTGAAGGATAGTAGGTTGGCAGAGTATCATTGCACACTGACAGCTCCGAAGTTCCAAGCTTCAAGTGAGCCTGCACTGGGTTGGATCCACCCTCCAGCGCCGTGCAGTTTACCAGCTGCAGCTCTTTGGTGAAGCAGAATTCAATCTGGCCAATTGTTTGTGCTTTTTCACCCTAGAAACATGAAGGGTAAGATCAGCCTCGTGGGAAGGAGAAAATAAATTAATTCTTCAGCTACACTGCCCTATCTATAGAATACAGTAGTGATTATTTGTGTACTTACCAGACGACAAATGCAAAGAGAAGTATAAAAGGCATCCACTCTGATCAGTTTGTGGTATATACTGTTACTCAGTACCAACCTGGGACTTATCTAACTGGTAAGCCTCGTTATGAAATGCTGTGACACATTATCCTGGCCTTTACTCATCTGCACAATGATGAGCTCTGGCTGAACTCTGAGTATTGAAGGGCACGTGTGACCAGAAAGACACTTTTCCCCAACTCTTCATGGCAGGACAGGAATTGAGGCAAATAAAATTCTCCATATATGAGAAGAGAAACTGAATTTTATAATAGCTTTTACACAAAAGAATACAGAAGCAAGCTGACCGAAGTGGCAGAAGTGCCGTTTTTTGACTACAGGACAGGCTAGGAAGAAAAATACTGACTACGAATAAAGCAGGCAGGCATGGAGACCTTTCATATGGCAAAAAGATTACAGAAAAATCCCCCCAATGCTCAGGTCTAACAAAACGTGGAAGAAAAACGGTTTTGAAACAATTAAGCAGGACGAAAATATATGTACAAGATAAAAGTAACTGAGGTGATGCTTTTTTTGTTTGTTTGGAATTTGTGTTGTAAGGGAGTTTGTTTATTTCAGGTTTTTTAAAGAAATGTAAGAACAAAGAATGTGTCTAATCCATTTCAAACATCAAAGTACCTCCATCATGCACTTCAGGCATGGACAGGTCTAGAACTCTGAAAAAGGCCTATCTTCAAATAACTGAGATGTAATTTTAAATTTCTATTACCCAATACCTTCAGGTGTTAAATACAGGAGACCCAATTACTTTTATGTAATTGGAGCAGTATGCCAAGTGTACTAAAAGCAATGGTAGAACTACAGTGAACAGAGCTAGGAACTGGGGTTTGTGTTATCTCTGTATTTCTTTAATGTCAAAAGGTGGTAAGTATACAACCCACATTCAACTAAAATTCTTTTGTTCCTTAAAGTAACTTATAAACATGTTAAAAATATTGTAACCCTTAGATTTTTTTCATGTTAAAAAACATATGAGCACAAAAACTTCAGAGTATTACTAAAGCAAGAGTTGACAACACACTCCAATAGCAACGGTATCTTAGCAGGTTTTCAAAAATTGTCGCCTGCATATGGGCAGTAACTCTGCCAAGAGTTCTGTAGTAAATAACCTTGAACAAGCTGAGATAAGAAGGAACCACTTACAAGAGTGAAAGCTAACCTGTGGGTTTTGTTTTTTGCTTTATTATTCTATGAGGGCAGAGTAACCTAGCTAAAAAAAAGGAAAGAAAGAGCTCTACAACCTACACATGTAATTGTTCAGAATACTGTTTTGTTCTTTTAAAGGCACTTTTGGTTCAGATATGGTGACCTATACTTTACAGAACATTGTCTCTGCCTACCACCTTCTCTACTGCATCATGATGCACAGCATAATTACTGGCAAGGAAAAATAAAAAGACATGGCAATTTGAGAACTGATTGGTTCAAAAGGAAAGACTACAGTGACCTCTTTAGGTATGGGCTCTCTGGAACAATCTCAGAAATAAACTTCTGAGCTGCTTTATTTCAGAAGGATTCTGACAGCAGCACCCTCACCAAGGCTGACATTCAGCGCACTCTTGTTGGTTTTAGTAATCTGCCATGCAGCAATTAATCTTTAGCAGGCATGGAGGAAAGTGCTCAGCTACAGCAATACCTCTGGCAGGGTGATTACAGCATTCATGCAAGAGATGCAGGTTTAATCTTTTAAGACAAAGAGACCTTTAAAACCCAAGTCCAAGAATCAAACAATACTTATATGCAAACAGTTGTATACACAAAGAACATCTAGACCAAAGTTTCACCATAGTAAAGATTTTTCACTCTATTTTTGCTATATTTTTAATAGAAAGTGCTCCTTAAAAAAAGTAAGGTTTGTTTGCTTTTTTCCATTTTTGGAACTTAGGGGAGTTTTTACCTCTTCTGGAGGAAGGCATTGGATCTTTGGTGTTACACCATAAAATCTTGTAAGAGCTTCCTTTATAGCAGTCATCTGAAAAATTAAAAAGCTTATAGAGATTAACAGGTCACAAGAACATCTTCCAACACTGGTTGAACTCTCAAAAACTTTTATAAAAAGCACAACATTAAAGAACTATAAAATTTTAAAAAATCATTTTTCTACAGAAATGAGTTGACTCCTACTGAAGAAAAAGCCCATGCACATGATTTTGTTTTATTAAAGATTGCCTCTCACCTTGTAATATGAACTGCTTGGCTTTATCCCAGCTTTCAAGAGACAACTGAAACAAAGATAAAACATTTTTCCATGTTTCATGTATGCAAATATACCTTTATAATCATTAGGTAAAACAGATCTTAAGAACCTGTCAAGTATTACAGCGATGGGAGCAAGGGCAACTTCTCTTTCATTGTTTGCCAGCCTAGGAAAGGCCATTTTCTGAAAAGACACTTCCCATCTAACCTGGCAGGGTCAGGAAGAACCCTTTCCCACACCTCAAACTGAGGAACTAGGACAGTTCAGTCTTCAGACACAGCTAGGAGAAAGGGAGTTTCAGAGTGCCCTGTTCAGTGCCAGAGTATCACTGTTTCCTTTCCCCTGTCTTGAGTCATTCCACTGTGCTCCTGCCACTGGGAGGGCATTCCAGGCACCCCCATACTCAAACACAGCATGGGCTTCCCGCGGTAGGAGACATACAGCACACTGGGAGAGGGATACAGCACATCAGTCAGAATCAATGTTACTGTCAGGGCAGAAACTGTTCCTAATAAATATGTTTTTGAAGATGAAAAGCTGGTCACATGAGAGAAATGAGGTAGTGCTCAAGAACCAGTAGCCTGTGTACCCCTTCCTTTAGGCTCAGTCCTGAGAGGGCTCGCATTTCCAAGCTGGCAAGATTCGGGACCTAACATGTGTTGAGTCTGTGATTTCTGTAAGAAGTGGGAATGGTGAGTATCTTGCAGAATTTAATCCATAAATGCTGATAATGCTCAATCCTTCCCTTCCAAGGTCAGTTTTGGCACAATGAAGATTTTGCCCAGCTGACTAAATGACAAGCTGGTTTTCACTGTCATTTTACACTGGATATAAGGAGGCCAGTAAAATAAAATGCTCTGTTAATTCTTACAGAAGGCTGCTTTTTAATAATTTGATTTGCGGAAATAATTTTTTTAATCACTGGCATTTTTTGTCTTTCAAGTAGAAATTATATATAACGACAACATTCTCAGTCTTTTTTCTCTTCAGCAAAGAAAAAATTAATTGTACTCATTTTCACAACAAATAATAAGCTTTGAGCAATTAATTTCAACATGCTTCAGTCTCTATTCTTTTGCAGTGTTGCACGCGCTGATACGGAGTCACTGTGCCATCTGTAAATGTTTTAGTCACACCATCATAGCTACTTAGGCAATTGACTTAGACATCATTAATTTTAATGTTACACATGACATGCTCAAACACTGAAAACCCTCTCAGAAAAATCTGCTACAGTTTTAAAAGATATCTTCAAAACCGAGGTGGGAGGGAAGAAAGACTTATTTTCTTTGTGCATATGCAAAAGAAATGAGACTTTGTCTAGGAGACTGCTTGGACAGGATACTGGCAGAGCATAAACAGGATGAGCTGGTTTGGGGTTTCTCTGGGGTTGTTTTGTTGAATTTTTTTAGGGTATGTTTCTTTGTACAAAACTATTTCCTCTCTCAGAGACTGTCCTCTCATGGTCAACGAATCGCAGTCAAACATCCTCTCACCCATACCAAGCACTGATCAGGAAAGGACTCTAACCTTCTGGCATTCAACTGCAGCCAGAACCCATGCATACAGCACTTGGACAAGCCACAACAGTCTCCTCAAGACTTTGAATCTGGAATGGCCAGTGCTTTGGAACAATAAGGAGAAATCACCCCCTAGGACAAAGCAAGAGTGTCACAGTGGGTTGTCACAAAGAACTACCTGCAGCAACTGAAAACTTCAGAACCTCCTCTCTTGCTGTTGCCTCTCAGCCTTTTCCCAGGATGTCCTGCATGATTTTGCCTGCAGCTTGTCCTTTTCCCTCAGTACAACACCGTCTTAAAAACAAGTGTTTGGAGCTCAGCATGACTCAGAAGTTTGGGGGATTTTGTCACTTGATTTAGAACTTTACAGGTACCATAGCTTTTGGTACCAAGACACAGCCTGTAAAGCTACTCAAAAATTTAGTGGCTCATGCTGTCTAAAAGGATGCTGCTAAGAATGATGCTGGCTTGTATGACTGAAGTGACCAGAGACTGCTTCCCATGGAAACAACTCTTCCTCTGAACTTCAGTACTAAAAATAATTCATGCTAATTCTCATTTCCTCTCTACTGTGAGATTTTTAGACTTTCATTTGAGGCTAGATCTGAAACCTTTAGGAACTGTTTGAAATAAAAGCCAGATCATTGAGTTCATTTACGTACCCATTGAGATCAACATGCCGGTAGAGTTCTATGGCTTTACCGAAGTATTTTTTCTGAGAATTAAGGGCCTCAAGTGTGGCTGCACAAGTGCCATGTTTTTCCCACTCATGTTTCCTACAGGAGAAAAGCAAAATGCAAATTTTAGAACACAATACTGGCAGATACATGTGCTGTACAAGCTAGCCACTGTACTTAAATCAAGTACCCGAAAGGCTACAGCTGTGGAGTAGGACACTGCATTCAAATTTATCACACATGTAAAAGGTCAACCCAAGCAATGTACTCCAACCATTTCAATTACAGCAACATCTGTATATGATATATATAGATACATATCATGCTCTTATTATACAACGCCCTCTCAGTATATTTACACAAAGATCTTTGGAGGTCAGAATGCAAAAAAATTGCCTAGAAAATTACTATCTATACACTTTTTGTAAGTTTTAGTGGAACCTGTTGTGTTAAACACACTTTTGAAACACTAAATTATTTTCTGAACTCAAAGGATTAAGCCTTATTTTGGGTGAAACAGTGTAATTGCACAAGCTGCTAAAACACTAGCATCAGCTTTTAGGCTGGCCTGTGGCAAAATTTTCACAGATCTCCTCTCAAGTCTTGCTTCTAGTCCATTATCCATTCTCCTAAGAGCAAGGAACAAAGAGCAAAAGAAATTCTTACAGTGTACAGACAAACTCAAACAGGACAAAAACTGGGGAAAAGACAAATGTTTCTATCAGTTCTAAACTCCATAGAAAGACTAAGAAGTATAATCTTTTGTGACACTGCCTGTGGATGCCTTTTTAAAATTATTTTCAAATGTTCACAATCCACATGTACTATATAGGTATGAGTTCAGCAGATGTACACAAGGATTATCTAATCACAAACTCCTGCCATCATCACAGCATCCTGTGACCTTCTGATGCCTTACGTACATCATAAAAAAGCAGAGCAGAAGGACAACTATTATTCACTTGAAAGCCTACCTTGGAATTGTCCATTCACATTAAAAACTTCAGAGGTTTCTTAAGGAATTAAAACACTTTAAAAGAAATTATGTTTGGATTTGGAGAAATAGTGCACTACTTCAGAATAGAAAATTAATAAAGCAACTGTGGTGTCAGTAGATTTGAAGCAGATGCTTTACTGTAAGATTTTCACTGTATCTTCCCAAGTCTAGCCTTGTAGAGAGTTCTCATCCTGGCTATAACATTTAGCACAACTGCATGTCAAATAAATTGTCTACTGCCTGGGAAGAGTCTGGCTTCCATGAGCAAAGTTCTCCAAAAGGGATTTTAAATTACTAATGAGAAGACATCACTGTTTTAAAGTAAACAGAAGGTCTTTCAGGGCAAGAGATATAGTTAGGTTGGCTCAGAAGCAGGTAATAGTGAGATGCAAAAGGCTACTAAAAAAAACCAGCAGCAAGCTGAAGGCAAGGCTTTGCATGTAAGATGACAATTTTAGTTCAAAGAACGTACATATGCATGTCTGTAAAACTAATGGTGATCTGCCTGTCTTTTGAAGGCTTTCAGTAGTAGTTATATTTAAGTGTTCTGCTCTTTCTGAAAAGAAGGCAGAAATAGAGGGCCAAAGATTTGTTGGCATTCAAGAAGCCTATTATTGCTGCCATGGAACTGCTATCAGAGTGGCTTGGCGCAGTCTGTACTGACAGTGCCTGTGCACCATCATCTGCAGCAAGCCAAGAATGCACCAGGCCCAAGTCTTTTAACCAGTCCTCTGAGCTTCCAGAAGGGACAGAGACTTTAGTCTCCACAAAATATTTACCAAGGCTTTAAGATGATACAACGTCACTTTATTTTGCAGCACAGCCGTGTTAAAAGAAAAAAAAAAAGATACTAATAACAGCTGCAGGTGTTCATGAAGGCCTCCATCCTTCTGCACCTCTTACACCCCTGAGCTTGGTGGTAGCACAGAGCTGCTGCCAGTAACCTCACTGAACAGAGAAGTGGCTACCACAACACAGCACATTCTGTTTTTCTATTTTCTTTTCTATGAGGAAGCCCAAAAGGAAAGCTCTCTCAAGACCAGCAACACAGTGAAACTAGCTATAGAAAGAGATCTGGGAAGCTGCTCTTGCAGCTAGCTGTCATATCCCAGGAGGGCTACTGCTACTCAGATTTAATGTGTCAACAACAGCTGTTTCTCCTCCCTGGGGACAAAGGGAGAAAACATTCTCTTTCTAAGTTTCAATTCTCTAAAACTTCTGCTATAGCCCTCTCTTCAATAGTGGTATTTCATAAGAGAACAGATCTATACTGCAAATGAGACTGGCAAGACAGTGCTTCCTCTCATGCACCTGAAGACCTACTAAGACAGATTTTTATAAAATAATATCCAAAATGCTTTTTAGGGTTTTTTTTTTTTTTTTACTCACCAGAACTGGGTGCGATTCAGAGATGAATGAAGCACATCAGGCCAGTAGTGTCTC
Organism: Taeniopygia guttata; assembly: GCF_048771995.1. Classification (NCBI taxonomy): domain Eukaryota; kingdom Metazoa; phylum Chordata; class Aves; order Passeriformes; family Estrildidae; genus Taeniopygia; species Taeniopygia guttata. Next base: position 75,206,739 of record NC_133027.1, on the reverse strand, counting down.
ATGTCTGACATAAGATCCTATAAACACCATAATTAATAAATGCACCTACAGCACTGAAAAGCTACTTCTTATACAATCCACATATATTGATAAATTTTTGCAACTGAAGCCTCATCTTTCAGTGTCCATAACTGAAATATTTTGTTGAAGAAAAATAAAAGGTCTTTTTCCCCCATATTCTGAAAATGCTGTCGTTGGAGGTAACAGGTACACCTACCTAAATATCTGAACATAATACTGAAACACTGCCTCAAAGCAAGATTTTCCTTCAACTGTCCCTGCAGAAGTTGTTCAAACATTCAGTGTTTCACTTTTGTCATATTAAGTCTCTTATCCCTGTCTGTAACACATCAATGAATTTTGGTGAATTAAATATGCTGGAGTTTTTTAAGTAGAAAAAGAACAAAAAAGGACTAATGGCCTAGGAGAAAACACACAGAAAACAGTATTCTGAACTTCTACTTTCTTTGTTTGGATTCTGCAGTAGAAAACGTGAAGGGAGAACACCAACTGACGGAATCTTTTTCTTTTCACAGGTGCTTTTTGTCACTGCAGATCCATCACCTACGTGGTGGTGGACCTCTATATTTTATGAAGGAGGATGTGACTGAATGAGCCAAACTGTATGTTCACAAAATTAAGTAGTTACAGCTGCTAATGATCACAAGGACGGCAACTTCAAATAGTACCAGAAGCACTAAAAGAATTTCTGGAGTCCTTAAAAAACCATACCCTTCAGTAAACATTAAGAGTGATATTACAAACTACAGATATTGCATATAGGATGTGCAAAAGTAATTGCACTTAGCTCTGCCTGGTATGTCTGTTTTTGTTTTAAATACCTTGATCTCGGTGACATTGAAATGCCATGTCCTATTACAGTCTTCAGCTCTGTCAGGCCTAGGGAAGCAAAATAAAATTGAAGAAAGATGTCTCCTAACTCACTGCTGGCAACTAACATATCATTGACCTGAATTTTAAATATGCACAATTATAGCTGGAGATTTTACTTAAAAATGCAAGTAAACTATCAGAACCTACAGTGGTTCAGAAGTAAAACCTTCAAGACACTAATTATGGCCAAAAGATTTCTCATGAAGATTCAGAAGACGGCCAAAAGATTTTGTCATGATTTCTTTGTTTGGCCCTTTCAGTCCTTTCATTTTATGTAAAAGTCATTTGGGTGTGCCAATGACTTGGAAGGGTCTTGCACGTGATGTCACTGATGTCACTAATGGCAATGACCTCCTAAATTGCTGCCGCATCTGATGTTTCTGCAAGTATCACCAAGACACTCTCTGGGAATCAATAGATAATGCTGTTCCCTTTTCCAGGACGCATAACTTAAACTTGTATTTGTCCAGAAAATTTTTGAATTGCTGCCATTGGCATCAATTCCAGTGAGTTGATTCCTTTGAAGCAAATTACTTTTTCCTATACTTTTGCAGTATTTGTGCAGAGATAAGATACATAAAGCCACAAGCAGTCATGAGATAATAACAAATTCTTTTTACTCAGAGAGACAAAAAATAGGAAGGGAAACAATAGTTCCCTTAGTTGTTGAGACTATTTCTGATCTTATGAGAGGTTTGTAAATAAAATGCTTATGCAGCCAGAAGACTTCAGCAAGTCATGAGATACAGAAGTGTATTTCAGTTTTTTGTCAAGCCATAGGGTTTTAATTTTGTTTCAATCATAAGGACAGATTAAGATCTTCAAAAAAAAAAAAAAAAACCACAAAAACCAACCAAAAAAACCCCATAAAAAAACAACAAAACACACACCAAAAAACAAACAAACAAAAAAAAACCCAAAAAAACCAACAACCAAACAAAACCCCACCCAACAAAACCAAATCACTAAACATTCTGGTACAAAATTTAATTTAATTAATACAGGCTGAAAAAAAATCACTCTATGATCATACCACAATCCATGGATTGTCCAGTACTTTGGTGGGTCATGACAATCATTAGCATCCATCTGTAGGAAACAAAACCACAGAGTATTTGCTGCACGTATCCAGGAGTAAAAGTTACAAGGCAAAAGTAAAACATCATTCAGTGATGGCCTGGGGTTCTACTGTGGTATGCCAACTTGCCAAATCAGGAACTGGTGAACTCCAGTTACTTAAAGCTGTCATGGATTATGACACTTAGGGACCCAGTGGCATTAGAATTTTGAAGCAGATCAGTGAAATCTGAACAGACAGCATAAAGCAAAGACAAAAGGACAGGTTCTGAGGTAACAGAAAGTAGCCTGATCCATGCTAAATGAACAGAGCTTTATCTGTGTTTATAGTATTCCAGGTGGCAGCTCTCTATATTTTTCCCATTACCACATCTTTTCAAAGAGTGCAGAGCCATTAAAATGAACTATAACATTGAACAATCACAAAACTCTCTTCAAGCCTCCAGGACTAGTTTTATCATTGTATTAAAAACAAAAAATACAAAGAAGTGATTAAATACATTGCTTATTCCAAGTAAAACAGATTTATGCTTTAAAGATTTTGACTCAAGGGACAAAGGAATGGAGAAAAATAGGAAGACTAAATACTTTCCTACAAAAACCAGAAAAATAGAGCCTCCAATAAAAACTGTTGATAATACAGGAGAAATAGCCTACACTTTAATTACTGTTTAGAGCAGAGATGTATGCCTGAAAAGAATAGACTAAAAAAAAATCCATGTCACACATCACAGAATACCATTAGTGTATTTTCCCTGATTATTCTTCTTAGGAATTACAGCCCTTTCAAGTAAACACTTTTTGCCATTAACTAACAACCTCTCCAGACATTCTTTTCCCATAATAATAGCTTTCCTTTTTTGCTCTGCATTCTGTCATAATTATGCCAAAATGCCTTTTATGTCATGCCAGAGCAAGAGCAGAGTGTAGAGAAGAGCAGAGACAGGCCTGTAATCTCACTAATTGCCTTCCACATGCCACAGGCCAGTGGCAGCAAATCTGCAAGTTCTGCAAGACTTTCTTGTTCTGTGTCCATTTCCTTCCTCTCCTCTCTTGCTACCAACAATATAAACAATTACACCCAGCAACAGCTTTTTTTTCCTGAAAGGAGTATTTCGAACAAACACACACTGCAAATGCCTAAACAATATTGCTCTGTCATGACACAAGCTTTGTGGATCTGGAGGGGTTTGGCTATCTAGCCCAAAGTACAGCAAATTAATAGTCAACAGCTTGCTCAACTGAGGTGGCAACAAAAACAGTACAATTGTGCTCCTTATTCAGTCTTTAACTGCAGTTCTCAGACATGCTAATGGAACAGCCAGAGCATTTCAGATTTGAAATCATGGCACTAACCTTCCTAGCAGTTTCTTCTGTTTCCTCAGACTCTTGGTGTTACCCTGTGTGCTGGCAGAACTGGGAGGTCAATGCAACCTACAACACATTAGTTCACACTCTGAATTAAGCTAGCCAAAGCATGCAATCTCCTTTTCCATTCTAGCCTTAGTATCTTTCCAATGTTCATTTTAAATCAGTATCATAAAAAATGCAAATGTTGCTCTGCAAAGCTGGGTACCCCTACTTGCTGGTGCAAAACCACTCCTTGTCAGCCTTCCTGTTTATCACAGACTGACTGCTGGAGGATTAATTCAATCTCAGGCAAGCAATGACTTGAAACAGAGGTACAAATACTTAGTTTCAAGTGAGCACTGGACCCCAGGAAGCCCTGTATACCTAGATTCATTTGAAAAAGAAGCACTGTTTTATCCTGTTTTAAAGCAATCTGATAACCAAACCAACCCAAATGAACCATACAGGACATATAAAACTGAGCAAAGTTCTGGTGAGGCTGTAGAGCACTCACCATGCTGAGAGGGAACACTCCAGCAGAAGGATTAGCCTATTTGCACAAACAGCACATGCCAGAAGCATGGAAGCTTTTATCATCTCTGAAACACCAAAAAGTGAAACACCACGGATGTGTCCCAGAAGTGTCACCTGTTGAGCTGCCCAAGTTCCAAATCCCTTGGTACAGCAGCTGGTAAAGGCGAGAATACTGCTACTAGGTCACATACAGATACACCAAATAGAAATAAAAAATCAGCCTCTGGGAAATGAAATATTTAATCCTCCCTTCCAACCACCTTGCTCCAGTAGGCCATCTCTTTAATTAAGATAAATTATAAGTTATTTTGTAATAAAACATGGCAACTGCAAAGAAAAAATCCTTGCTTTTCAAACTGTGGAGAGAGCTCGCCTCTTCAACTTCTTCCCCTCAAACAGTTTGCAATTACTCCCCTTCCTCCTTTAGTCACTTTAATTCTTTTTGTATTGTGTGATTACTTCATTTTTACCAAAAAAAAAGAAGGAAAACATGTATTTCCATTCTTCATTTAAGCATCAGCTATAAAATTATTGCCAAAGTCTAAACTTAGGAAATTTTTTTATCTCGTATTGAAAAATAAAAATTAAAAAAAAAAGTCATCTGTTGCTTAACACAACATTCAAATTTGAATTCAGGCTGTTCTGTTCATTACTCTATTCTATTGTTCTTTTTTTGACTCTTTCCTTTAATGAGCACATATGTGAAGTAAAAGGCAGATGACAGCAGGCACCATTTCTTTATTGTCCTTCCCATTACTAACAGAGAAGGAACTGAGTAACTTACAAACTTGCACTGCATTTTCCACATTTCACACACACACAAAAAACCCACAACACAGAAAATTTTATCTTTTTGCAATCTCCAGGATGCAAAAGCTGAAATAATAGTTCCCTTTTAAGTTCTGGAATAACAAGTTTTCACAACTCCATAAAAAGGGAGTAGGAAAGTCCTTCTTCTTGCCCTTGAGTTGCTCTTAAGTCACATTTGTACTGAAAAATGTGGCATGAATTAGCCACTGGCACCATTTTTTAAGAGAATATGAAATTCACAATCACTTGAGGTTTGTGAATCTAGTTTAGATATCTTTGCATATGACATAGTCACCGTAGGTCAATTATATGGTACTGGAATTTCTAATCACTTGACAAGGAAGAAAATCTCTCTTCTATCTTCGCCCTTTTCACTGTAATAGTCAGTAATTAGGTCCTGGGGTTATCACTGCTTCCATGATATCACTTTATTTTAATGGGTTAGTTTGGAAGATATGATTACAAAACACTTTCCAACTTAATTGTGCTGATCACACACAGTATTAAAAAGCACCAGCTGAACACTTACTTTTTAAAGCCCAGGAAGAGCTGGGAGAGATGTATTCTCAAATTTCTGGCAGGCTGATGTGTGCCCTCTAAATTTTAAAGAAGCCCTTTTGGGCTTTCAAAAGCCTAAAAAACTTTTCAAGCACAGATTTGCAAAACAGGTAGGAGTTAAGATGCAGCTCATTTACACACCTCAAGAACACGCTGTGTATGAAAGAGCCTATAATCAGATTCCTTTATACAGGAGGCATAAACTAGGAAGTACTTTCAGAAAAAAGGTATCTCACTGCTTTTTGCCATGAATTATATGAATTACTTCTGCTGTTTCTTTCACAGCATTTTCCTTTCAACATCATGTCAAGAGTTTTAAACTGAATAATAACATTAAAAATATTTACACCCTGAAAAATACCAGTTCTTATAGATAAATAAACCAAACACACAGAAGAATCTACCTACTTAAAAATATTTAAATTAAATCCTCAATTAAGGAACTCCTCTTGTGTAAAACAAGAAAGCTGTTATAAGAGTACAGCTGAGATCTTGTCTCTTCATATGAATCAATGATGGGAAACTAGGAAAAAAGTAACTTAATATGATTTTAATATCCCTTTTTCTGCACTTCTTTGAATGTGTTTGTCCACCTCTTACTACAGAATATCATAAGAAATCAACAAAGTGCAAAGATGCCTACATTTTCTGATGCTCAATATCTTCAATTATTCACTACAACTTCACTAGAAGGTTATGAAAATTATTTGTCAATTTATCAAGTGCACTACCCTGGAATTCAGAGAAGTAATCAGCATAAATACACAGTGGGAAAACTGGTAGGTAGAAGTTTATTTTTTTTATTTCGTGTCATTTCATTTTTCTTTGTTTATCTTTTCCCAGTTGTTCTCATCTCATTCATGCAAGCAAGGGTTTGCACTGCTACTGAATCTGAACACTGACTTGTGCTAGACACTACAAACTCTTCAACACCAACATCTCTGCTTCAAGTCATTATCGGTGATGTCTAATCAACAGAAAATCAGACACAAATTGCAGCAAATCTTCCATTTCCACTCAAAAACAGGCAAACAAACAAAAAACAGCACAGTGGTCTTGATCATTGGTCTCAGTCACACACATCTGACTTTTGTTACTGATATTGCCCTCCACATTCATTTGGCTGAACCTGAAGCTAATGTATTATACACAAAGTTCTTCAACCTTGTGTCAGTAAATCTGATAATATTTTTAACTTAACTGTATGAAAAGAGACCTTTTAATACTTCCAGTATAGGAAAAATGATATACTTATCAGACTGCAGTAGATACTTAATAGCAACAGTATACCTCTTAGCTGTGCTTTGACAGATGTATGTTGGAAGGTAGGGTTCATTTTGGGTTCACACATCCCCAATACAGCAAAAAATACAGAAATACTCAGAGACACCTACCACAACACCTTTACAGCTCTCTTTCCTGACTGAATCAGTATTTGATGATGTCACAGAAATATTGGAGTCAACATTACAACGCTAAAAAACTAATTGTGCAGTAGGTAGCTAAAATACTGAACTGTCATCAGTCAAACAAGGCAAGCAAGTCTTCCTATAGAGTCTGATGAAAGTCTAGGATTGAGTTTATAACTAATAAAATGTCACAAATTCTGTAACAAGCTTGGTATACAGTATACCCTACACTGACAACTCTATCTGTAACACACCACAATCTTTCCTGTTATGGCTGCTCTGCATTGCAGGGGAAGAAGCAGAAGTTCCATCAAGATCAGGAAAAACCTTTATAAAGGCATAACCAAGATTAAATACTTAATAGCCTTTATTCAATCTGTTCACACTTTTATTATCCAATGCTGCCTTTTTTAGGATAAGATAGAAACACAAAAACCTCACCTTACATACAGTCACTGGCCAATGATGAGCAAAATACAGCTTTTTCCAGGTATGAGGGTGGATGCCACTGGAGAGAAACAGAAAAATTTATTTTTCTTCAAGTTTTTTAAAAAGAAGAACACCTTCAGGTACACTCCAAACTAGTGATTCAAAGAGAAACAACATATAAGGAAACATGCTAATATCCCCATTGTTAAACAAATTCTCCTTCTGGCATCCTAGCTCCATATGCTTTCCATATATATGCATTTCTTAAGTATGGAGAGGGGAAAAAAAAAAAACTCAAAAATTTGTTCAAGAAGTGTTCTATCATTTCAATAGAGCCCTTTTTCAACAATTTGGAGCAGAACTATTCTGGTTAAGTAAATGTAAATGAAAAAACCTGTTGCATCAGACACTACAGCAGATATATTCAGTTATTAAGCAACCAGACAAAGTAATTAAAGAGAACAACAAATGGAAAAAAAAAAACCAAACAGAACTGCAAATTATTTAAACTGACAACATTACATGCAGAACTGTCAAAATAAATTGTTATTCTCTGGAAGATAACAGCCACTTGTCAGTCATTAGCTCTTGCTAGAGGATATATTACCAAAAGAAAAAAAAAAAAAAAGGAATAAAAGACCAAGGTAATTCTTCTCAACCTGAGGACAGCCTAGGGATGCTTCCATGTTATATTACATCTCAGATTTTTCCTCTAGTTTTTCTACTTTGCAATGGCCACATTTTCTCTTAAGCATTCACATGTATCCATGGTTTTCTATATAATTTAGGCAAATAGCTCTGGAATTTACCAGGCATAGCCACAATGAAAACTATTAACACTTTTATAGGGATCTTTACTGTTGCTGTAGAAACCTGAATAGACAAATTGCCTTGTATTGCAGAGAAGTTAATTTACTTGGTTTTAAAAGGCCCTTGCTTAGAAACGATCTTTCATTAGACTTTTCATTAGACCTTTATCTGTATTTGAAATAGCAGCTCAACTTCTGCAATGTCAGTCATGCTGAAAAGAGTTCTCCTAGAACACACTTTTTAGCTAAGGATAGATCAGAAAACAGTACTGATTTAACAGAGCAAGTTCAGCTCAGAGCTGGAATTCAAGGAAAGCCATTTTCAATACCTATGCAGCTTCAGAGATATCCCCTCCTTCTCTGGACCCGAGTTATCCTGCTCTGTGCAGCACAGGAATGTGGCTCTAGAGCTGACTCTCTGCCAAAATGGCCAAGCCAGAGCCTAAATCCTGGGGATTGAAGAAACAGCAGCAGCGTCTAAACTACCCACTAACTGCAATGTAGGCACTGAGAGATGTTCAGCACTGAACTGAGCCCCCCTAACCATTCTCTTGCCAAAGCACTAAAAGGAAGCAGAAAAGTTTATTTCCTCATATAAAGCAATAGGAATTTCAGCTTTGACCACAGAAGGGTGTGACTTGGGTGTGGTTTCTCCCATGGCCCATTGGTATTGAAGCTCAGATTTTTCCAAGGGACAATAACCACCAAAAAGGTGGTGCAGCCATCTGATACAGCCTCAGTTGGGATGTCATATAAAAAATAATGTTATATCATCAGAACTGAGAAAATAGCAAAGAGAAAAAGAGATAAATAAAAAACTAAATGATGCAACAGTTAGTGCAATTCACACCACAGGGATAACTCCAGATTTTTTGATGTGTGTCAAAATAATTTTCAGTTTTTGTCATTACTACATCACAATTCTAAATGAGTCATCTATAGCAAGATTAGGAAAGTTTTAAGTGCATCAAATAGAATTTAAGTTTCCCCTCTTTCTTCATACTGACACATGTAAAGGTTTCCTCAGGTACGATCCTTGCTTCTCCAGTTAATGTAGATGCCTTACTATAAATCACCTAAGTGCAGAATAGTACCTAGTAACAAATTTACATTAAAAGATAAACTATTCTGACCTACACTTAAGAAATGAGTTGTCAGATGTTTCATTTTAAAGCTCAACTTACCTTTGAGTAAAAGTATCTGAAGTACTCCAACAGCATAGTGCCATGCAAAAACAACCCAGAATCCAATAGTACTGTTCTGCAGGTTTCATTTTGTCATCCAAAGAGCTGCAAAAAGGTGTTGAAAGAAGAAATCTGTTACCAATCCAGTACACTTAAATGTTAAAATGCAAAAAAAAACCCAAAAACCCTACTATGTCAGAAAAAGCAGGTAATAGTAACTCTAGATTAGATTTATAACCATGGGTAAAATGGGGATGTTTTTCATGGCTGTGCTTGATTCCCCAGCTTGTATGGTAATTTTCATAAACGAATGCCATCAAGGATGAGATCACCATTTCCTGTTTTTCTTTACTTGCACACGGTTGCAACAGAGCCACCATCCAATCAAGAGAAATATATAAATTTTCTACACAGCTTTTATTTTCTATACTTTATGGAATTGAAGACACTACTTGTAGTCAGCTCAAATTCCCAAAGTGATTAATTTGAATTTAATATTGAATATTCAGGTTGGATTGGCCAAGGCTGATATTAGAAACTCATACGAAGCCAAGTATGATGTCCAAAGATTAAATTCTGTCTAAGTGACAGTTGACTGCTAAACTAATATTTTTTTTAAATGCTGCTAAAACCACATGAGTTTCTGTTCTTGTTATAAACCTGAGATAGCCTCTATGAAACCAAGAGCAATTTGCCTAATACGTCATGGACCTTAGAAGTCATGGGATTAAAAAAAAAAATAAAATCAACCTTAACAAACAGAAGGACTTTTCACTTGGCACAGGTCAAAAATCCCAACTATCTCCCAAAACCACCAATCATTTCACAGCATTTCAAAGGCTACCTTCTAGAAAGGGACTTACATGCACATATTTACATGCAAGTTATGAAAGCCTCACCAAACCTACTTCCCAACTTTCTCAAAATGACAACCCTACACAAGACACCACGCGTAACCTAGGTGACCTTTATCTCTCTACACAAGTTGCATTCTTTTTTCTATGAAGGTTTTTTTTTTTAAATTCATGCTCACCACAGTCAAGTAAAGCTTGTTTCGACACCAGTGAAGACATGGCTGATTCCGCCATTCCACTGAGAAAACTCAGTGTAATTGATATTTACAGCTCATTATAAAGAAAAGCCCATTTTCCCACAGTTGTTATGTGGCTCTGGACCCAGCTTGCAGAACCCCACAGTTCTGCAAATGCCGTGCCAGAGCTGAAGTACAAAGGAGGGAGCCTCCCCACTTGCAAAATGTCTGGGAATTTCAAAACTCATGAGGGGTTTGGGCAACAACAGTAACCGTTAACCAGCTAAATTTATCACAAGGTTTTGCTAAATTGTGAGGAAGCTTAACATCTTTAAGACATTCTTCTATTTCATACATTAATGCCTCTCTAATTTGTAATGGACACATTATCAAGGTATTTGGCCTAACAGAAGATACAATAAGATAAATAGTAATTGCCAACTGTTAACTTCCCAATCTAGTTTCTTAAAAACACCAGAAGGAATTTCACTCACCAGGTAAAATAAGAAAAAAGTAATAATTATTTTAAAAGTAAATTGGAGAGTGCCAACAGAAAAGCAAACAATAAGGATGAACTAGTCTTTAGCAAAAGCTAGACAAAGCAAGACATATATGCTGTATTAAAGAAATTGATACAGTCATACAGTGTATTAAAAGTCACAAATAAATAATTAAGTGCTGGATAGCCAATTTCCCCAGGAGTTCTGCACCTTAAGTGATCTTCAGTCTCATCATTTGAGCAACAGGAATTAATGATGATGTGAGATTCTGCTTTACAGACCTGCTTAATGGTTTCATCTTCTGTTATTTTGAACTGAAAACCAACCCAGCAAGACTACTTTTCTGCATAAAAAACTATCAAGACAAAACACTGAGAGACGTAAGGAGTGTAAGATTCATGTAAAATTCTGCCCTACCTACAAAAAGCAGCAAGTACCACTTAAAAGATAGTAATGTCACACATCACCAAAAAAAAGCTGCACTCTACAAAGGTGTGGAAGAAACACCGTAAGGAAGTCAATTATGAAGAAAAATAACCCAGCAAGCGTTATAGCATTTCTTTTGATGTAAGTTGGTAGGCAGAAAGAAGCTTCTTTTTAGTGACCAAGTTGCAAAAAAAGCATAAAGGCAATTGTTTCCTTTCTCACTGGACTCGTGCTTGATCAAGTGATGACCAGGAACAGAGAGGGCTTCAAAAATGCTGCTATCAGAGCAGCAGAAGGTGCTGATTTATTCTATATATTGTTCTGAACCCTGAAACCAGAACATACAGCAACAAAGCAAGTTTAAAAACCCCCAGTCTGTAACTTTCAGGTTTTTTCCCCTGATAAACAATATAAAAACCCTAAGGATTTAGCTCAGAAGACAACCTTGCAGCTACCACAACACTATCACAACAGACTGATTTATTCAAGGTGACCTTTCATTCGTCTGTGACACTGATAGTGGCAAGTGAAAAGTGCATCAATCTCACCTTAAAGGCATCTGAATTATGTGCATTTGAGGAAATACATGCATCCATATGAAAACTGAATTAACAACTAAGATGCATAGAGCACATACATTTTTAATAAAAATTGCTTCTGTTTACTAAAAATTACTCTAGATTACTAATTTCATTAACAGAAGAATGAACAGATTTAACAAATCTTACACCAACTCTCCTCTAATAAGAAACAGTGATTTCTTATTATGAAAGTTACAAAAAAAGACAAAAAGATCCAAAAGATTCATAACATAGAAAACTTAAAACTTCAAAATAAAACCTGCACATATACATAAAATTATTACTTGACACTAGGCAATCAACATTATTTTCATTATGGATAAAATTCCAAAGTGCAATAATAGCTTTGGGATTACTCTTGATTTACTGTATCTAGAAAAGGAACGCAAAACACGTGTTTCTGTGTGTGTTTTAGTAACCCAGTCAGGGCAAAGTCACTTTCAGTTATATTAGCATTGTTCCATGCTGTTTTCAAAATTATCTGCCCAGGCTTATCAAACACTAGAGAGAACTCGTAATAAACACTGAGGAAATCCTCCTTTAACACATTCACTATAGTTTGAATTCTAATATATCATCTAGAGCGGAGTGCTGATGTAGCACATGCTTTTTTTGGACTCTAGCTTTTTTTTTAAATGGTCACCTCTTATTTTACTTGCTTATTTTCTTTCTGTTTGGCTTTTAACAATTAGCTTGACTAGCAAACCTCTCATTAACACAAAATCTCCTGCTCTACAGTTTAGTTCAGTGTGTATAATCAGAAGAGAAGATGCTGCAGAAGAGCACTCAAGCATCAGAAGGAGATGGCCATGGTTATGACATAGCATGCACGCAGCTAAATGCCGGCAACAATGTCCAAAGATAAGATTTAGGACTGTTAGCCTGACATCTAAAGCCACAAAAATGAACACCCAAGGCTTTGGTAGCATCCCTAACAAGTCAGCATGCCACATGTTGCATCTGCCACAACGAGTTAGACAAACCAAGTCTGTATGCCAGAAGCACTAATTTAAGTTATAACAACGTTCTTAGCTCCGGCAACTTTCACCTCCACTGTCCACTCCCAGCTAGCCACGCATCCCAAGCCCAAGTGCTGGTCCGAGCAGCTGCAGAAGGCTCTTCGAAGCCTTTTCAGAGGCAATACTCACGGCCACCGCCACGGCAGGATTTCAGCAGTGCCCCTCTCACGGCCTTCAGTGCGGTGGCTGAGCGGTGTCGAGGTGAGCCTGGAGGTAGCAGAGGCTGCGCTCAGCGCCGCCGGCTTCCTGGGGAAGCAAAAGAAAAAACTGACAGCGCATGTAACTTGTGCCGCCGACCACGGCACCCCACACACGGCTCTGCTCCGGCACCCATGTCACTGCGACAGCAGAAAGCTTTACTGAGATAAACAATCACCACAGAGGCGTCTGCACAAACCGTAAAGAATGCAAATCTCCCAAGCACCGGAAGCAGGAGGCCTCCAGGAAACAGCAGGATGCCAAACCTGATGTAAAGTTTAAAAAAACCCCAAAAAACTATTATGAGTTTTCCCGCCTCTGGGAAATGCCACTTACTTGGCTGACTTACGGATTTAAAGCATAGGAAGTGAAAGCAAACACAATCTGAGTCCCAGGCCTGCAAGTCCCACCTTTGCAGCTGGCGCAGCTGAGGATCCCAGGGGCAGAGAGCCACTCTCCCAGCCAGAAAAGCCTACTCAGAAACACCTCGGGCGGGCCGAGCCGCAGCTCCCTCCTGCCCGGCTGCCACCGCGGGAGCGCAGCCCCACGGCGGGCAGGGAGCGGGAAGAGGGAGCCGAGGGAAGCCGGAGCAGGGACACGCTCAAATCCGACCTCCGCTGCCTCGGGTTCAGACCTCACCACGCTGCGCGCACCCCCGGGCCCGCGTTACCTTCCTGCGCTGCCCCGGCGCTGCCCTGCGCCGCCCTCTCCGCAGCTCTGCGCACGGCCCCGCCCGGAGCGCGGGGCGGCGCCGCCGCTCACTCGGCGCCTCCCGCGGCCCGCCCGCGCGCTGGCAGCGGCTGGGGCCGCGCGCGCCCGGGGTGGCGGCCCCGCGGTGTCCCCGGAGCTGCCCCGGAGCCTCCCCGCGGCCAGCCGGGTACCGCGGGGCAGGGCATTGGGAGCGCGGGCAAGAAAGGAGCGGTGGGCTGCGGAGGAAGTGATTTATGTGGGTGGTTGGCTCGTCCTGCTGCTTTGCTTGGTTCTTGTTTAGCATATTAAAGGATTTACTTATGATAGTTTCATACTGAGCTTTTGCGCGGCACAGAGGTCTTCGAGAGTGCGATGGGGACTCTAAATCGGAGACTACTGACTAATGCCAGCCCAGGAGCTGACACAGGCGTCTGTGGCGTGCTTCTCCAAATAGAGAAGTTTGAAGTGGTAACAACTCGTGTTTGGAAGCAGTAGGAAGTTCCTGAGGAAGGAGCCCCAAGGGATGAGTCAGAACTTGGTTCAGTATTTTGTCAGCGGTACGTTAAACTATGAAACATATTCTGACCTTTCTTTCTCTGCCGATGCATGGATCATAAATACAAAGTGTGATTTCTAATTACTATTATGTAGTTTTGAACTACAAAGGGTATGTTACAACCATCCTACAATAATGTACTTAAGAAATATGTGAGCAGATCTGCTTCCACAAGCAAAATAACATTTGTTTTAAACAGATTAATTACAGTCTTTGTAATAAGGTCTTTGTTCAACATCTCCGTTTCATAAACTGGTAAACAAAATTAATTATGTTTTCATATTTACATGGTAGGAAGGAGGATGAGGCGAAACTAATCTCCTTACCTACCTTTCTGTGGAAAAGAGAAAATGCGCTGGATGGAATGAGTGATGCATGGGTGACTAAGAGGTATCAAAAGCTTCAGACATTTTCTTGAAGAGTGAAAAATAGTGAAGCTGTCTAGATCCTAGTAAGCAGCGTGGCTCTTCCTGCCGCTGAGGACACCAGGGCACAAGTTTGATGTGGATGCAGCTGGGGTCTGGGGCACATCCTTCGATGTTCGGATTTTTTGCAGTCAGCTGCCTACTCAGGGCCAGGGATCCCTGAGCACAAACTCCGGCCCTTTTCCCTGGGAAAGAAAACTCACCTGTCCAGGTTCCTGATGTCAGTTTGTAAGGCTCCCTTGGGATTGTCAGAACAGCACAGGTTTGATGTGGGGGCAGCTGGGGTCTGGGACACATCCTTCAATGTTCGTATTTTTTGCAGTCAGCTGCCTGCTCAGGGCCACAGGACCCTGAGCACAAACTCCGGCTCTTTTCCCTGGGAAAGAAAACTCGCCAGTCCAGGTTCCTGATGTCAGGTAGGGCTCCCTCAGGACTGTCAGGGCTCCGTGTGGCACTAAAGTCTTTGTCCCTGCCTATTAAATCAGAACAGAAGCACACCGAGTTGTTCTCTTAGACTGAATCTATCTCTGTAGATTAGGGGTGAAAACATTGGGCTACAGTGCACACACTCTTGCTAATCTTGTTTGAGTTGCAACAGGGATTTGCTCTCTGAGTGTGCCAAATTACCACTTTGCACTTTGTGCAAACTAAGCTTGTTTACAAGTTTCCCATTAGGGTGATTACAAAGTGAGTCCAAAGCTACCCAGAAATAGTGTAGGCTTTAATATAACAGGACAAAGAAGCCACAATTTAATGTTACACTATCATAAAATAGTGTATGTTAATGGACACTGTTATTAAAAATAATGTTTTTGTGAAATATGCAAAGATAGACAATGGACAGCTACACTGGATAACTATCTCCTTAAGATTTTCTATTTCATATTTGTCTGTCTACTATGATCTTTTTCTCTTTTGTCTTTTATCTCTGGACACTGCCTATTAGCACTCATGATGCTATGAAAAAAATGAGGAAATGTCAGAATATTTGAGAAGTTTCTTCTGAATTTCATGAAAATTATGTTCTCCTCAAAAAATTCTGAACAAAAATGTGGTAGTACCCTCAATTTCTATGTTTATATGCTGAAATATGTAGCCTGAAAAAAAAACCAACCCAAAATGAGTTGAAACACTTCAAAAGAATACATTTTTCCAGCTTTCAGCAGTTTACATAAGGATTTAAGAATCAAGATAGAGACTTTCTGTGGGAATCCAGGGCTTCCCTCTGGCTGCCCTGGCAGGTCTGGGACCTGGCAGGGGGTCAGGAACCCCCTGTACAGAGCCCCAAGAGACACTGTCTCTGATCTCTGTCCATGGAAAAGAGTTTTTAATCTTACAGGATGAATTACAAGCTCTGAGTGTTTGATAAGAGTAATAATTGTGTGGCACGGGTGCAAAAGTAAAATTTTAGGTTTCTAGATTAGGGGTACAGAGGGGACAAGATGGAGGAATTGGGTGTGTCTTGTCCTTTTCCTCCTTCTTCATGCCCTCCATGTTTCACTGTAGTGTTGGCATTTTTCTATTGGTTTAGGCTGGGGACACACTGTTCAATGTAGGTGACAGATATTGGCACGTTATTGTAAATATAGCACACGTAGTTTCTGGTATATAATGTTTGTAACATCCCACTGGGGGCAGAGCCCCACACGCTGCCTTGCAGGACAGACCTGCGGCAGGGCAGCAGAACATGTTAGAGATAAGCAAGAAGAAACAACCTTGAAAACAGCACAGATGAATTATGGCTTCTTTGGCAACGGGGCAAAAAGACAGAGACTTTCTAAAATCTCGGAATCATCAATACCACAGATTCCGACAACTTTCAAAATTTTTCTCCATAACACAGTGTTGTTTTGCTTTGATTATTCCCATTGCACAAATAGAAAAAACAAATCCAGCTAGACTTTATTCCTAAAAGTGTGGTAAATAAACATTTACAATACTCAGAGCAGATGCACACATTTTGGAATATATGTATATTCTCATGTCTTAATTTTAAATCAATAGACTTAGTCCATGGATTATTTTGAAGCTTACATTTTATTTAAATTGTGTTACTAGCCTGTAGCTATGTGTTTCTATGATTTCCACAGAGTTGACTTGAGAATTACATAAATTCAAAATGGAAACATTTCCTTCAAATGTGAAAGTTTGGGGCAGTGCCTTGCAGTAGGACACTGGACTATGCTTTGCTGCCCTCAAGCTGATGGATATTTAGCTATATAGTAGTCCGCTGTTTTGCAGAGCTCAAAAAACATCTGTAGAATGGATTAAAAATATTCTACGTGTATTTGAAAGCTGGAGGGCACAGTTTATGAAATGCTAAATGAATCTTACAAATTATAAACTATCTTCTAAGTCTACTGATTTGTCTTCCTCTGCTCTATCTTTTCTTCATGAATTATTTTATCAAGTGGGTTTTGTCTTTCCATTAAGTTTATAGATCTAGTGAACAAATAAAAATAACTGTATCACCAGACATTATCTTTCTGTCTCTACTATTTATTTCTGACATGGTTTTGAAAAATTAAATTGAAAGAATTGTTAAGTGCTTAAGTACAGTGTTGTGGGTTTACTTTAACACAATTTTGTACTGAAGTGAGACTCTTAATGTTTCAATTCAAAATACAATACTATATTGTTTGGGCAGCTGTGGGAATGGGCTTAGGACTCCAGCAGTACCTCCCATGTGTCCAGCAGAAATGGGGTGGAGTGATGGACACCTGTCCTCACAGGCTTGGCCAAGTCTGTAGAGTATCCCTGAACAGTCGGTGTACGTGTTTTAAAACCAGCCTCCTGCATTCGCCCGGGGGCTGTACGTGCTCCCTTGGAGCATTCCTAACTTACTTTCCTGATTATGTGTCATATATTGGACTTCTCTTCAATAAAAATTATAAGCAGTTCAGCATGGAAAAAAATTGCCACATGTAGTTTTGCGGAGAAAGCATTACAATTTACAAAGCTTTATACTTTTTGTTTTAAGGAGCAACAACGAACATGCTTATTACGAAACGAGGGCTCCAGAAGGCCCCCTTGGCGCTGTTGAGCGCCAGGTGCCCTTGTGGGCAGCAGGGCAGGCGGGTGAGACCTTGCCCGGAGCCCACTGCGGCCGTCAGAAGCCGCTGGAGCGAGCGTGGCCATGGGACGGGGGCTGGGCTGTTCACCCTTCAGCCCGAGCACAGCGCGGCTGCAGCTGCCCGGTGTCGGAGCTGTCCTAGCGCTTCTTGAACTTTGACCGGCTCGGTGCTGTGACCACTTCCCCGGGGAGCGCTGGGGGACCTGCTCCAGTGCCCAACCACTCTCTCGAGGAAAACATTTTCCTAGTATCTAACCTAAACCGCCCGCGACTCAGCTTCATGTCATTCCTTCGGGTCCCGTCACTGATCACCACAAAGAGATGCATGCGTGCCCTTCTGCTTCTCCTTGCGAGGAAGTTGTAGACTGCGTTGAGATCTCCCCTCAGTCCCCTCCAGGCTGAACAGACCAAATCAGCTCAGCCGCTCCTTTTAGAGTTGCTTAGGTTCGAGCGTGGCGGGAGAAGGGGAGGGACTCAGGGCGCGTTGAGGGGCCGCTGGCGGGCGCGGGCAGCCGCGCAGTTCGGCCGTTACCGCCGCCCCCGCTTTGAACTTCCCGCCCGCCGCCCGCGCTGCCCGTTCGCCGCCGCAGTTTCCAGGCTCAGCGGGCGGCAAAAGCGCCGGGTGGCCGCGGCCTCTCTGCGTCCCCTCTCGGGGCGGTGCTGAGGGCGGCCACCGTCCCGGTCCGCTCCGTTCCCCCGGGTCCGCCCTAGGCTGGCGTCTCCGGCGGCGGCGAATCTGCCGGGCTGGTCCCGCCGCTAGTGCGGTTTGGGCCGTTGTCAGGGAGAAGCAAGATGGCCGCCGCGGCGACGGAGGAGGACACGGAGCTGCGGGACCTGCTGGTGCAGACGCTGGAGAGCAGCGGGGTGCTCAATAAGATTAAGGTGGGCGAGAAAGGGCCTCCCGCCGGCGGGGAGCGTTGGCTGGCTCCGGCGGCGCTTCGCGGCCCTGCGGAGTGTGAGAGGACCCAGGCTTCCCGTGCTTGTCCCCTCTCAGTCCCGCTCGCAGCCGGTGTTCCCGGCTGGAGCGCTCCCTCGGCGTCGCGGCCTGGAGGTGGCGCTTGCTTTCCCCGTGGCGTTCCCCGGCTGCTCGTGGTGGAGCTGGTGCGAGGGCCCGGGCCTGACCATGGCACGGCGCTGCCCCGCGGCCTCGGGAAGTGGGGATGCCCCGGGCGGGCAGAGCGAGGGGAGCGCGGGGCCGCCGCCGGGAGCCCGGCCCCGGCTGCGCGCGTTCGCTCTCGGGTAGCGTGTGGCCGAAGGGCTCCCTCGCTGCCGCCAGGCTGGCTGGAAGCAGTGCCTGCAGCGTGGTGCGGGACGGGGTGGGTGAAGTTAATCCCTGCTGCGATACGGAAAGCCCTTACTGAAAATTTCAAGCGGCAGTTGTTGTGGATCGCTATTTAAGCACTTGTTCTTCTTAAGTGTGGGTTGCTTCAGTTGTGCCTTGAAGGCTTGCTAAGTCTGGAAGCTCTCGGGGGATGCTGCCTGCTTACAGGGAACAAATGTTCCCTGTATGCTATGTTAAGAAAATATACAGAAGTGTAGCTTTCCGATAAGGGATGGTGGTGTTTTTCCATAGTGCTGTTTTAAGTCTCCAGAGGTCGTTGCTGATATTTCAAGAACAATTCAACAACTGAAGTGATTTATGGAAGTGAGAGCATCTTCGTGTATGTACTTTCAAGTTTACTGTATTTTGAACTAGTCATACTTTTCAGCAAAATAATATTCAAAATCACGTTGTTGATCCCTTTCAGATTGGATATTCCTTATTTAAGTTCTGTAAGAGAATGAAGATTCTAGCTCAAGTAACTGTGTGCAGAGTAGTGAAGCTTTTTTAATAGATGTCAGATAGGCCTTTTGGACCATCTGTTAACCACTCATCTACTATTAAATAATGCAAGTATGGTGATAGTAAAATTGTAATTTAAAAAAGCATGGCAAGGCAATTGGGTCACATGGAGCTCGTGAACCATAACTTCTTAATTCCTACCTTTTTGTAGTATGTGAAATTTCATACTGTGGTTGCCAGTCCATTGAGTTTTATGTGAATAAATTTATTGTAGTTCAGTATTGTATCATGCTTAGAGTGTGTGGTATCCAATACTGTCTAAAGTGCCGTTATGGAAAATTAGCAAATGACTTAGAAAAATACAAAACGCAGCCTCCTTGCCAGATGATGTCTCTCCTTAATACAAGGTGCTACTGTTTAATAACTCGTATGCTTACAGCTAAGGCTTTTGACTGGAAGAACTCATGCTGGTTTTTTCTTAGCTGTAGACCTTAATTGGCGTGTGAGTTTAATGAGTGTTGTTTGGCAGT
Source organism: Taeniopygia guttata (assembly GCF_048771995.1). Classification (NCBI taxonomy): domain Eukaryota; kingdom Metazoa; phylum Chordata; class Aves; order Passeriformes; family Estrildidae; genus Taeniopygia; species Taeniopygia guttata. The sequence goes on along the minus strand of NC_133027.1, from coordinate 75,186,874 downwards.
ATTAATGACTTAGATTTTGTTCTACTATAACTTGACAAAACCCTGTTGCTGGAAGAATTAAGATTGAACAAGGCTTTTTAAGCTGTCATCTTTTAATTGAAATTAGATTACACCATCCATTAAAAAAAGTTGCAGTCATCCTTTTATTAAAACTAGTTAAACTTGATTTTTTCAATAGTGCTTATCTATTACGTGTCAATTTTTTTTTTTTTTATTATGAGGTAAAACTGAACATTTACATGTTATTAAAACTGATGCTTGTTTCATACTTTAGAATGAGAACTGACCATTTTTCAAGATGGATGAGGCTAGAAAGCTACAATAAAGTATTTATGATTTATTCAAGTAGCTACATTAAGGAGAAAAATATGTGATCATTGTATAACTGCATTGGTATGAAGCACTGGAAGGATCAGAATTCAAGGGGAATTATTTCAGTGCATGGAATGTATCAGGGTGTCACACATTTTGTAACATAATGAGAGTAATTTTTAGAAATAAACTTACTGTCATAATTTGGTTTTCTACTAAGATACGCTTTTATAATGGCTTGCAGTTTATAGTTCATTCTTATTTTGATAGTTTCTTGGGTGCATTGTTGTTGATGTAAATTATTTAGCTCAAAAGTGTTACTTACATGACATTTAAAAATTTGTTCATAATTTTTATTTGTCTTAAAGTTTGAGCACTGAAGTAATTATAAAGTAATATTTTGAAAACTGGAAGTTGTATGAATGTATTTACTGCTTGCAGTTGAGAAGTTCCTGTGTTCTCTAAAATGCAATATGTGTGTATATGTGTATACACACACATGAATGTATGTATATAGTACTGATGTATATTATATGTAGTTTGTTGATCATTGGAATTAGTCTGATGAATGAAACAGCTTTCTAATGAATTCTGTAAACACACAATATAACTGTAGATATTTGTATGTTAGTGAAAATTATCACTGTTTCTGTGTGATAGTGTACAAATAAGGGTGTTCTGTCTTGAAGAGAATGTGATCTGTCTCCTAGGAAAGCTGTCGTCATCTGAGCAAGAGGAGCCATTATGCTTCTTGTATGTTTCTTTGTTATCTTATTTTGTTTTGGGTTATATATTTTACTCTCTTGCTTTGGAATAATTTAAATTTATATTACCTGAATTTTTCATCTTCTCTGGAACTTGATGTTGCTAAAGTTATGTGAGGGGGGTTAGCATCACTAAGGTCATATGACATCACTAGTGTAAAGCTTTTGGCCCAGTGGTACTGCTAATTTCTTACTAATTTGCTTCAAAACCTGGATGGCTGAGGTACAAACTCAGTGCAAGTGATGTGATGTTTGAGTGAATAAAAGTACTATTTTTTTAATATGAGCATGTGCACAGGTCAGTTAAAATTGTCCTGTTTGCTTTTGCATCTTCAATCCATGTATGGTAATGAACAGTGCTTTTAAATGTCTTAGAATTATTAACTGTCATGATGAATGTGATGTGAACTGCAGTGTAGCCTCCTGTTTTCTTCATGTTGTAAAGTGTTGTTTGTTTTGAAGCAGTTCATACTAAAGTCAACTTAATATCTATTTCTTTTTAGTTTTGTATGTCAAGTAAAATATAACCATTTTAATTATTTCAAAATAACTGAAATTCAACATTTAGATGTCAATATGTTCCTCATCATAGTCTCAGGGAGGAGCCTAAGTATGACTGGTTCTACTCCTAGTCCAGGACTTTGTTTATTTCTACGAGATTATGTGTGCATAATCACTCCTTTATGTCACTTAGCCACGATTGCAAAGTTTCACCATACCCACCACAGGCTCAAGGATGAGAACCTTTACAGATTTTGCAGATGGAGATTACAGGAAGGGTATTACTGAGTAATGTTGGTAGAGATGTTCCTGGTTATGGTTAGACACCAACCTTGGATTTGCATGTAGACTGGGAGAGGTGTTTATCCTGGTGCACACAGAGGTTTAGGGTTGATCACTAGCAGTTAAACAGCTCAGTGTTCAGCCATGTCTCTTTCCAGAGCAGTGCATCTGCTTTCTGTCTACCAAGGTGTATGACAGCTGTTTTGGAATTAGGAAGTGGAGATACTGAAAGTTGTGCCGAAGGGTGCCCATGTACCACTAAATTTTACAAATGCAAGAGATTGTTTATGCTTGGGCATGCATGGGGCTGTTCCACAGTGCTGGTGCAGGTGGTGGTTACACATTCCTGTGCTTTAGCTGGCAGGTCTCTGAGAAATCTTACTCATTACTTTAATCATTTCACTTCCCTAAACCACACATTTAACCACAGCATCCTCTGATGCACATCTTGTGAGTGCAAGTTTACAGGAGATTTTGCACCTCCAGCTGGCCCATTGCAGATCTCTGAAGTGTCTCCCATATTGTCACTTACTGAACTTGCCTACCCCTTGTTTCTTAGGGAATACACAACGCTGCCTGTATGGCTTCAAAAACTATGTTCAGCTTGCTGAAGTGGGTTGAGAGGAGTGGTAGCATATGCGTTTGACAGGCTGAAATTTATATTATGGTTTCTGCTAATGAGTCTTGGATGAAAAAAGAAGCCCATGACTTCCTCTGCAAAAGCTGCATAACTCTTTGGGTTTGTAGAAATGTTGAGAGATGCACAAAGCAAACAGCAAGGCTCTGTTAGCTAGCAGACAATGTCATACTCAACTGTGTTACAGGTACAAAGCAGTTTATGAAGCTCAAGTTTTTTACCTAGTATTCCATAGCATTTGGAGATCAGTGTTGGGAAACCATTGCTCATTCATATGAAATATTGCCCCAGCAGGAGAAAATATGGATAAAGTTTGACAGGAAAAAATATTTTGATGATGTCTCTTTGGAAGGTGTTGGGATATTAGGATTGAAGGTGAATTGTGTAGCTGTTCAAAGGAGACAATGCAACGAGCAAGCCATATTCAGATTTTGTACTTATTATAAGAAGTCATCTTGGCCACTGATGTGCTTACATGCTTTGAGGTGTAGGAATGTGTTTGAAGTTTACAAGTATTTTCCTGTTGGAAAATACTGTCTCAAGTTTTGTCTTAAGAAAATCAGATCTCTTGTTTAAGTCATGGACAAATCTATTCTAGCACAATCAAAGACAAATACTACAAAACAAACAAACAAATAAACAAACCATTAAAAAAAAAAAAAAACCCAACCAACTAACCAACCAAAAAAACCAAAAAAACAACACCCAGAATGTCTATGGACTTGCTAAATATTGTACATTTTGGAGTCTGAAAGTGGGAGGTAGTTACGAGTTACAGGTAATCATTCAGTCCTGAGTGGTCTCTGTCTCATCCTTTCACTTTTCATGCAATATCTGCTGTGTAAGATGCTGTGGATGGCTTTACAAGCGTACTGCTAAATCAGACTGATAACCTTGCTAATGCAGGTGCTGGTTGTCTTCCTATTAAAAGCATATTTCCAAATTAGATTGGCATTTTTTGAGGTGCCACCTAAAAAGTGTGTTTGAGGACCTCTTGAGATAGTAAGAACTGTTATCCTCTTTTTCAGGGAGCCGCAGATTGAGGGAGCTGTTTTAATGGACAGTCCTTAGGGTACATGGAAAAGGGTCACTATTTGGAATAGGGTAAACTTAGCCAGGTTCTAAAGAGGGATCCTGTAGTTCAGTGCAGAAAACATGCTTTTTTTCATGGACTTCATTTTCTGATTTACAGTACAATAACAGTCAGTAAAAACCAGTGTTGTCTGATGAGTTGTAAATGCCTGGGAGGAAAAGTGGAAATTTAATTTTGTTTCAAAACACTGACCCATACATTTCTCTAACAGAGTCAGTATTTGTCATATACAATGATAGCCTTCCTTGTTTTAGCCGAGTTCAGTGAAACCAAATTGCAGTTTAATCGACATGAGCTCTTGCCTGATAAAACTTCTTAGGGATAGAAGAGAATGGGTGTCTTTCACAGTGTGAGAAATAAGTTTGTAGGTTTGATGGATGTAAAAGTGATAGGCACTTACTCATCAACATCTGTCTCTGTTGACATAATCGTGTTTTTTTGAAGACTTAGAATATGACTGGGGAATTAGAATATCAAGCTTTGGTCTGCCTTTTTACTAGACAGTGAATAAAATTCTTCACAGTGTATTTGGATTGTGTTGAATACTGCTAGCAGAATGAGGCAGTGTGGAACAGCGAAATGTTGAAAATGACAAGCGTAGATTGTAACAATGTATGAAACACATATTGGGCTGGTGCCAAAGGGTACTAGGCCACAGAGAAATGCAATCTGTTCATACCCAACAAAAACAAAAGTGTGAGAAGAACACTGTAAGTGGATTAATCTGTGTAGTTATAACCCTTATACCTGCTGGTGGAAGCAAATTGCTGTGGCTGTACCTGATGATGGTGGTCTCAGTCTCTGGTGTTAAAATTCTCTATGACTAGCCTCAGGTTCTGAAAAGCCTATATGACATTGTCCATCCTACTGGGGTAATATGATTCATCTTTTAGTAGGGTGATCATTCCTTTGGCCTCAGCTTTGTTATTGTTTCTTTTTACTGTCTTCATGAAGTTGAAAATTACTGCTTTAACCTCACAAAGTCTAGTGTGGGGTTCTTTGTCTAAATTTATTGAGATGATATTTTGAGAATATTGTGCTATGATGTGAGCAGTATCCACCACAAAGGATGAACGTCAGTGTGTTGTTGTAGTAATGTAAATTTTCCTTGTGGGGATAGTACAGGAACATGTAACTTCAAACACTATGATGCTTGAAGGGGTAGAGGGTTGATTGCAGGGCTGTGTATCTGTGAAAAGGCTTTAGGATGGTATTCTAGATGATGCAGGTAAGCTAAAGGGATGTGTAAATACAGTGGCATTAACTTCTGGTGGTCAGCTCCTGACCTTAAGTTTATTAATTGGGTACTAAAGTAAATAAAGGTGAACCAGCTATTCATGGGGAATAGCAACATCTGAGAGAAACTGACCATGTGTCATTGAATAGATAAGAAGAGGAAGAAAAGCACCTTCGTTAGTAATTAAAAGCGAGTGGATTGGACCTAGAGGAGTGGAGCAGGCAAACAATCCAAGTTAAGTGAGAAAAATAAACCAGTCAGTGTTTGATATTGTTCCAGAATCTCAAAATAGGTCAGACTCTGGATTAGCTGATGTACTGGCAACTACTTTCAGACAATTTTATTCTCTGGTCCCATGATCCAGACCCTTAGGGGGGTTTATCCCTACCCTACCCATGTGCATTGACTGGTGTGTTTTATTTTGAACAGTTGTAACAACCAGTGAGGAATGCTTTGTTATTTTTTATTATCCTATTATGTAAATATATTTGGTCTCTGTGGCCTAAGTGACAAAGAAAGCCTTGCTTTCAGGTCTATTTTAGTGAGGTAAGACTAAATAAATAAGTTATTAGCTGCTGGTTGCAAAGTTAAATGGAAACTGATTTTGTAAGAATAACATTTATGTTAATGGGATGTGTAAAGGGTCTCAGTGATAGACAACTGCACTCCAACACCAGAAAAAAAAAAGATAAGAATAATAAATAAATAAATAGCTTATAAGAGGATTTTCTGATTGAATACTGTATCGCAGGAATTGAAAAAATATGATTGCAGTGTCAGTATGACCATTGCGTATAATCGTTGTAAATGTTCTTTTGGTGAGAAATCATTTTAGCTTTTTGCATTATTTTTTGTCTTTCAAGAAGGTGTCCAAAGAGAAGTTTCCTTAAAAAAGAAGTGTTTATTTTTCTCATGAAAGGTTTTTTTTCTTTGTTTGGTTATTTTTTGAGTGGGTTGGGGTTTTTTTGGTAGGGTTTGGAGTTTTTTGCTTTGTTGGGTTTTTTATAGGTGGGCATTTCCTTTTGGTTTTATTTTTTTGGTGTGAGGGACCAGTTAATTCATGTTTAGTTACCTCTTGTAATATAAATTAGAAAGTCCATATATTCTTTATATTGGTATTATTCTTAGTTATGGAAATAAATCTTTCTTTTAAATTCTGATGGTTTTTTGCTGTTGAGAAAACTTTATTACGCTCTCTTTTCTAGTTTATTACTGCAGTTATCTACGGACTCACTTCAAAATGTCACATTAAGGGTTGATTAAAGTGGCAAACTAATGTATGTTATCCATTTGACGTGTTCAGTGAAAGTAGAAAAACTGTAGTGCTTACAAAAAAATTTTAAAAAGTAGGCAAGGCATAAGCTTCAATATTCAACGTAGTCCTTAGAAGAATTCTGATTCTTTATAATAATATACTTGGAATCAGGTAGGTAAACTGTTACTGCCAGGAGTATTTGAATAACTGTGATCATGTTCTTTTCCTTGAGAAATGCTGGGGTTTTTAGTGTAATCTGGCAAGAAATCATAGCAATTTGTATACCTTAATGTTTAGTTTTTAACAGGCTATTACGGCCTCTTTGTTCATGTTTCCTGAGAGAATTGTAAATGAAGGGTAGGTGTTTTGGAGCTGCCTGAAAGAGATGGATGTTTAACTGTCAAAGACACTAATAGGAGATAATTTAGGTACTTTGGAATCTTTTTATGTACAAAGAATAATAATTTAGGAAGTCTTGTATCAAATTATGCTGCCCCCTGCCTTGTTCTCAGAGTGGAAACTATAATTTCTCTACAGTATTGACTGTAATCTTAGGTGTTTTAATTGCATTGATATAGATGACAGTCCGTGCCAAGTTGCTTGAGGAGCAACCTATTTGCTTAGGAAAAAAAGTGCTTGTAGAAATGCTGTTTGTTTTGTTTTTTGTTTGGCAGGCAGAGTTACGAGCAGCTGTGTTTTTGGCATTAGAAGAACAAGAGAAAGTAGAGGTAAGAGAACTGTAAAAAGCAAATCAGAAAGAAAAAAACATTCTTTGTGTAGAAATAAATATAATAGCTTTAATACTTTCTATTTGTGAAATGGAACAAGATAAAAAGATGTATTTCTGCATAAGATGTATAAAGAACACAAAACAGGACTATCAGGGTGTTTCCTGATGTTTAAATATAGGAATTGTTAAATAGCCTTTTGAAGTGACAATTTTAATTGTCTGTCTCTGCTGGGTTTATATGGCTTCTGTCCAGCTGACCAGAATAGCTAAATGTTTTCTCTATCAAATTCATCTTTTAAAAAAAGATATCTACTTGACTGATCAAGATTTTATCAAATCAAAATAATTTCTTTTGAAATTAAAAATATTTTACTGGGATGTCTTGACAAGTATATTTCAAAAGCAGTTTAGTCCAGTAAAATGCCAAGTATGCTAATGCTTATGGTATTTCCCATAAGGATGTTGTAGGCTTGCTTCAGGATAATTTGCTTTAACACTTAAGGATGAATTCTTAATAAAGAGATGGACTATGTACTGATACCTCCACAATATATTAATATTAAGGGAATGAGATACTGACACATGGTTGCATAAGAGTACTGCTGTGGTATACAGATACCAGTTTTGTGACCTCTTCTATGGCTGACTCTGCTTCATTTCCTCTGTCTTTCCATTTTCTAGAATTGGGGAGTAGAGAGTGCTGTCTGTCTAGTCTCTCTGCTTCAAAACGAGAGGAATGGAAAACTGTTCTATTTCTCTACTGGTTAGATGGTTGAGCTCTTTCTGAAAAAATGCTTAACTGAAACAGACGATATTGGGATGTTAGTAAGGATGGAAAGTAGTTATTCTATGATTTGAGATTCCATATTCCAGAAATTTAACATGAGATAGCTGAAGAAGATGTGGTGGAAGAGTAATCTAGAAGAACAGTGCTATCTCTTTATGGGAAGCTTCAGGATATTATAGAGCACCCAGAGAATGACCTCCCACACTACCTGGAGAGTAATAGCAATAGTTCAAGTAGCATGAAGAGAGATTTGCTACAGTACATTTCAGCTCACCATTTCTCAAAAAGCTTGCATGTATCATGATATTTTAAATTTGCACTGCTGACTCTGGTGACATGTTAATACATACCACGACTCTGAATTCTAAAATATTAATCAAGATTTCCTTTTTTCAGGTAGCACTTTCTTGTGTGTTAGCATTTGCAACTGTAGTGATAAATACCTATAACTGATCCTTTTCTTACCCAGAGTACCCATTCCATCTTAGGAATGGCATTTAGAATTTGTTTTGGAAAATCTCAGAACAATTCTGGCAAACCCAGACACAACATATTGATTTATTTCTATTTAAAAATTGAAGAGGGCAAATCTGAAAGCATTTTTCATAATATCTTTGAAGGTGTTTTAATTAATAGAAGATTAATATTGATTTGTGTTCTAATAATTAGCATCGTCCACAATTTATCTGGAAGATTTGTAAATTTCCAATTTTTAAAAGGCTGGACTGAATTGCCCTTAACTTTGCACTATATTAGAGAAGCAGCATATTAAGTTATCTGCTTAGCTTACCTCTTCAGTCATTAAATAAAAATCAGTATGATATTAAGAATTTTGGTGACATTACTTTAGCTCCGAAATAAATTTAATTTGATTAAATTAATTTATTTCTACATAGCTTTTACTTGTAGTCATAGAATTCATACAAAGGTAGATTTTAAAGAAGTGAATTGCACGGGCAGGGCATCACTGTGCAGCAGAGCACACCAAAACACTAGCTTTCTGTAGTTTTCAGTTTCTTGCTAGCATGTAGATGATGTTAATTGCTGTTTGGTTTTTTCTTTTTGACAGAACAAAGCACCTCTGGTAAATGAAAGCTTGAAAAGTTTTTTAGGTACAAAGGATGGTAAGTTCTTTGTTTAGTATATACTTCTCCTGATAATAAAAATAGGAGACAAAGGTTTAAATCTTTAAATCTTATTAATAAGTGCAGTCTCCATTACTTAAAGTATGCTTTTGTTCCTTTCAGGTGTCCTAATTACTACTCACTCAGAATAGAATTAAATCTATAGTTTTTAAAATTAATATTGCTGAAGTTATATTTTTAATTAAGGTGATTAAGGCATTTAAGTTAATATTTCACGATGCCTTATGGTTGTGCTAACTCAGAGACATTCTAGACCAACAGAAACAGTAACCAATAAAAACTAAGAGCAGAGGTACAGGAGTGAATGCATGTATATGACAGATGTCAAAATGATGTTTTTAAAACAGTTGAATAGTTAAATGCTGCACGTGAATTTTGTAAGCAATCTGTAATGCTCTTGCAGTATTACTGACTTAAATGATTTTGGTATCGACAGCCAAGTCCAAAATTAAGGAGTTGGTATACAAACTTGCTATGAGGTGGTAGTTTGCTGAATGTCTAAACTGTGTCCAAAGTGAAGGCATGTGTGCTGGCATTACTGTTAAGTCTTTGAAATAAGATTTGTTTCTGTCTGGTGTATTTTAACTCTTCTTGTTTTCTTTTTAGGTCGCTTGGTAGCAGGTCTTGTTGCAGAATTTCTACGTTTTTTCAATCTTGATTTTACTTTAGCTGTTTTTCAGCCTGAATCAAGCACAGTAAGATAGACTGATTTTGTTTCTATATAATGCTCACTGAAGTGCGTGGCAATGAATGCAGAAGCTATGCCAGATTTATTTAAACCACTTACTTGTTTTTATTAAAAATGTGGGTTTTATGTTTTGTCTGCGATAGATACTTAGTGTCATGAAAATACATTTTTCAGGAAAGTGGGCTAATATGAATATTTATCCAAATCAATGCTAGATAGTAATTTAATTTCGAATTAACAAGCTGATAATTTTTGTGGCATCATATAATGGTATTTGAATCCTGCATACCCCTGCAACATTTTTTGTCACTAACTTTACTGTGTCATAATATTAAGTTAGTATTGTTACATGAAAACTAAAGTAATGTCAGTCATTTACTCTGAAAGAAATTTCAGGGACAAAAAGGACTTTGTGCAGATATACTTGACAAAAAGTGTTTGAATAGAATAGTTCAGTTGGGAGGGACCTACAGTGATTATGTGGCCCAACTGATTGCTTTAAGGCTTTAGGTACTGAATTAGAGGGTTTCCGTCATCTTTGTTTCTTTTTATGATATAAAGGTTTTAATAATAATTTTGAGTTTGAAGCAGTTTCATTTCCCTGCAGAATTTCTTATTACGTGTCAAGTACTTTTTTTTTTCTTGAAGTTGGTTTAAATAGTTAATATATTAAAAATCCAATTTTTTCAAATCAATCAGTTAGTTGACTTCTATTTCTCAGAAATTCATATTTCATTTTAGGGATTTATTCAAAGAAAATCCCATATAACTTTGTTCTTTGCCAAATATCCTTGGCAAAGATATCCAAAATTAGTTACTAAGTTATTAAAACACATCTGTACAAAGATTCATGTTCATGCTACCAAACAGAAACAAATAAAAACAGTCACACTTTGTATTGTGTTGCCACTCATTCTTGGGAGCAGTGCTTCATTTGCATTGTAAAGGCATCTTATGCTCTTTGAAATGCCCCCCTTCTGTTTTCCAATAAACATGTCCATTTCACATCTGGAAGTGCATGAAGGAAATTTTGCCAAAGTTAATTGAGCTGGCCAGGACTGCTGGGTAGGGTGCTGAGAGATTTGACTTTGTCTATCTCTACTAGCCTCTGCCTCTGAGCAGTTTCTTGTGCTGTCTCTTTATCTAATGTGCTTGGCTAGTGGTAGCTCAAGAGATTGAGATTAACTGGTGCCCTTTTCAGTGTTGCTATCTGGGGCTGTGCTAACCAGCCTAGATTTGCTGTAGCATTTTGCTTCTCCTTAAGTGTGAAGTTCAGTTTGAAAAAGTATTGTTGGGGTTTTTTTGTGGGTTTTTTTGGATGATTACCAAATTGTTTTCATCCCTTTTTCTGTCCAAACCCATGTGATTTTTAATGTGAAACAGAGACTGAAAGTAGGTGTTAACCTGTGCGAGCGTAATTCTGTACGCACAGGAATGGTGACTCTCCGTCATCCATGAATTTGCTGGGACTGCTGTCTGGGTGTCCTTGGATCCACTTTTAAGTGTGATAGGCTAAAGTAATTTCGCCATATAAATTATTATATCCCTAAGCATGCTAATGATGGTTTCTTGCATATTTAAAATAACTTTGCATGATCTGTGACAAGTTCAGGTGCAGATCAGAAGTAAATTACGCAATACACTGTATCTAAAAGAGGTGTAGATGAAGCACTTAGGGACATGGTGTAGTGCTGGGCTTGATGATCTTAAGGGTCTTTTCCAACATGAGTGATTCTATGATTTTATTACTTTAGTCCACCAGCAACAAGACAACATAAATAATCACTGTTTAGTTCAGGTAGAGCTGTGTTAAATAAAACTTTTTTGTATTACAAAATTTATCTTTTGTTTTCTGACAGTTATTTTGATGTTGTGATTCTTTTTTCTTCTGTTATCCTTCCAGCTAAATGGTCTTGATGGTCGAGAAAACTTAGCTCGAGATTTGGGAATTACAGAAGCAGAAGGTACTGTGGGTGGCCCCCTGTTGTTGGAGGTTGTTAGGAAGTGTCAGCAGAAAAAGAATTCAGGTGGTGGAGAAGTAAGTAATATTAAATTGGAATTTCTTTATTTATTCTTCCTTTTAATTATGAAAACTGAAATTATGAACACTTGGCTATTGTTGTACTATTATACTGTTTCAGGTCTTTGTTATATTATGCCTTCAACTTAATCAGAGAGATAAGAGATAAACTTTATGAGTAATACTTTTAATACCACCCTGGGACTCTTTATTAATATTCTGCTACAGCAGAGTAGCACAGAGTGAATCTAGATGAATGACAAAAACACTGTGTCACTTATTTTCTCATTTCTGGTGTGGTTTGGTAACACTTTCATCTATACCTCTAATACTTCTAATTTTAATATGACATGAAAAGCCTCAGATGAGTTTTGTCAAAAGCTTTAAAGCTGTACTGAAAACATATGTACTTAAATTAAATATATCAAAGTATTTAAGTATTTGAAGACAGTGACAGTAGTTTTTGAATGGAATAGATAATAAATTTGGTGATTAAGTGAACTAAACCCAACCAATAGCATTTGATTGTGATTTGAAAGAAAGTTCTCTATACCCAGGATGTATTCACTGTCCCAAAGAAAGCTTAAATTCAGGAGTAGTTGTCATAGACTTCTTAACTTAATAATTTTCTGTCACGTGAAAGCAGGATTTCTTTGAGACTTTTTATTTCATTGTATTTGTCTGGGAATGCCCCAGGAAAGCCAAGGCTCTTGTGCTTGCCAGTCTGTCTGTCCTGTTATGGGGACTCCGCTGAGCACTCCACTGTATTAGAGGGTGTTTAACAGACTAGCTGAGGGACACGTGCCAGCAGTGTATGGAGTCAAATCCCTAGTGCAATTTAGAAGGGAGAGCCCCTCCTGATCTCCTCACTCTGTGATTTCCATACTGTGTGTGACTATAAACTTCCCAATTTTCTCTAGTACTACCTTCAGTTGTCTTCCCAGTGTCAAGGTTTGCATACTGTCCAAGTGAGGGTGGTAGCCTTGTTTCTTGTTGGATGCAATTATCATAGGATCAGAGAATCACTGAGATTGAAAGAAACCATTGAAAGATTATCCAGTTCAAGCATCAGCATAGCACCATCACTGTAACCCCTAACCCACGGCACCCAGCACCAGATCCAGATGCCTCTTGAACACCTCCAAAGATGATGACTCCACCACCCCTCTGGGTAACCTGTTCTATTGCCTGACCACTGTAACAGTGAAGCATTTTTTTCTAATGTGTAATCTGAGTTCCCCCTGTCTCATCTTAAAGCCATTTCCTCTAGACCTCTCACTGTAGGCACAGTAGAAGAGTCTGGTCCCCACCTCACTACATCTCCCCTGAGCCTTCTCTTGTTTAGATCAGCTGCCTCAACTGTTCCTCTTAGGACATGTTTTCTAGATCCTTCATGAGTCTCGTTGCCCTTCTCTGGACATGTTCAATATCTTTTCTAATGGGAGGGGCCCAAACCTGAATGCAGTAGTCGAGATGCAACCTCACCAGTGCCAGTTATTACAAAATTAAATATAATTTTAATTTTAAATATAAGTTTTAGTAAGTACTTATTTGAAACTTCTTAGGTGGCTCCAGTTTTAAGTGACAGCCAGTGCCCCACATCAAAATCATCTGACGGATGGTCAAGTGCACACTCTATACCAAATAAGGTAAGATTATATATAATGAAAAGCTTTGTAACATACATGAGATGAGTAAAAGAGAGAACTCTTGTGAAACTGAAGATATGACAGCATTCACTTAAATGATCTGCAATTTGAAAATGTTTATTCCACTCAGCAAAACTTTCATCTATGATTCCAAACAAAGATGAACTGTTGTGCTTATACTTTTCTGGCATGACATATTATAGGGCCCAGAATGGATAAGTAGCTGTAGCTTCCCTTTTATTGTAGCCAGGCTATCATCAAACTCTTAATTTTCAAAAACAATTCTGTTACTCTGGATAGGAAATCAAAATATTTATTACTACCACTTGTGGGTTTAAGTACCTTTTCCTGCCCTAAAAAAACTGAGCTACTGCCAGCAATTGAATATGATTCTGTGACTGAGATAAAATAGTGTTGCTATGAAAAAGACCTGCCAAGGTAATTTTAACTTTCATGGCCTTTAGTTTGAAAATTTGGCTTCAGCCTTCTGAATGAAAGTTAATGACTGATAAAAAATACTTCAGACAGTACAACCTGCATTGGCTATCTGGATTAAATAATACTTTTTGTTTCGTTTCAAAACTGTGCTGCTATTAGTTTGTAGAAAGGAAGCTAGTGTCATAAATCTTTTACTGGCTGAATTTTAATAAGTCTAGGAGAAAGTAAAAATAGCAGTACTCCTTGCTAGGTAATATTATAGAAACATTTTTTTTTTTCTTGGCACCTTGATTATCTAGGTAAATTAGAATTTTTTTTTTGGGCCACAAGCTACAGTTTGAGTTGTATGACTTGATGTGAAAGGTTGCATATGGAATTGTCCTTAGGTTCCAGACTTTAGGACTGAGCCATAAGCATGAGAAGAAGACTGAAAAATACGTACTTTTAAAGTCTTGCTTTTGTCATTTTTTGTTTTAGTATTTGAGAGAAGGTGTCAGTAACTCTCATTTTCTTATGCTATTACTTTAATACTTAATACTATATTGCAGAGATTCCCATTTAGTAGGGAATTTAGAGTAATTTCCATGGGTTTAAATTGATTTATTTTGAAGACAGTGGCGATAACTAAGAACCTTTGTTTGTAGAGATGTTGCAAAATAACATGAATAAAGTGTAAGAATCAGTCTGTCTGTAGATTTCTTTATTTGATAACAAAGATATTTTAGAATTGTTTGCTTTTATAATAGAAGTGGTGTAGATAGCATAGCAATGCAGAGGCTGGAACAGAAGATTTTAATGGCAGCCTCAATAAAGAACACTTTGTGAAGTGATAAAACAACGTTTTATTGTGTGACTCTTGACGATACTAATGAACTTGCTTCCTTTTTAGGATTGAGGTAATATTTTAAGAAGTGATGCTAGGTGTATGTTATGTGTTGTGCATTTATATATATACTTAAGAGTATTACATGACATGAATACCTACAATCCTGTCTTTATCTTTCAAGGCTGCTGAAAACACTCAGAGTGATACAAGTGTCTCATCAGGGGAGGCAAGCAAAAGAAGTATTCATTTTCTGCCTAATGAAACAAAACTAGATCTTCAACTAGAAAACAAAGACTTGAATACCAAAGAAAAAAATGATCCCGTTGTGGATGAAGATGATGTAGAGGGAGATTCTTTCTTTGATGATCCTGTACCCAAACCAGAAAGAACTTATGGCTGGTAGGTAATGTGGATGTTTTTAATACATGTTTTATTTTGTCCTCTGAATGCTTGCAGACCTTCGAGAGCTATTAGTTATTTGATAATTTGCTTTTGTAAGTGTTGTTCTGGAACATTTTATTTCCAAAATATTAACATCTCTTATTTTGTTCTATTCCAGTCTAGTCTAGTCTAGTCTAGTCTATTCTATGCACAGTGTTCTCTGGGATTTCTTGGATGTCCTATGAGTGGAAAAACCTGTATCACTTTAAGGTGCATCAGTTAGGGCATCTAATATCCCCAGCCTGTTTCTTTGGTGGAATGAACATGTATGAGGCACAGACATGAGTATTTCTTCTTGGAATAGAGCTGCAGTGGTGATCTTTACTAAAGGAAGTGGACAGTGACGGGGACAGTGCATGAAATATTGGTTCAGCTTTGTAAGGAATGGCTCCACAGACTGTAATAATAAGGAAAGTTTCCTTGCAGCTGAGGATTTTCTCTTCACATTGCAACACTAGTGTTTTCAGTGAAGTGTTGTTACTGCTGCATGTACCAGTTTTGCAGATGCATGCGAAGCACGTTTTTTATTGTTCAACTGTGGAGTCTGATGACTGAAAAATGCCATTTGAAACAACAACTAGTGACTGACCTATGCAGCAGCTTTGTTATAAGACTGAAACATTTGTGTTACATTATATTGAAGCTTAACTTGGATACCACTGTATTGAGCAATGCTGCAGGATCATTTCATGGCGTCCTTTTGCTGTGCTGAAGTAATCAGAGAACTACTTCAGCTTAGCAGACATTAAGAAGAGGTTGCAGGATCATTTGTTGGTTTGGCAGTTGACTTTTCCCCCACTATGCTGATAGTGGGCAGAGCAGCATAAGCTTTTTTGCATTAGTGCTACAGTAGATACTTAGTCTTAGAGAAGGATCATTCTAGTAGAGCACAAAGTCATTATACCAGGTAAACCAAGTCTGTCTCTAGTAAATTAACGTACTTTTTTTGAAAGATTATTTATAATACAGCTCTTGTTGGATTTTTTTCATTGGAGTAGACTTTTTTTTTTCCTCAAAGGGCAGTGATTGTACTCTGGAAAATACTGTGTGTTACAACTAACCCTACTATAGTATTTCTTTTCTCATTGTTAATATCAAGATTAAAATTGTATCTGAGTGCATTTACTCCTCCTTACTCGAGAGCTTGTTTAGCTAGCCTTTAACCAAAGTAACCATTGTAGCAGGTAGTCTAAATAATAAGTTGGGTAATTAGAAAAAACTGCAAAAACTTTTGCATAATAATATTTACTAATTTCTTACTTTTTGAACATTTTCATATGACAGCAAGGGAAATTTTCTTTGAAACTGGGTAAACTAGATTTCTTCTAAAAGACAATCCTAAAAACAGGCTAATTATTTAGTGAAGCAAGTATTTTTTTTTCCTAGTGGAGAAACCCCCTACAGAAAAAATTGTTTCCACACTGTCTGTCTGTAGTGGAGTCACAGTCCACAAGTAGTATTTTGTAGCACGTTACTGTGATGCAGCCATTCTAGTAACATCCCATAATAAGGTGTGCTGAATGTGTTACCAGCAAATGAGCTAGAAGCTGTTTGTAGCTGAGCTGTGTGTGCTGAATTGCTCATTTTTACCTTCCTGACAATTCTTCTAGAGGGCAACCTCCCCCCCCCCCCCCATAGTCTTCAGGTAGAATCTCCTTTGTGGTACTTTGTGCTGGTGTGCTGGAGTCTCAAGGGGTAAATAAGTAGGACAGCTGCCAGCATTGCTTTCTTTTCAAAAAGTTAGTTTCCTTATGGAAATCTTGCCTGTTCATTTAAGATGGGTTCAGAGCAAGCAGTTGCTAATGACAGTGTGAGAGATGATCCAGGCAATTATTATCTCTAGGTCTCTAACCCATTGTTCAAAATATTGAAGCACTTTAACATATGATGTTACACATGATATTTAGGTGATCTAGATATAATGAATGATTATGCCCATTATTTATAGGAATGGAATCAAAATAGCAAAAAGTTCTGGAAATACTAAATGTGAAAACCTTGGTCTCTTTTTATTTGTGTTTATTTATAGTTTATTTGCAAGTAGGATTTGAACTAGGTAGTAGCCAAATGAACATGTGCTGATATCTATCTTCCTATAACCAAGAGGTTTTCATTCTGTAAACTGACTTCTCTTAGAATTAATATCTTCATCAGAAGTAATCTCTTTAAGATGTAAAACAAACTGAAGTACTGATTTATGTCTGAATCTTTTTTCTTTTGGCTGCATTTACATGTGGGGGTGATGAAAGGCCCCTAGACATAAATAGTGATGCTGATGAAGGTGCTCTGTCTGTGGGAGAAGACAGGCGGAAGTCTTTGCATGGGTGAGAAAGTGGCTTTCTCAGTCAGTGTTGTGGTTGACACTTGTGCCAGTGAACTGCCTACTGCTTTTAAGGTTGCAGTGAACAAGGCTTTTTCCTTGCTCTATTTTACTGTAGTATTGCTGTTTTAGTTTTATGACAATGTAATAACAGAAAAGAAAGTAATGATGCATATTTTGCAGTTCTTATTGGGAGTGGAGTACTTATTTATTTGGTTTTTACAGGAAAACTGAAGCTAATAAAGCAGGAGGTCTAGCATCCCTTTCTGACGCACCAGCTCTAAAAAGTGGGTTAAGCTCCCTGACTGGTGCACCTTTACTAAAGGAGTCTGATAGTAAGTTTTCATAATTTTTTGTGTTTTGATGATTGTAGAGCTTATTTCTGTAATCCAATGAATGAGCTACAAGTTCAGATAGAAGAATGATAGATTATGTGGCCCACTTCTGGTTGTAATGTGCTTTACAGCAGTGCTATCTTAGAGAGTGATGGCATGTTTGGATATATTGTGCTACCACTGGGGCATTTTATGCTTTGGAGCATGAAATACTTATCTACATCCTTTTTTTTTTTTTTTTTTTTTTTTTTGTCTATATATAAAGCAGTATATCATTCTACTGCTCATTTTTAAATGAAATTGGCTTATTCCTTTGTATTATCTTAAATTATTTGTACCAATTATTTAGAGGTGCTTGCTTTCATGTTGTGAATCCCTGAGAAGTAGGAAATTATTCCTGTTTACTCCTTGAGTTTTTAACTGTTATCAGATTTCAGCTGTGAAAATATAATATTATATTGCTGTACTATACTATAAAAGGACATAAGGCTGATATAAAAGAACAGGTGTTATAAATGGTTAGTTTTTATGTGTAAGTGGGATCTTACTAATGAGTGACAAGTCCAATTTCTGATATAAATGCTTTTGTTTACAGATTTGGATAGAAACTCTGTTTTAAAAGACCTGCGGTTGGTGAATGCAAAGCTGGGATCACTAGAATTAGGCAAGTAACTGCTAAACATGAGGAAGCTCTGGTATTTTTGGTTGGCCATAACTGATAAATTCTGCTCCAGCTTCTTAGAGAAATCTTAGAAACTCAAGTACACATATTGAGCTAAAATCTTCAGTTTTTACTTATGTTATTCTATTTAACGTAGATTGTGAAGCTTAATATAGTTAAAAGCAACATGTGATCTAAAGAAATCCAGAAAAGTGAAAACTGGTCTCTTGTGGGTTAATATTTTACAAATGGAGCAAAATTTTGATTCATTCTTTGTATGCATTTACTAATACGAAGTGATTAATTTTGTTGTTGAGGTTTCTACAAAAAGAGCAGGTTTATATTTTTGTTAAAAGATAGCCTGGTAAATATTACTGCTTTTCAGTGGCACATTTAGAGGCCCTCCACACCTCTGAAAGTTGCCTTTCTTTTGGTGCAATACGAAGAAGGTGTGATGGAAAAATTCTCTCAAAATAGAGCTGTCAAGTATTTTAAGTTTTGTATTCAGCAATGCAGCTAATGTCCTGAAAATGTATGTTCAGTTTTGAAACCGTTTATGTTAATAATACTGAGATTAAATAATGGCAAACATAACTCATCTTCCTAATCAGTGTAACTAATTTAATCTACTTCCACTTTTGCTAGTCATCAGACCATGTATTTTGGTGCAGGAACAGTTTGGGGAGGTTTTGTGTTTCCTGAAGAGAACTTGTTTGATTAATAGCTTTTAAATCTTATTTAGGAAATGGAGATGATGATGAATATGCTGATGACTTCAACAGGTAAGAGAAGGATCATTCCCCAGTAGGGGTAGTACTTTATGCAGTATAAGCATATTCACTAGCATATTTTAATTATTTCATAATATTGGAGACAACCACCATCACTGGGTATTTCTGAACTCCTTTAAACTTCAGTTTGGTATTTTAATAGATTTAGTTACCAGTTAAAAAAGCAACCAAACCAGATCTCTTTTTATATAGGGATAATGCGTTCCTTAAAAACCTACTGCTAACTTCAGCATGATACTATGTTGGGTTTTTGTGGAAAGGGTTTGGTGTTTTTCCTGAGCCACGCACTTAATAATGTTTTAGCAGTTAATGCAATTAGTCAATTGTGTTGTATGCTGAGCTACTCAATTGTAAAATAAAGCATCATGCGTAGTTGGTAACAAATATTTAATAGCCTCATGCTTATGATGTGAAGGTATTGGTGTTGTAAATTGCATGACTGAGGCCTAAGTATTTCTCAGTATTTATTATGGCTTCATTTAGGTAGAAAGCCTTTAGTTGTTAGGAACTTCACATCTGACTTGCTAGGAAGTGCAATTCCAATCAAATGCCAGGTATAAAGTAAATGTCATACCTGGATGTTTTATAAGGAAATCTTATTTCTGTGCTTATGGTTTGCTTTCTCTTTAGTACGAGTCATCGCTCAGAAAAAAGTGACATCAGTATTGGTGAAGAAATAGATGAAATTTCTGTGGGAACAGAAGAATCAAATGCCAGTGATAAAGTATGATTATTTTTGAATAGTTGTTTTTTATATTCTTCTGATCTTGTCTTGACTTTGTTTCCAACCTCCTGTGAAGTACCATGCTGTTCTCCTTAGTTCCTAGGTTGTATGTTAAGGTTAATTATTCATTACATTCTGGTTTTTACACCTAGTATCCTTTCTAAGTTAGATGCTATATTGATTGACAAAATCCCAACAAAACAAAAACCCTGCAACAGTTGTTCAGTAGCACAACTCACTGTGCCTTTCTAGGTGTGTAAAATGTATTGGAAGCTGGTTCAGTGCCCAACATACAAAGGTTTACCCGAGTATCTCCAGATCTGTCTGAGTACCTCGTAGGGATTGTGTAATCTCACTGAAAGAGCTTGAGGCCAAAAGGTATATGAAAGCACATGAAGGAATACATGACATAATACTTATTGGTTTTGTGGTTTCTGAGCTTGCAATTTTTTAAATTTTCTAGCTCGAAAGCATCACACAAGATCTTACAATTTCTCAGTTAAGCGACGTTGCGGATTATCTAGAAGATGTGGCATAGAATTGGACAGCAAGAATCTTTCGTTGTGCTGGACTAGAAGACTGCTGTGGACTATTAATTTCAGACAATCACCTTTTGCTGGAATGTCCACTCCCTATTTGTGCCTTGTGTTTCAAAAATACTGTAGGTGAAGAAGGTTTTTAAATACTCTGAACAAGAACTCAATGAAATAGTGTGTTCCCATTTAACTTGATATCAGAATTACTTTCTTCATTTGGTTTAGCCAAACCTTTCACAGAAGGAGGTGGATTTTCCAAGCAGAATGTCCATTGCTGGCAGTGGACATAATAAAAACCAATTGGTAAGAGAACATCGAGAAAGAAGCATGTGGCTTTATAGTGAACTTGCACTGTTACTTTAACAGTCAGATTTTTTTTTAAAGATAACCAAAGCAAGAACCTTCAAAGGTAGTGGTTCAATTTACAGTTCTTTTTACACAACCTTGTCAAGTCAGCATGTAGTCAATATTTATGGTAACTCTAGCCACAATACCTAATTATTCCAGACTTAAAACTGCTCCTTTACAGACTCCTCTGAAAGTTGGACTTTACCTTTTTTAAAGGCATATTAAATTGAGAGTATCTAAACTCTTAAACTTAAATTTAGCTATATTTAGGAGCTAAATTTAGCACTAGTCTTAACCCAGAATATTCTTGTTTAAATTTGTTTGTCAGACCTTTGATGTTAAGACCTAAGTTGTTTTTATATATGCTAATTTCATCAATGTTACCTGTTGTTAAATCACGAAAGGTAATTTTGTAAGGTTTCACAAATCAGTAACTAAATCTTATGGGGTAAGTTTTTAACAGTGTGTAATATTTAGTGGAGCTTTTATTTTTGAGGGTTCTTCATGTGCTGTAAGATTACTTCCATTCTTGAAAATATTTTAAGTAAAAATGAGCGCCAAAAAGTGAAACTACTAAACTTCTACTTTTCAGATTCTAACTGCTGTACAAAGTTCAATGCAAATATTTTAAAATACCATACTGAAGATATTATGGACACTAAGTTCTAGCTAAGAGCAAATTCTTGTATTTTCATGATGCTCTTGCAGAACAGGGTCAGTCATGGCAGGGTTGACAGTTCTTCAATGATACTGTTGCAAGTGGCACTGCTATAATGTGTAGGTCATAGACATTTGTAATACTGAAACAAGACTTCAAAATGTGCACTTTCTGAACATTGTGAACACATCTGGAAAATAGACATGTAAGTGAATATAAATAATTTTATTTTTAACGTCGTTTACTTTTTTGAGGATTTGTAATTTTCTTTTTCAGGAACACTGTTGGCCTGTCATCAGTAGTCACCGCAGTGGAAGTAGCATGCTAAACTAAAGCCATTGGTTAAGCATATAAAGCTGCTACTAGCACTAGAAGCTGACTTAAATATTTTTTTGCACTGGGCCAGCAGGCCTGGAGCAGTGCTGGGAAGTTAGGCTTGTACATTACATAAATGATTTGAGAGGAGACAGCAAAAGTGTGCCTTTTATTTATGTCCACCCCAAAAATAGCCAGCAAAAAAGCATCAGAGTATTTAGTTATGGTGTTAACTTTTAACTTTGTGCCATATTGTAGCAGCTGAACACAGAGGATAATTTTTTTCACCCCAGGAAGTCAATGTGCCATAACTTCAAATAGGAACAATGCTGTAATATATGATATAGCCTGTGTAAAAATTTCATTTAATGATAGGGGAACCTGTGCCTCAAGATAATGTATATGGAAAAGTTTGAATTGGACTTTTTTTCCTTTCTTTTTTCCTTTATATTTTCTTTAGAAGAGTATCAGCTTGTCTGAAGGAAATAAAATTTCACATGAATAGTTGCTTTTGGCATTCATTTTTAAGGTATATGGAATAATGCAGAGGCGGTGTTGTTGGCTTTCTTACATGCCTTGGGAAAACATGATGTTCCATTACCTGTTAGCTGTAGGATATGTGGCAATTTATCTTACCAAAAGAAGCCAAAAGTTTATTAAAATACTTATCATTGCATCTGAAAATGTGGCCTTTTCATTAACTGATTTGATGTTTTACGTGTTAACATGACTTGTGTTAACAGCCAAATATTGTTCTCTTACCTTGGCAGTTAATTGGAGACCTTGCACTTTGGCTCTAATTTAAGGAAATACCAAAAAGTGGTATGTCTCCATGCTGTTCCTCCTGTGAACTTTTACTGAATTGTGTATAATAATTCAAATTGTAAAATAAAGCTATTGTGCTGGCTAAATCGTGTTTTGAGACTTGTTGAACCAGAAATATTGACATTTAGATAAATTAAGGAAGCTCTATAGAATTTGAGAGGTTTTTATGAAAAATGCTTTTTATATAGTCCAGTCTGCAATTGGGAATCCTTTTAAGCCCAAAGGATCATGCAATTCCTGATAATGAATCTGATTAAGACTTGACAGAATTACATTACCAAGTTGTCAGATGGTTTATGATTCAACAAAGGAAAGAAACCCAACAGTCTTGACTGGCAATATTTTGTCTTGTTTACCATTGTTAGAGGTATTTAAACAAGTGACAAGCTCTCTTGAATGCTTGTTTCACTGTATATTTAAAACCATATTGTTTAGTATTTCACATAGGCTTCTCCCAGAAGGACCAATGTAGGTGAGTACCCCACTTAGGATGTTAGAATTGACAGCCAGTCACTGATGACTGCTCTGTGCAGTTCTGTATCAACTAAGTCTGGTTAGAAATACTCCATTTTGTTAAATGCTCTCTGTAATTTTTTAACAAATTCTGTGGTTTTCCAGAAGTAAAAACTAGACTATGACTCACATTTTCACAGCATTAACATGGCTCTTGTAATAAGGATGGATTATAAAAATGATATCTGTCTTTTGTTTTTATTTAGTGAAATTGCTGCATTCCACCTCTTTTTAACTTAAGTGGGAAACCACAGAACATCTCATAAAATATTTCTTTGTAAGTGATGCCTTCCACAAATATAATAAAATCACTATCAGCTTTAGACTGTTTTGACAACATATAGACACTACACCTAGCTCTTCAGACAACTGAAACACCTGATTAGGTGATGCTGGTAAAGATGGAGTTTGCTACTTTGTTTTCATTTTAGTATAGTTGTTTTCACTGATGAAATACTATCAACAAAGACCAGCCTCCTCTTCAGGAAAAAATTAATCCATGGGTAGAACTTCATGGTGCCAGATGGATGTCTTTGGGCAGGCCCTTTGGTTTGATGTTTTCCTTGTAAGGCAGAGCCAAAAGAAATTTAACTGAATAGCAAGAGATGCTGTTTTGGTAGATTTGTAGGTGATCTTAGTCATATTGAAGCTAAATCCTCTAAGGCTAGGTGCCAAAATTTCCCAAAGCATTTTTGTAGCCAGATTGTGGACAGATAGGCTGGATACAAATTTGCCCTTTGCAGAAAAGTGCCTGGGGGCAGCTGTGAAGAGTGAAAGCCTGGAAGTGTGGGTCAGTGTGAAGGCTGAGGGAAGTGGTTACTTCCCCTTCCTTGTGAAACCAGTACCTGGAGTGTTGTGCTCAGCTTGGCTCCTGCAGTGCAAGAGTTGCCAACAAAATAGAGTCTGGTAGAGGAGCTTAGAGGATGGTAGTGGGGCTGGGGTATGTGATCCATGAAGAGCTGAGACTGGTCTGCCTGTAGAAGAGAAGGTAAAGGTGGTGGCTAAACTGAACTTATGGAAAAGAGACCTGTACTCTTCCTACAGGTGCCCAGTAAAAGGACAACAATCTGCAGTGAGAGGAATTCCAGTTGCATACATGAAATAAAATCTAAAGAATCACCATGAAAATAGTCCAGGACTTAGAGCAGATACCCGGAGAGATTGTGAATTCTCCATCACTGGAAATTTTTGAAACTCAAATGGACAGACTCAGAGCCACCTGATCTAGCTTTGAAGTTAGGTCTGCTTTGAGTAACAGGCTCAACCTCCACCAAGCCCTTTCAGCTTAGGTTATTCCATGATTCTACAGAAATAGAACCAGTCTATGGAAACCTGGTTATTATGGAGATAGACCATCTGGCTGCCTCTGTGCATGCAAACCACCCTGTTTGTAGGTAGAAATAGTTTTGCTACAATTTATCAGTGCAGATATGTATGTTCATGCTAACTGTTCCATGGAGAAAGGCCAATGTTTGCAAACACAGTAATTTAACATTGACTCTACTGTAAGGATTTAAATTTTATGTCCTTGAAGAAATCTTTTAGGAAACATGGACTTGGAGCATAATCAAATAGTGCTGTGTGAATAACTGCAGCTAAGTTTAAAAACAAAGCATAAGGTTTCTAGAAGTTGTTTTTCAGTTTCTTAGCAGCTTTAAGTGTTTTGTTTGAATTGCTCCGTGCTTTGTGGAAACCACAACAGATGCAAGGTAGTAAAATCAGGTCATTTGCCCTGTTCCCCTGTAAAAGTATCACATACACTTTCTTAGGAAGAAACTGCTTCAGCTTTTTTTTTCTCTGAAATGGAAAAGTTTTCACCTTGTGCTCACAACATGGTCTGTTTTGGCTGGCAGGTGCCCTTCAGGCCATGCTGCAAGGGGAACTGTTGGGAAAAGGCTGGCATATGGCAGAGCAGTGTTTCCAGATGCATTTTTGGCTCAGGTGATTGTGGCAGAATTTCTTTTAAACTGATGTTCTCATCATGTTTCAGACATGTAATTCTGGTTTGTTTTAGGTTATGGGATTAAAATCTCAGCTCCACAAATGGAAAGCAGGCCAAAGGAAAGCGTTAACTTGTGCAGGTGCATCTGCCACTGGCAGCTCATCTCCTGAGGTGTGGGGCTGTGTGGCTCAGCACGCTGGAGTCACCCACATCAGCAAGCCCTCAGAACCCGCAGTGGCAGCAAGCCTCTGCACGGGGAGTGCTGCCCATGCAGGACCTGAACCAGGCTGGGACACACCGTGTGAAGAGAGTTGGCAGTGCAGCCCACCTGCTTTGGATCTTGGTGGAATGTTGGGTTGGGATTAAGGCTCAGCTGTTGTAAGCACAGAGGAGCAAGGGCAAGGGGAAGCCCAATACTGAACGGGAGCTCTTGAAGCTGAACCTTCTTGCCTTCTTTCCTGGGTAATCTCAGGAGAGATGCCCCCAGGCAAGCCCTTGGGTCACCTCATGGGTTTAGTGACCTACAGATGCACGGGCTGATGGTATGTTGGAGCAGACTGTTTGGGAGTTGCATAAAATCTGTTCTGGGATATTTAGAGCCAGAAACAAAAGGGGAGAAAGGGAGGGGTCATGGTGATTTGGAGTAACAAGCGTGGGCAGAAAGGGAAGGGGACAGTTGTGGGCAAACAGGCTGCTGCTCAGCAGTGTGTCTGGCTGTGCCTACCCCTCATGGCACTGTCTGCTCTCGCTAAAAATTCTTTCCAGTTCTTTCTAAACATGAATAAAATGCTTAAAATTGTCTAAGTAATACTGGCATGTGGATAAATTAGGGATTAATTTAGGCAGAATCTAATAGCACACATTTCCTTGAAATCAATGTGATACTTGGCTACCTAGAAACATGTGACAGAGATTGGATTTTACAAAATTATTTTGGCAGCCTTTTTAAGAAAAGCATCTTTATGGTGTTAAGTATCTGACATCCTGACTGATGTTTTCTTCATCTCCTTTGAACTGCAAAATAAGAGGTTTGTGCTCTGTTCATTAAAAAGAAACTGATAAAATCGAAAGATAAGCAGTTCAAAGCATTCCAAGCAAGCCAAGATGAACTTACAAAATATAAGTTCTGGGTTTCAAAGACCAGAGATGTCCTGGAGGTGAGAATTACGTGCACTTAAACGTCATAATTTAAAGCATATCATGGGAGAAATATGAAATTTAAAGTAATTCTTATGGAATAAGTTTTAAGTGCTAGGCACTGTCATTAAAAATCAACACAACATACACCAGCTATTGTTAACTGTAGCACTGCAAACCTGGTGTTTGTCAGTTCATTCACTCAATAGACTAATGTTAATTAAGCCCTTCTGAAATTTGAAATTTGGCACCTTAACAGAAACTATTGACTGTACATGAAGGTTTGAATTTTGAGCAAGTTTTGGCAGCGCAGGTCTCTAAGGTGCAGTCACAGATGTGCTGATGATCTCAGAGACAAAGAGGACAAATTCTCGTGGTCTTCTTCCATGAAAGAGAAAATTAATGAATACTTTCATGAGTTTCTGGTTTCAATGAATGTGTGCTAATTTGATGGCACTAGATTTGAAGGAGTTGGAAGTGCCAATCAAATGAATGCATTGGGGCTATAGGTCTCATCCAGCCTGGGAAGAGAGATTAGGATATACTAATGTGATGATAATGCATAGGAGCTCTTCTGCACTGATTTTTTTACATGCATTCTTTTGCACTAAATATCAAAATGTATTAAGATAAACTGTGGAAAAATACAAAGGAACCCAGAGAGGTGCAACAATGTATGCAGAAATCAGTGGCAAGTACTACTTTGAAAGAACCCAAGTCAATCAAGCTTGTACAAAGAAAATTAAATCAAGCACATGCACATGAATTGAGACTAACCCAATGAACAATGAAGCTGAGAAGGCAATGGGTGGTAGCAGAGAGCAATTTATGTAAAATTGTTTGGCACAGTAAGAATGCTGGTAGCCACACAAGAGCTATGGCTTGGTGCAGGAAACTCCCTTTGCACTGAAAAAGGTTAACTGTGGCTATGCTCCATTCCCTGAGGCATGTGGATGTGTTCTTGATGGTGAAGCAGATACCAAGCTGGGCAGTTTAGAGCAGGGAGAAGCAGGTGCAAGGACTGAGTTAAAAAATTTAAAAATCTAAGAAATGACTGCATCATATTAGAGATTAACCATGAGGAGCACTCTGTTTTTGAGCCAGGAAGTCATAATCCCATTTGTAAACAAAAATTCAGAAGGTGGACCTTAGTTTGGGCAGGGCCCTGGTGCTGTAGGGAATGAGCTAGAACATTGGGAAAAGCTTAGGAGATGCGTGGCTGTAGCAGCTCATATAGATGACATACATGATCTCACAGCTTTGCCCTAAGGTTTTTTGTCACAGAAATACCTCGTAATGTTACAGCTCTAGCAGTACAAGCCACGTAAAGAGCAGCCTGTGAAATGCATGATTTTTAGGGCAGTGACTCTCCTGTCCGTGTCGATGGTGGGAGCAGCGCCACAGAGGTTCTCTTCCTGTGGCCACAGCGCAGGAATCAGTGCTGTTCCCCACCACGGTCCCACCCCACCTGGGGCTCCGGCTCGAGTGTGAGTCACAGAGGTGCCCGAGGGAAGAGGCTGTTTGTCTCTTTTTATGTCTTCCTTTGCTGAAGAGCGGCACTTAAGGTCTGCTTCAGGCTTAGAGCCATGTAGAAGCTAGAAATCATGTAGCTTAGAGAGCAGTGCAACTCAGTCTGGACCCAGCACTGGCCATTCCTGCTCCTTCAGACTTTGAAGCAAAGGGTTGGGTCTGTGCAGTACAGCTTCAGACCCGAAAGAAAAATGGGGTCACAAATGTAGGCCAATTGCCCATGCATCACGGAACAGGAAATCTTGCAGAACAGCCTTTTTCTTTTACTCATCTCTCAATGCAATTAGAATGTTTTTAAAATGTATGCATCCTGACTCATGCTGTTATATAATAAAAGAATCTGTTTGTCATGGGAAGCAAACAGAACACTGTCCAATTGTGTGGTCTTTGAAAATAAATAGCATCTAAACATTTTCTTGTCACTACTGGTTTTTTTTACACTGATTACTTGTTGGGTTTTTTTTTTTTGTTTTTTTCTGTGTGGTAGAGTCAAATTCTGCTAATGAATAATTTTACATTTACTTGAGCCTCTCATCCTTGAGGGGTTAGGAAGGGGAATTGAAACAAACTTTAAACAGGAAAGAACATAAAAGAGATCATTCAAGTCAATCAAACCTAATTGCTTGGAGTTTATTTTCTCTCTCCTTGGTTCTAACAGTATAGGAGAGCAGAAGTTGAGCCATAACAAGCTAATCACATAGCTAAAGACAGATTTCTTTCTCAAGAATGGCTGCCCCTTTCCTCTCCTGGTTTAAGGAGAGTTTAATCTGAAACCACAGCAGTCTGTTGTTAGCTACCAGCCTGGGGCACACAGTTACTTGGAATGACTGTTAGTGAACTGTGTGCTTTATTTTTAGTAAATATGATATTTAATATAATTTAAGGCTGCATCACAAGATGTGGCACTGCAGAAAAGTCTTAGGAGTGTAGAATTTGCCAACACTTTGGGGAAAACCGAAATGTTGCCACTTTGTCACAGGTATTGCCTACCAGTGCAAGGTGCTGCAAGGAAGGCCCCCACTGACCATTTGTCTGGGAAGGGGCAGTGTCTTCTCTGTGCACAAAGTTGCACTGGGAAGTAGAATTTAATACTGTTATGTTAAACCTACTGAAGTGAATAAATGCAGGGACACTGATCTGTCTTATGGACTAGTTTTAATATCTACGTGCAGAAAACTGCATTTACAGATAAAACTACACAAGCACAAATTAGATCTAGTCTCAGGCACAGAAAGGAGGGGGATGAAGTACAGTTGAGGATCCTCTCCTGAGTATTTGGGGTTGGAATGGGCATTGGTGAGGCAGTGTGGGACCAGTACTGAAGTCCTGGTGAGGCACACACTCCAGCTCTGTAGTGAAGAACATTCCTCACTTCCAGATTTGCACTGTGGTTGCAAGAAGTTGAGCTTTTCTTCCTTCCCAGTAGTTTGATGGTTTGTGAAAAGGTAGTAACCTCTGATCTCAGTAAGAGCCCTCTGCTTTCATTAGTCGTGAAGCCTGTCAAACTGGGAACTGTGCTGCAACTAAGCACAGCACAGCAACAAGATGGTTACTTTAAAAATCCTGTGACTGATTGGGGTCTGAGGAGATGGCATCGCTGTTGCTCAGAAGGAAACAAAACCCACTCTGGTGTTGATCTGAGCTGTTAGAGCAAGTCAGAGGGGAGAAAGATACAACAGGCTCTTGATGTGAGTAAAGACAGTTCAACATAGTTCTGCATATGGGTAGGGGGCCTCACTAATATTTCTGCTGGTCTTCCAGGGAACTGGAGGAAAACCCTCAGATTGCCTTCAAATCAAGCATATTTGGTTTTCCCCTTAGGAACACTGTATAGCTCCTGAAGATTTTGACAATGAAAGATGCACTTTTGGTGGTACATTAAAGCTGCTGTACACAGCAGTTTTAAAGTACCACCAAAAGCGCAACTGAGAAGAGATTCTGGAACTAGGTACACTGAGAGGCTGAACTTTCAGGAGGGGCTGTAGGACAGAATTGGGCATGCCAGAAATGTGTTTAAGTGCCCTCGTGCAGGTGCTGTGCTTCAGTCTGAGGTTCAGAGCATTGGGGTGGTATAGGGACAGAAGAGCTCCTTCTTGGGAGAGCAGGCTGGCAACGGGCCCATGAAAAAGCTGCTGTTGACAACAGCTTCAAAGTCTCGCTGTGACTCGGATGCTACTGTACTCTAACATAGTACAGTACTGAAAACCACCCTGGGCCCTACAGGAGTGCAGAAAGAGGGAAGATGAAAGACTTTCAGAGTAGGATGTTGTCACTTCAGATAAAACAAGATAAAGTTGTAAGTAATCATAAATCTTTGTGTATATGACTGTTAAAAGACACAAGTCCAGTATTTTCCAATGATTCTGGTATTTTTTAATTATTAGAATAATAAGATTTCAACTACATTAAAAATTCTCTTAAGCCCTATCCAAAAAAAGCACCCTTTGTTCATGGGTTATAGAAAATTGAACTCTAGCAGTTTATTTCTTCTTTATTCAAACAGCAGCTTTTTAATGAACTTGTAATCATAGGGAAGCTTTTAAAAATAAAGCCTTGTGCTACCTTCAGTAAGGAGGCATCTTCCTCAGCAGAAGCTCAAAATAACTTTTAACCACATATCTACTGCTGCTTGTAAAAATCTTCCACTCTATCTGTCTTGCCTTTAACAGTCTTGGTGCACTCACTCAGCAGTAATGGAAAAGGAAAATGAATGTAAAGAAAATAGTAAAAAAGCTTTCAGGAAGAGTTACAAAATACTGACTCTTCCCACACACCTCTTGTGTCACACTGGACCAGTCTCACATTCCATTTCACTTACCCAGGCAAAGTGGCTTCATTTGAGAGCTTCATTTTGTGTTGAAGGGCTTCTCTCCAGCTGCTGGCATGGCCTCTCTCTTACTCTCTTGCACTCTTAGCAGCCTCTTGCACTAAGAAATGTCTACCTAAGTACTGAAACTTTGCAGCTGGTGAGATGATGAGGAAATTACAAATTACTGTTACAATACCATATCTTACCAAGATTCTGGGGTTTGAGACATTAATCCTGCTATTGGTTCCACTTCTGTAGAGCTGAGGTAACTTCAGAATTCTGAGGTGTCACCCAAGGCTATCAGGCAGTAGCATCTGAACAGCAGAGAACACAAATCTAGTAATTACAGTGCAGCTTCTTTCGTAGTTTCTCTTCAGTAATACAACTCAGTGAGGCATCACAGTGCAAGCATTTTTGCTGTATTTGTTTGTATTAGATTCTTTAAGAGACCACAGGATTATCACGCAAGGATATCCAGGAACCTTCTGACTGAGCTCAATAAATAGGAGTCCATCCCTTTCTCTGGCACAGCTGAGGCAGGGTGCTCATCTCCTAAAATCACTGGGAAAAGTGTAGCAAAAATCCCATATTAGTGAAAGCTGCTTGCCTGTTTTAACCCCACTGAAGTATTAACGGGAAGGATCCTTTGAGAAGGACAGAAGCCTAAAGCCAGAGGTGGTGTGGATCAGGTTGGTCAGACAGGTCTGGCAGCATTTGTTGTAGAACAAACACCTCTGTTCCTGCTGTCTACTTTTGCTGTGGCACAACACCTTTCTCTTTTCTAGCCATGAAGGCTGAAACCCCAATGACAGAGAAGCATATTTTCCCTTCATCCTCACAAAAAACAGTAAGTAAAATTTGCATCATGTAACACTTATGTATGTCAAAAAGGAAAAAGGAAAATATCCCCCTGGATGCACCCTGGCTGACAGTAGGCTGCTGTGTGAACTTGGACACGAGGAACACACCCCACTGTGGAGCTGGGCGATGAACATATCCTCAGAGACATGGTTTGGCAGTGGATTCCAGTCTTGATGCCAGCGTAACAGAATTCTCTTTCTGTTGGTCTTCCTGAAGGATGGGCTGCTCTGTGCCATCTACAGCAGGGTGACCCAGGCATGACTAGCACATGTGACACATCATGTCCTGTCAGGAAGACATCATTTTCTCTCCATAATCAGTGTGAAGATTAGGGGACCCTTTCCAGACTTTACATGTCACTGTGGGTTAGTGTGGACAAACTTCATCCACATGGTTCCCTCTTGGTTGCAGATAGGAGTGACAGTTCTCACCAAGAACCCTTGTTGCACAAGCACAGGGAGAAGAGAGTTAAGCAAGACCCAGCAATATTTAGGATCAAAGTCTGGGCTCCTTTTGTTGGCTTTTGGCTGATCCCAGAGAGATTTGGTTTGCTAAACATGGGGGAAATTCCTCACTCAAAAAATCCCAAACAACAAACCAACAAAACACAGCATAAAAGAACAAAGAAAGAGAATGAACACTTTTCTATTGTTTTGCCAAACTAAGATAGAAACTAGGAGAGAAAGGCAGGTGCCAGAGCCCAGGAGAAAGTGTCTGTGGCAGCTGACATGTTGGCCCACCTATCATTTAAAAACCAGACTGGAAAACACCTCTGAGATTATCCATGCATTTAGAAGTAGGCATTCAGATCTAAACACCTCACTAGTGTGAGGCCTTCCCTGGCTCAGGAGGGGCTGAAGAGTCAGTGCTGCAGTGTTAGATGCAGTGCAGTGCTTAGCTGTGGGTGTGTTAACCCTGTGCCTTCACACTAATGTTGAGAAGTCAAGGACCAGATCACATAACCCTTATGTAACCAACACTGCTTTGAGGAGCCTTCCTGGATTCCAGTTTTGTATATTGATACTAAGGTTGTTTGGTAAATGCTTCTTGCGGTGTGTGCCTTGAGAGTCAAGACACTTAGTCCTGGCACTCTGTATTGAACAGGGAGCAGGTGTGCTTGAGACAAATGTACAAAAAGTGCAGAGGAGCAGCAGCTCTGCCCCTACAACCGACAGCAGGTAGAAGGAAATGTCTAGCTGGGCCAGGTCTCACTTCAGCATTTCAGGTAGCAATGGTTCAGGTTAGAAGTGTTTTGGAAGAAACTGAGCTTGGAAATAGCAAAAGGAATATTGTGCCTGTGAAGCAGTGAAAGAACAAGAATGCTGTCCCAAATATTGCCAGCTGAGTTGTGATCCGCACTACAAATACAGACTGGTGAGATCAGTTGAACATGGACAGAAAGAATATTTTGGGGGCAAGAGAAAGAAACATATCTGTCAGACGGTCATCTTTGCAGAAGGAAGCAGATAGAGCCAGGAGTTCCTGCAGGACCACAGAGAGCAGCAATGGGGAGCAGCAGCAGATCCTGGAGAGGGTGTCCCAGTTAGCATTTAGGTGCTGCTTTCTGGAACAGGCACTAAAGCTTCAGAGTAGTGAGAGCCCACTGGGGATGAGTGACAGACCAGTGCAAATTTAGATGCCTGTCAAGCCTAGCCAACAAACTGGGAGGAAAATGAAGTAAAGGAGGAGTGGTTAATACTAGTTCACTTTTCAAAATCTCAGCAGTAGAGGCAACCAAAACACCCTGGGGAGAAAGAACCATGGGTTGCCAGCTTTCTCCAGTGTGTCCTGCAGGCACAGGTATATGCCCAAACACATATACCTTTCCTCTTCAGTAAAGAACACATTTGTGCCACACAGCACAAACACATAATTCTAAAATCATGGAATAGTTTGGTTTGGAAGAGGCCTTCAAAGGTCATCTAGTCTCATCCCTCTGCAACAAGCAGGGACAATGCCATGAAGAGATGAGCAAGGTGCCTGGGCAGTCATCAAAAATAATCTAACTTGGAGAAAGATGAATAGATCCTTTGATTGCTGTACTGCTTCTGCCACCTGAACTGGCATAGCTTTGCACTGGGTAAGGAAGATACACTGAGAGAACTCTTAAAAAGTTTTGCTGCAGATGAAGAAATTTCCTTGAAAAGGCTAAGAGCCATAAACAAGTTTCTGGTTTTCTCAGTTATACTGGATTTGTGTGGCAATGTTTTGGTGGAGGTGGGTGGGGGATGCTACAGCTTCCCATGTCACACAGACCCAATGCCAGACACTCCAAGACAGATGCATTGCTGGTCAAGGTCAAGTCTATCAGCAGTGGTGGCAGAGCCTCTGGGATAAAATATTTAAGAAGGGGAGAGGTGGGGGGGAGGGGAATCCTTCACAAGAGCAATGGCAGATAAAGAAGAGAAGAATAAGAATATATGAGAGAATATAACAGCTCTAGAGATGCCCAGGTGAAGCAATCAGTGACTGTTCTCTCCCTGCCCTTATCTCATGAGCCTTTCATTATATTTTCACTCCCATGTCCATTTGAGGTGGGGAGTGATAGAAATGCCCTTACAGAACTGTCCCTTTGTGCTCCTGGTCTCACCAGGAAAGTTATACCTGAGTAACTGAGCTAACTGCTTTTCACTCCAGGCTGTTGTCCACCAGTATATTTTCAGTAGGTTTATCTGTGCAGCTTGATTCTCTAACATACCTGTCCCACAGCATTAGCAAGTTCCTGTCTTTGTGCAGTCTAGATTATATTTAAGGAAACAAACCCATCATCCCTCAGGAATGGATGTAAGCACATGCTTGCTTTTTCTCTGTGGCACAAAATTAATCAACTCACCTTGTCAATTTGTTGTTCCTGTGAGGAAACATTTAGTAATGTGCCTCCCATTACTTCTTTGGTTTTTTTTTTAATTTTTTTTTACCACTTCTGAAATCAAAGTGGAAAAGTCAATGTTATCAAAGCTCTAACTATTTCATGCATGAAGACCTAGAGATCAAATGATAACAGCAGCTGCCCACTCTTAGAAGAGAAGTGAAAGGTTATACATCTGCTGTAATATGAATTGAGACAGATGTGTTAGCTGAGAGGATCCTATGTCAGCAAGTATTTTCCCTGTCATCTGCTTGGCGTAACACAGCTCTGTGCATGTCCTTTCCCTCCTAATCCACACAGAAATAAATAATTATGCTCAGTGCTCTAAAGGGGTCATGGTGCAACTCTTCTGCTGTGAAAATTAAGTGCCTGAAACATATAAAACTTGTTTAAAGCAAAATTATTTAAACGTGTTTAATTGTCTCACTGATTAGTATCTGAGCATAGAGAGGATGTGTGATTAGGACACAACTTCCTTGCTATACCAGCCTGCACAAGTGGCATCTTAGTGATGACTGTATGGGACCAGTAATTCCTCCTGTCCAGAAGACCTGGAAGCAGATTTTCCTCCTTGCAGAGCAATCTCTTGTGGCATTTTCTCTCTGGGTAGCCTCAGATCATTGATGTGGTTAGTGGCATAGATGTAAAACGAGGGAGTCATTGTCTCATTGAAGTGGCCAGCCAGCACCTCCAGTTTGTCTTAGCAATCAGCAAAATCACAGCTCACGTGCTGAAAGGCACACACTGTAACTTGGTCCCCGCAGGAGGAAAGAAGTCGTCTCTGGTCTGTATCCAGCCCACACAGGGACTGCATATTGCGCAGACACAAATTCAAATATCATTCTTCCATTTCATCATCTGTGGCTTTAGATGGGAGCTGGGATTATAGATGCCTTAAAACTTCCATACTGCACATCCAGTTGCAGCATTAGGTATATAAACAACTTTTAAACTATCTTTAGCTCTCACTCAGGCTATGAAGCCCGCTGCTGGAGAGATGGGATTGGGGCATTCCAATGGCGTGGGTCTCTTGTAAAAAGCAGTCATATGAAGAAAGTACAAGTCTAAAAAGAAATCAGGTCACTGAATTCAACATATTCAGGTTAAAATGTAAATGCTTGGGGGTACAGAGTGATGACAGGCTCTGAGAAACTACTTTGGTAGTTATTTCAATGAGACATGAAATAGAGAGTGAGTGACTGAGTGAAACAATGAAAAAATTTTCACCACAATGAGTATGATCTGACTACAGGATCAAAAACAAAGGAGTTATGTCAGCAACTGCATACTTAGCTCTGCTTGTATCTTTCTCTCATGTGTGCAACATTTCTGACATGGAAATACTTGTCCTCACAGCCTAATGAAAATACTGGCAGAGCTTTATAAAAAAATCAGCAGAATTTTCTTTCACTAGACCATTGACTTCAGAAAGCAGTTATTTGGAAATATTTTGCAATATTTTGTCTTCTTTGAGGTGATATACTTAATTTTTAAAATATTTACACCCACTTTAGCAAGAATATGATCTTAAGCCCTTAAATAAGGGACTGTGACTTGCAGTACACATTCTTTCTTGGAATTTCAGGAAGAAACATATCTTTTCTGGTCTATAAAATAATTTCTTTTGTGTTGAAAAGTTTAAAAAGTGAGATTAAAAGTGCCTGGCATCTTCACTCAATAGGCCCTTGGCAGTACAAGGATTGTATTATTGTGCTTATCATTGTTAGGGTTCATTACTTCTGGCATAACCTGGGAAGATGCTTTTACCAGAAATGGTTCTTAAATCTTTTTAAGATAAGCACTCAAAAGGGAATAGTAAGAAAGAGACCAAATACAGCATAATCTAG
Source organism: Taeniopygia guttata (assembly GCF_048771995.1). Taxonomy (NCBI): domain Eukaryota; kingdom Metazoa; phylum Chordata; class Aves; order Passeriformes; family Estrildidae; genus Taeniopygia; species Taeniopygia guttata. The sequence continues at coordinate 75,151,048 of NC_133027.1, read as the reverse complement.
AAAAAGCTTTTTCTTAAAGTAAAAACCCCGTTATTTCAATAAACCATATTTTTCTTTCAGAATGCCTTTAGCTATCTCAGAAACGTTTTGATGGAAAATTGAAGTGTGTCAATTGGAAAAGACTGGTTTTATGTCTCATGGGAGGTGGTGTTTCTTACGATTTCTATTCCTTTTTATGTCTAAACTTCTGTGAGATCTTAGACCATGGAATGACATTATTCACCACCTACTTTCTCTGTCCAAAGCTGGGAAACTTAGCCTGATTGATGAGACTACAAAAGAGGATAAAAACATAAGCATATGATAATTCAGCTGTGCATCTTGGTGCATTTTATAAACTAGTATTTTAAAGTTTTACACTGAAAATTTTTAATTTATAACTTTGGTTTATCAACATTTTCTCCAATAGAATAAAATCTGTTTAACCAGCTTCTCTGAAGTCAGTGATTATCAACAGGAGGATGCACTTACTGCTTTTCATGCTTCTTTCTGGAACTCAGGCCCGCTATGAGCTCAGCTGGTTCTAAGAAGTGATGCTGCAGTGCAGCAGAGGAGTGCTATGAGTATGACTGTGCTCCTCCTTCAGAAATTCCATGTCTAGTCTGACAAGAAATCACATCTGAATCTTTACCATGACCAGCAAATTATTTCCCATCAGATTTTTTTTCTCAGCCTGACTTAATTTTCAAGAAAAATATCGAGTGCACTGGTGGAAGAAAAGTGATGGGTTGTGATGCCTGACAAATGCAGTCATGCCTTGGGCTGAGACGAGCCCTAAGCACTGAGTGTGCAGGCTCCCTCCCAAGTGCTCTGTTTACAACTGCTATCCATTTCATCCCTGAGTCCTAATTGCTCCTGTGGGGAAAAACCCCTATAGAAGGCCTTCAGGAGGGCTCTGTCTTCCCTGACAGGTTTGGCAGAGGTGACCAAGTGATAAAAACATTGCTGGACGCTGGTCAGTGCGGGATGGATGTCAGTCACTGTCACCTCATAATGTGAGAGGAGGGCTGCATCTGGCAAGAGGATAATGGAAGCAGATGGGAGTGAGGTAAAAGGGGAACAAAAATGATCAAAGGGGAAGGAAGTGCGGAGAATTACAAAATATAATGCTGAAGAGAAATTATAAAGACAACAAGCGATGGGAATAAGAGGAATCTAGAAACGCTGAACAAAGAAAGAGGAAGAAATAGGGAGACCAAAACACTAAAAAACAGAAATACCAAAACCAGCAAAAATGTTTGATGAGAAATAAAAAACTAGATGCAAACAAAAGAAGGAAATTTTGATAGAATTAATGAGGAAAAAATATATATTGACAATGTAGGATGGTCATAATGAAAAAATTAAATAGGTAACATAAACAATTTGAATGTAAATACATAATTTACATTTTATAGTCCAAAAGAATAATGAAGAGACTACAACTTCAGCTGATGGCTAGATTTTTGAATTAGATTAGACTGATCTAAATTTAACTGAAGGAACATGGAATCATGTTGGAAGAACATCGGGTTGCATGCCGCCTTTCTTTTAGAATTAAAAAAGGTGACATACTGTGTCATTTCAGAAGAAACTTGTGGATTCTGGAACAACTCAGACAATGTCTTTGCTTTCCCTATCTTTAAATATTTTCTTTCCTTAATTACTGGTGGCATAAAACTAACATGTGGTAAGATTTGAAAACCACAATTACCATATTAGCTAAGTGAGAGCAGATTTCCTTTCAGAGCTCTAACATATGAACCAAAAATAGCTAACATACAGATTAACAAATAGCTGTGTGTTGAAAAGAACCAACTCTTTCCACTTGCCACAGTGTGAAGGTGAAGCACAAAGCACCTGTAAAGCTGACTGATTGAAAGAAATTGTGTTGAAAAGGTAAGTTGGACTACGTACCTTGTGGTAACTTTGGAATTCACCAAACAGTGAATTCTTCACCTTCTGAAAGATTGTTATTTATGCTGGATATTGAATATATTACAGACTAAAAGCACAAGATACATTTAAATTAGAAAGCACCTGATTATGGAACAAGGTGAGCAATCGTTTTTGTGAAGAATTAGCCTCTGATTTATCTTTAATTAAGCATTAAAAATCTGATGTGTACTTTGATGACTCTCATTCCATAAAAATGTTGATAGTATTCAGTTTCTTCATAGCCTAATCTTGATATTCCAAAGGTAAGTTGTTGTCTGAGAGAGATGTTGGAAGCTGTTATTAGAAGTGCTTGTCTGAATATGTATTACAATCATGATAGACTTGGTGATTTGAAGTCACAGATTTGTAATGGAGAGGGATTTTCTACTTCTGTTTCTCATTATTTGCTGGTTACGTGACTGCCATGTGTTACATTTGTCTTTGTGCAATGAAGTTTGTTTTGCAAGACACAGATCCACCTCTTCCCTCCCCAAGTTATGAAAAAGAAGCACTAGAAATGCTTCAGTGAAATATCCCACAATGACATATCAGCAAATTACATTAGCAACAGAATGTGTTCCTACTCTGAATTTGCTCCTTTTAACAGGGCTTGAGCCCTTGTTTCAAGCTGTCAGAGACTGTGAAGAGGAATCTGTGGTTTTCTACAGACAGTGTTTACAGAATGTGAGTTCTCTGTAAACAGGATCGAGGCTGCTATATGTAGCTGTGTTACTACAAAGAGAGTAACTCTCAGTTTATCAGGAGTGAATGTACTGTGCCTTGCAGCATTTGAGGGACAGAAGATTTCAAAATGAAGCTTGTGTTTTCTTTCTAAGAAAGTCCAGAAAGTACCTTCCAAAGTCATCTCAAGTTAATTAGAAGATTTCCATTATTACAATTTGACATGAAAATACCAAGTTAGCAAACCAGCACAAAATTGCAGTTAAAAGTCAAAGCCCCTTTCAGGAACTGTTCAAAGGATGGCCTGAAAACCTGTGAAAATAGGGATTGTTATGAGTTATAAAATCATAACTAAAAAGTGAAGAGTACTTCTCTGTTGTGATTAAGGATGTCTTGAAAGATTCACAAGGACTTCTGTCTTCACCTCCTTGTCTCTGCATTGGAACTCCCACATCTTCTTTCCTCTGTGTTACTGAACTTTATAAAACCGTTTTCAAGTGCTTAACTATGTTATGGATTTAATCACAACCTGCTCCAGATCTGTGATGATGGGGAGTGGTTTAGTCCAAACAGCAATAACGAGGCCAAATTAATACTGTAGTGACCCTGCTAAAGTTATTTGAGTCCCAGATAGATTTCCCATTTTTTGCTTTGTATGCGTCAAACAGTGAAGATTGCTGTTCAGCAGTAACAATCAAAACATGCTTTCACCACATATGCATGAACATTTCGGTAAAACAAGACTCATTTCAGGGGTTTCAGGTATCTCTGTGTTGCTCCATGCACATGTATTTGGTAATAGCTGAAGTCTTGGATCCTGTGAAAACGAGCCATTGAGAAAATGACATGTGCCTGCTTAGATTATTATGAAGCATTATGACATGGTGCTTGAAATGAAGCAGTTCTCCTTTTGACACCAGGCAGTGTTTTTGTTCCATTCACTGGGTGTGGTCAGTGCAAAGAAGCACCAAACTTAAGCTGGTAGGGAGCCACTGCTCCTGTGATACACTGTTTTAGGAAAAAAGTGAGTGAGCAGAACTTCTGTCATCCTGCATTTCTTTAGGTCCAGTGTTCTATTAATTTAATCGTATCTTGGAATCTTACAAGACTGTCTGTATTTATGCTATTTTACCTTTTTTTTTTCTTTTTTTTCTTTTTTTTTTTTTTTTTTTTTTTTTTTTCCCCTTCCTGCTAACGGAAACATCTAAGTTGTGTTCAAACCCGGGTCTGGAAAAGAAATGTTCTAGGTTTTAAAATTTAGGAATTGTGAAATTAAATTAAAATTAGTTTCAGCTAGCTTTAGCAACATACTTGAACAGCATGAACATGAACAGCAAATGTTTGTGTCAAACAGGCAAATGCAACCACATTTTACTTATCTACCTGCATTTACACATTTTGTGTTAGCAGATCTGGACAAACATTTAGGTTGTGTGCACCTTGACATATAACAGATTACTATTTTTTTTTCTTCTAAAGCAGTTGCTAGTCAATTTGGCAATTATTACTTGTCTCACTTCACAGTTTTACTCTATTTAAATTTAAATGATTGATTTAAATGATTGATGTTGAAACTACTCATCTGCATGACATTAAGTGCACCCTTTGCAAAACCAGGTCATCATTAAGGACATTTCTGAGCACAATGACAATTAACACCCTGCTTATTATGATTCTGATTCTAGCTCGATAATTTTAAAAATAATATCATTACATAGGTAGACTAATAAGTAAATTAACAACATATTTGTCTCCAGCTTGAATGTTTTCAGCACAGCAACATTTTCCTTTACATAAAAAAACAGGTTATTGCTGTTGCTTGTGAGGAGGAAGTGGTGGTTATTCCAATTTAACTCTGTATCTTTAACTAATGCTGTTATTTCTTGTTTTCTAAATTAGAGTGTACTCTTGTTGAAGCTGATAAATGTGCTTGAGGCAGCCAAAAGAGTCACACATCCTCTTTCACCTGGCCTTCAGACGATTTTCAAATCACGTAAGTACTAAAATAAAACAGATAATCTATAATCTGTGCATATGTACGGCAAGTGTATTAAACTGAGCATATAAGTGGGATTCTACTTACAAGGGTGAACTACTCTTAAAAGTACTTAATAACTGCATTTTTTTTCTTCATAGAATTCTGTCTTTTTCCCCAGGTCTGTCTTTATTCATTGTGTTTCATTTGTATAATTCAAATAGTATATTTGCTCTTAAGATTGCAGTTTAGTCTTACATTTGAGTCCTTGCACACTGCTTTCATAGTGAAAAGAAATGTGATGGTGTGGATAAAGTGGAAAAATACTAAGCTCAAAAATTCAAGGCGTATACATTTAAAATTCAGAACATACGTGTACTATCCATATGTAGTACATAACCAATGTTAGGACACATCACCTTATATATATATGAAAATTAATTTTTATATTTAGCTAATACATTAATGCTAAATAAAGATGTAAATACGCAGATTATAAATTATAAAGATGCCTATGGACACACTGTTAGAAAGATTTAAATTGAAAAGGAAATTGTGTTTATAAGACTTATGATTCAACTTCCTCATCAGCCAGTGCATCTTTTTAAAAACTTCTGCGAATGCTGTTTCAAATTCAGAAAAGGAAGTCAGCTCAAGAGATTTAAATCAGGTCTAAATCTGATCTCTGCAATTCTGATTTCAGTTTGAGTCCTTTGCTACAACTCTCATACTAACTAACCATCCTCAGGAAGCTTCTGCTGGACAGTAGAAGTAATTTTGTGAATAAATGTGTGGCTGGTGGTGTCTTTTTCAATTCCTGTAGGATCAGGGGGAATATGCATCTTTCCTATGATGAGTAGATGTTCTCCATAAAATCTCTGCTGAGCTCTTCTGCAAACTAAAGAGCCTTTTCTAAATGATCATCTGAAGGGAGCTCCCTTCTTATCCCTCCTTGCAGGCAGTAGGAAATACCCTGGCTCCTTTTCTTCTAAATGCCCTCACTCAATCACCTTCCTTCTGTATATTATGCTCATGTTTCAGGGTGGCTGATAGAAGATATGCTGTCAGACTCTCTTCGTATATTTTAACCATGCAGGTCTTCAAAAAGCATGAATGGCAGACACCTAGAATGGTATTTTTCTTGCAATGAGAAAATAACAGTCTCAAAATTAATTACCTAGACAGGTACCCCTTTAATTCTGTCCATCTGAAGAATTACTGTAGCTGCCAAGTACAAAGGGTAACAGAAGCACCAAGCAAGGTCATGACTGTGTCTCTGGATGAGATCAGAAACTGTAAAGCAGTGGATAGTGACTAAAATTGTGCAAAGATGAACTAGGGGACCACAGCCCCTGGTTAATTGCATAACCTGCCTGCTGACCCTATATATCTCTGCACTTCTGAGAGACACCTTTAAGTTGTTTGAGATTTGCTTCAGAAGGTGTTAAAGTACTTTCAGGCTGTCATATTCCTGCAGCTTCTAAAAATCAGTTTTAAAAAGCCAGCAGATGAAGGCGGAGAGATAATTAAAGATTTGTTTAAAGGGCAGGAAATCAAGATAAGCTGTGATGCCTTAGCTACATCATATAGTTCAGGTCTTTACCCAGCTGCAGCCCTCTGTCATCAGTCAGCAACCCCACATGAGTCATTCTCATTATGCTTTTGGAGGGTGTTCTGTCCTTTCCCTCCCCCAGTTTCCCCATTGTATCTGGACTTCATCTGGCCCACTTTTACAAATTATTTCTCTCTCATTTTCAACATTAGGTAATTCCCAAACAAAAAGGTTTTGGTTTTGTAGACTTAAAGCTGACTCATATGCTCTTCCCAATTGGTAGCACGACTAGCAAAAAGCAGAAAAACTTGAGATAAAACTGTCCTTCACAACCTTGACAAATATGGGACCTCATGTCATCCTGTCCCTGAAATTAGTGGCTTGCTGATTGGTGCAGCTGTCAGAGAACAGCTAATGGAAAGAAGGGAAGGGCTGAACTCATGCAAGGGGAGTCTGAGGAATGAAATCTCTCGCCCATGAGCTCCTGTGTGAGGTTGAACAAGTTACCTAAGCCTAACTTCCTGTGTGTGCTCACCAATGACATGTTCCCCATTTTTTTTTTCTGTGACTTTAGACTCTGTGATCTGATTTGCAGAAGTCTGATCCTGGATGCAAACAGTCAATGGATTTAATCTTTTACCTAAGTGAAGTCCTTCATAATTTTAAATACTCTTAGTAAGTGATGTTGAGGGGGATACTGTCTCAAACCTCATAAGTGGATACTTAACTCTAATGACTCAGATTCTCCCTTTTAAATAAAAGTGGTAATACTTCTTCACCACAGAGTGTTGTGCAAATTAAGTAAGCCCTATCTGTAAAAGAGTTAGGTATCACAGTGATAAAGAAAAAGATTTTTTTTCATAGGGTGCTGTCTGAACTGCACACTGAACACTGCACAGTAAATCTGCGCGCTGAACAAAGACAAAACACGAATGCTCAGTATGTTCATACATTGTGTACTATCCTTTGCACTGTAAGATATTATTCTGCTGCTCTTCTATTACTTCACTCGTGTAATAAAAAAGGACAAATAATGTTATGTTGAAAGTGCTGTTAAAGGGTCATTGATAAAGGGTCAGAGTGGGAAAAAAGGGTAAATTGTTGCATTGCTATTATGAAGTATACTAAGGGAGTGCTGTTTATATTTTCTGTATTTCCCTCAATACATGGATTGCCAATGTCATACAGAAGTTCTCAAAGTAAAATTTAATTTGTTCTAATTTCTTGTGTGCAAATTCAATGTGAAATAGCAGTCACATATTCTCATATTTATTAGCCTATGAATAAACATTCAATATATGTCTGCTCTTAATAATACTGATAAAAACCATTCACTTTCTACAGCTGCACATTTTGTAGAGATGTGTGATTTGTTAACATTTGTTAACAGTGATGAGATTCTGTTTTGAGTAGGTTTTAGTTTCAATTTTGTTTTTCTACTTCAGCACTTCTTGTGCTGGTTTTCTGATCCAATCTACTTTATTTTCTTTTCAGAAATACTTAGGAAAATATTTTGAGATCCTTCTGAGCATATTTTTCTGAGAAGTGTACTGCCAAAATGAATTTTGTAAGTACCTAATTGATAAACTATGTTAGTATATCAATAAAGCAATGACTCTGTATGATGCAGATCCTTGAGGTTGCAGATCCAAACACTGTAATTTCAGGAGTGAAAATCTGAAGAGATGTTTCTGACAGCAGAGTTTGCTGTCAAAGCACTCTTTATTGGATTTTCACTACAGGTGTGGTTTTTGTCGTGCAGGTAAATGTGTCTCAGGCTAGATATCACAGATTGGCGTTCTAGCTGAGTAGAGAGAAGTAATCATTTTTGGGCTTGATTTAGTCAAGCTACATGAGTATGAAATGCATAGCATGTTATAAGGGCCTGTTTGCCTTGTGTGATGGTAAAGGAAGACTAGGCCCCAAATTCAAATTCAGACTTTTACAGAGACAAGCTGTCTGTGACAGCAGACTTGTCCTTTCTGCACAATGCATTTAAATATGAAGGTCTTTGGGACATCCAAAAGGATTATTTCCACATTTGTATTTGAAGTATGATTTTTGAAATTTCCTAGATAGTTCTTACAAGCCTTGTCTGTAGTGTTAAATGCATTTGTAATTGGAATGTGTGGTCAGTTACCTATCACGTTTCTACCATACCGGGATTAAAGTTAACATCTGTGTGTTAACTGGTGTTCTCCTTTTCCACAGACAGACCTTCATTCCACAGATTACCCCTACTATTCAGACTATGTTAATCTGATCACATCGCCTTGTTCTAAGCAGGAAGTCAGGAATTTCACAAAAGCATTTCTGCCAGTTGCATATTCATTGATTTGTATCATCGGCCTCTTTGGTAACATCTTTGTGGTGATGACCTTCGCTTTATATGAAAGAGCCAAGTCCATGACAGATGTGTACCTCTTCAACATGGCCATAGCAGACATACTGTTTGTTCTTACTCTTCCACTGTGGGCAATGAATTACGCCACTGATGAATGGATTTTTGGTGATTTCATTTGCAAAATGACTAGAGGTATCTATGCAATCAACTTCAGCTGTGGCATGCTGCTTTTGGCCTTTATCAGCGTGGACAGGTATATTGCTATCGTACAGGCAACAAAGTCTTTTAAACTCAGGGCAAGGACTCTCGCACATAGTAAACTCATTTGTTTGGCTGTGTGGATATCATCAATTCTAATCTCTAGTCCCTCTTTTCTGTACAGTGAAAGTTACAGCTTCTCCATTAATGAAACCAAAGAGATTTGTGACCACAGATTTGGCAGGATTTCTGAAAGCACGATGCTGAAATCGCTGCTGTTATGGCTACAAGTTGCATTTGGATTTTTTATACCTTTCATATTCATGATTTTTTGCTACACCTTCATTGTCAAATCCTTACAACAAGCTCAGAATTCCAAAAGAAACAAAGCAATTCGTGTGATTGTATTAATTGTAGCTGTTTTCCTAATTTGCCAGGTACCTTATAACATTGTTCTTCTGATAACAGCTGTCAACATGGGCAAGATTGACAAATCTTGTGACAATGACAAGATAATGGCTTATGCAAAATACACCACTGAAGCCATAGCATTTTTACACTGTTGTGTGAACCCTGTGCTCTATGCGTTTATTGGAGTGAAGTTCAGAAGTTATTTTGTGAAGCTAATGAAAGACTTATGGTGCAAGAGGCACAAGAAAGACAATAAACGTAATTCAAGGACAAACTCTGATACTTATCATTCAAGACAGACTAGTGAAATTCTGACTGACAATGGATCATCTTTTACTATATAACACAATTTGAACAACATTAGTACTGAAGGACTCTTCTCACCAAGAAACCCAAACCAATGTCACTGTGCATGTGACAGCAAGTAATCTGAGCTTCTCTGTGCCTCTAAATGAGATCCAATGATCTACACTTCTTTTCAGGAAACTAATTTAGTTAAAGGAATAATACTGTCCTGTGTAAAACTAAAACCTTATTCACTCCTCTTAATGCTCTTCTAAACTGCATCCTCTTGGAATTATAAAGTGAAGTTTAAAGAGGAACCCTTGTCGTTGTGTAAGGAAAAATTGCATCTCATCTGTCCTACAACACTGAAATATCCCCAAAATAATAAGTAAATGAATAAGGTTCTACGCTCTTTCTTACATTTATTGTTAATAATTGTTTCTTTTAATTACTTCTACCTGGAAATCCTAGTGAAGTGTGGCTCTCCACTGTGCTAATATTGCAGACAGGTCACATTGTGACAATATTAACCCAAAGAGATGGCATTTGAGCAAAGCATGACAAGGAATGCAAACTGCAGAATGAAAAAACAGGCTCAGGACTGCTGACATAGCTGGGCTGAGGTGCTTGGTCTTGTAAATCTTTGCCCAGTGCTATTCTGAGCAAAGAGTGAAGCTTTACTAGAGTTTCCTCTCATTGGTTGGCACAGGATTCAGATGCTGGAATCCAACAAAGCTGATAACCTGATGAATATCTCTTTGTGAAAGGTTGCCTCTTTCTACCTGAAATTCACACTCTACTTTTTAAAAGGCAACTAATTGGATAAAACTGCAATTATTCCAACACAATTTGTTGGGATGCGAATGGTGACAAAATATGAAGCATTTCTTTGCATTTAGCTACCGCTAGCAAAGATTTCTTAGGAATGCATTTACCAGCTCAAATATGCATATATATATAGTTTCAGAAATTAGTTAGAAGTTATTGTCTTAAAAAAGAGCAGAATGTGACTTAATTCAGCCAAAATTTTTACTGAGTCAGTATTTGACTCACTATGAATATAGGAATATTTATAATAAATGCAATTAGTTTTACCTAGCCTTGACTCTTCAGCAAATCTTCAGTGGATCTTCTGCTCATTGAGTGAGCTTTACCACTGTTGCAGTCACTGTGGGACAGTGAGGTAGCCAGAAGCATGTGTTGAAGATCCCTTGTGGATATCATTAATGGGACACATGAAATTAGTACTGCTTTGGCTGGTACAATCCATCCTTTTTTCCACTGCAGTGTCAGGTTTTTAAATATCAGTACCAGATATGATAAAGATTGCATATATTTATCATAACTGAATAGCAATTTTGCAAGAATATCATAGAAAATTATGTAAATACAGATGTATGCATTTGCTGTACATAGCAAAGATGATTTTCTGGAAAGAATTCAGCAAATAAAAAATGCAACTGAAAAGGAAAAGATCCCCTAATTTCTAAGAGTTCCGTGCTATGTTGCCATGAAACATTCCTTTTGACTCTGTGAAAAATCTGTCACATCTGAGCAGTCTGTCCATTGTGGGCTCCCTGAGCATGCCCCAGGCTAGGGGTTCAGAGCTGAGTCAGCTGCAGGGGCTCTTGGGCAGAACCTCCCAGTGCTCCAAAGGGCATCCCTCACCTCCTGCCAGCCCGCTGCCATGCCTGCATTGGCCTTCAGCCACTGAACAACCCAAACACTGCCCCAGTGGGGTTCGGGGCCCAGACAGCAGCCAAGGGACAGTCACTGATGAGCACTGTCACTGTCCCACCAGTGGTGACTTGCTGATGGACCCTGGGAGAGGGCAGGAAAAGTGTGCCATAGCCTTCCTGAGGGGGTTAGCAGAAAGAGCATCCTCCCTTGGTGGGGAGGGCAGAGCAAGAGAACAAAGCAGGGTCCTGCAGACCTGGGCCTTCCCCAGAGAGAGGGGTCAGCCTCACAGGTGTCATTGTTTGACACTGGCACAATGCCAGTGCCCCCATGAAAATGCAGTCTCCCAACTGTATGCTGTGAAATGCAATCGAGAACAGACCAAAGCAGGCCCAAGCTTAATAACAAGGGAAAAGAAAAAAACAACTTTATTAAGCTACTACTACTATAAAAGGAAAAAGGAGGGGGAAAAACACACACAAAATTCAAAATGAAAACCTTCCAATGCATTCCTCCTCCCACCACCCAAATCCGACAAACCACAGTGAGACACAGCCTGGACCCCAATCAGGTTTCCACCCTCCAGACAATTGATACTCAGTCCATCGAGAGAGAGAGGAGCTCCTCCTGTGCCACAGACCCCCCAAGAAACACAGCTGCCACATCTTGTGCTTCCATGTCACACATGGCACCACCCGGAGAAAAAAGTTTGCCAATGGTGACCCTCTCCTTTCCTTACACAGTGCTCTCACCACCAATGCATGGATGGATAGACTGCTTTTAGGATTTTTTCCTTTCAAGGATGCCCTGCCAAGAGGGGAAAAAACAACAGTTTAGTTTTTCATTTTTGGGAGCACAGTCCCCCCCCATTTTCCCCTGTGGCCAAGGATCCAAGAACAGAGATCTTCTTCTCTTTGTCTTCTCTGAAGGCAGGGGGCACCACCACAAACCTCCCTAACTTTTCTCTGTTCACTCCACTTCTGTCTTTTCCCAGCTGAAGCATGGTCTCTTTGGCTCACCGGCATCCTCCTAAAATACAGTCTCTCTTGGAGGAGAAGATTGGTTCAGTCTGTGGCTACCAAGGAAAAGTCCAGCCAAAAGCCACTCCATCATCTCCTCCCACCTAGAATTTCTCCTTCTAACATCCCAGGGTCTAAGCTGTCTCTCTTCCTCTCTTTCAAACCGAGGAGGAGAAAAATTTCACAAAGCCTTCATTTCTCAAGGAAGGGTTAAAAGACCCGACTCCCAAGGATGGCTCGCTGCCCAGGCTCCAGCTCCCACCGCCCGACTGGGCACCTTGCAGCCCCCCCCGCTCTTCTCCTTCCCTGCAGTGAACTGCTGATAAAACCACCGCTGTCTCTTTTTCTCTCTTGGGAGAGAGAGACTCTGGGGGGAACGGAGACATCCCAGATTTCTCCACCCTTCCATCTGCAGGGGGCCAGCCCGGTTCCAGTCCCTCCACCCTTGGGCCTAGCTCCAAAGGCCACATGGCTTCTCCCCTCCCCCACCCAGCTCATGGCCGGGCAGGGGAGAGGCTGCACTGCACGCTGACCAGAACCAAAGAGAGCAAGTTCTCCTGGGAATTCTGCTTTTAACCCCTCTGTGTTCTCAGAGGCGTGTCCACCTTCAGTTGGTCAATATCCAAATTGACCTCTTCCTTCTGAGAAAATTCTTTTTCCGTGTCAAAGCACGACAACAGGTCACCAGCCCCTCATAGCTGTGAGGGACCCAGGCAAGCTGGAAGTGGTGGTGTGGGACAGCTGCCTCAGGCAGGAGCTGCACAGCTTCTCAGCTGCTGGATTTTGTGAGGTAAAATGCTCACTGGAAATGACATTCATCTGTAGAAAACGTACCCAGCTACTCCCCAGTGCATGTGGGACAGAAGTGCTGCTGAGTGAAGAGGAGCATGGTACACACGTGGGACTAAAACAGCACTTGGAGCATGAATTGTGCTGATTCCAAGGCCTTGCCAAAAGTCCTGCTTGAGGTGCAGCCAAAATCTTGATTGCCATGAATGAGTGCTCTGTACCTAGGATAGATGAGGGTAGAAGACTGGATGGATTCCTGTGGTGGTTTAACATATCTGGTTGCCAAGCATCCAACGAAGCCTCTCTATCACTCCCTTCCTCAAGTGGACAGGGGAAACAAAATGTAATGAAAGGCTCATGAGTTCGTATAAGAGCAGGGGGAGATCGCACACTGATTGCTATAATGGTACTTGGAGGAGTTAATTGGACTTATTACCAGTCAAAATCAGAGTCAGATAATGAAAAATACAACAGATCTTAAAAATACTTCCCCCCCCCCCCACCCCCACTTCTTCCCCCGCAGATGTAACTTTGTTCCTCATTCTTTACCTCCTTCCCACAGCAGGGAGATGGAAATGGGGATTACAGGCAGTTTATCACATGTTATTTCTGCACAGCTTCCTACTCAGGAAGAGGAGTCCTTCCCCTGCCTTAGCCTGGAGTCCCTCACACAGCAGAGAGTCTTCCATTAATTCCTTCAGCATGAGTTCTTTCCATGGGCTGCAGTTCTTCACAAACTGCTTCAGTGTGGGTACTTTTCTGTGACTTACAGTTCTTCAAGAAAAAGCTGTTCCAGTGTGTGTTCCCTGTGAAGTCACAAGTTCTGCCAAGAAACCAGGTTGCAAGGACTCCTCTTTCCACAGGGCAAGAGGTCCTACCAGGAGCCTGCTCCAGTGTGGGTTTCTCATAGAGTCACAAAGTCACAACATTTTTTCATGCATCCACCTGCTGTCATGTGGGGCTCCCCCAGGATCTGCAGGTGGAGCCCGTGTGGAACTCTGAATGCTGCAGGGAGAGAGCCTGCCTCACTATGGTGTTCATCATGAGCTGCAAATGTATCTCTTCTGTGGCACCTGGAGCACCTTCCTTCTTTGCTGGCCTTGGTGTCTGCAGTGTTGATTCTCTCGCATATTCTCACTTCTGTCTTCTCTGTCCGCAATTACTTCTCTACCAATAACTTTTCCATTTAACATTACTACCATGGCTGATGGACTCAGCCTTGGCCAGAAGTGGGTCCATCTTGGAGGAGCCAATTGACATTGGCTTTGTTGGATGCAGGAGAAGCTTCTAGTAGTTTCTCAGAGTAACCACCCTTAAAGCTCCCCCACTACCAAAACATGACCTTGTGAACTCAATACATCTCCCAAGGGTCTGCTGTGCAGGGAGAACCACAGCTCCAGCTAGTGGGATGCTGGCCTTTTTGCATACACTTTGAGGGTAACTACAGGATGGAAGGGTGGGTAGGTAGAAATATAATTTAGATGTAATACCTTCTTGACATTTTTTGTGAAATTTACCACAAGGTAAAAGAAAAAGACCACTTTAGAGAAAAAGCAGTGGAAGAGAAGAATTTATCTGCTCGATGTCCAGAAGGAGATGGCCATAGTGGCAGGCTGGCCAGTGGATGTGGGTGGTGGGCTCTCAGATATTCCATCATGCCTTTGGTGGCCATCTCAGCAGAATCAGCTCATGAGTTGGGACTGATACTGGTAGTTCAAGGCATGAAAACAGCACAGATTTAGAGGAGCCTGGGAACTTGGTGTTCCTTTTAATGCTTATTGAGCAACATTTCAAGGCTTACTGCATTTTATTAGGGTTTTCTCCTTGTTGTCGTAACTATATATGACAAACATATGGTAGGATTTTCTTTTTCATTGCAGTTTTTTTTTTTTCATCTAGGATTTTTGGAAAGATAAGATTTAGTTTTGTGCAGGTTCATGTTTCCCACCACATTTAAAGAGTGAGAGAAGGACATATGTAGTGTTGCATCATGTCTTGCACAGAGAAGATGTGGCTGATAAGCTCTGAGAAGCTGATTCATATCTTCCTCCAGCTGGGGACTGGGTCTGGGTTGTGGTACTGGCTGGACCTACAAGGTCTCTCTTGTCGGCAGGCTCCATTCTGCTTTAGGGGGGTACAAAGTGGCCCTGCTTGATGCTTCCTGTTCTAGCAGTTCAGAAGGACATAGGTCATCAGTGCACACTGCTAAATAAAGTCAGTGCAGACAGTCTAAAGCTAAATCTGTTTTCTGATATCTATGATCATGAAAATGGACCTCATTTATTATTCTTTTCCCCACAATAAACGACAACTTTCTTCACAGGGTTAAATTTAAATTTCATGTGGTGTCTCTTCTATTTATATATTACATTTCTTAGAAGAGTGATCACTGTAAATTGGTGAGCCTGCAAGAGAGTCAAAGTGGACAGATAAGTTCAGAGCCATCTGTGCCTTGCTTCTAGCAAGGAAAGGAAAAGGATAGAAAATTAAAATTATACACCAAGGTAGATAGCATTTGGTGATGATTAGTGGAAACTAAAGTGAAACTGGAAAAACAGTCTAGAGAGGAACATCTTGCTATGGAAGGTTATTAATGATGATTTAGTACATAACAGATATAACTCTACTTTGGATCTTTGTAGAGCAATCTTGTTATTTATAATTTTGGAAATTCTGGGGAAATTTTCTTGCTACGGAGTAGCAAGAGATGGTATTTGAAGCTTTAAAAATTTGGACAAAATTGAAAAAAGTTTCAGATTAAGTGAAAATGATAACATTTCAAATAGTCAAAACAATTTGTCTCATGAAGCATTTAAAATATTTTTACATTTCTGGTTACTTTTCAGATACTATAAAAAATGCCAAGGAAATGATTTCACAAAACCACTGAAAGTGGTTCCTACTTTTTTATGCTGCTGCTGAGTAGTCAGGGTATTCCCTCCAACCGCCTCCTAAGGCAGAGGGTACCAATCCTCTGTTACCCATTGTGAGTTAAGGGCTCATAGCCTCTTTGAAAAATCTATGCAAAGTTCAGGTAAAAAAAAAACACTGAAATGTTGCCATCAAATTCTCCTACACCAGTAGATCGCATTTCTCTTCTGCATGTCCTTCAGGCTGAAGAGGAAATTAAATTACACCTCCTCTAGTGTGGATGAATGACACAAGACATGGTGGCAATGATGTGACCACTGAGTAGTGTTCTCTTCACCACTTGGAGCATAGATCAGTTTTTTTTATGACGAGTTCCTTAAAACAATTTCTTCATTTTTGATTGAATGAACTCCATTGCCTAACCTGAGTCAAAAGGCATCTAAGTTTTATTTACTCTAGAAAACAAAATCTAGCTATTTTGAAGGTAAAAATTCTTATCCACCAAATCAGGGCTGCTTTCTCCACAAACTGAGAAACCCATTGCCTGTGCAAATTTCTAGCTGATATTTATAGTCAGTTTTCTTTGAATTGATATCATGTTACCCTACTATAAATACTGATGCGTGTTTCATATTTCTAATGAAATCTTCGTCTTTTGTTTACATTTACTCCCTTTTTGTTGGAAATATATATTGAATTATTATCAATTATATTATCAATTTGGCCTATATATATTAGGTTCAGCTAAACAAGTCAAATTAATATTCTTCTACCAAAATTCTTTGAAACTCTTATTTCATTTTACTGTAGCTTCATAATTCCCAGATATTTATTAAAGTTAATACAAATTGATATAATAATATTTATAATATGTATTTAATGTATTTAGTCTGTAACAACTGGAATCAATTTATGAATTTGTGATTCACTCAGGATTAGAGGAAGTGGAGTACAACTGC
Source organism: Taeniopygia guttata (assembly GCF_048771995.1). Classification (NCBI taxonomy): domain Eukaryota; kingdom Metazoa; phylum Chordata; class Aves; order Passeriformes; family Estrildidae; genus Taeniopygia; species Taeniopygia guttata. The sequence goes on along the minus strand of NC_133027.1, from coordinate 75,134,370 downwards.
TTCTTCCACAAGAAGCAGTGGCTGAACACAGAAATTAAAGGTTTTGTTTCAAAATAGAAAATGTGTGATCTGGATTTATGCCAAGCACAGACAGTTGTGATGCTTCAGGACAAAACACGGGAATATTATTTCTACAGTATTTGTGCTTTGTCCTTTCTAGTGGTTAGGAATGATAAAGTAAAAACCTATCTAATTGCTAGAAAATTGGTAATTTTTTCTTTTTTTTTTTTCTTGTCCTGGATTAGATCATCCAGGTACTGTTTTTATTGTGATTTGTGGTTCCATTGCTGAAAAACTTTTACAAAAATATGGAGCCATTAAAGCAGTTGATACAGTAACTCTAATTGCTGTTCTTGATTTTCTTTGCTCATCTTTTTGCTATTCAGATTTAAACCTATTAATTTCTTGCAGGTATCGGACCAAGTTTTGCTTCTAGTCCATGTAATTTTTTTTTTGCTAGATCAAGAATGTTTTTATAAAAAACAATTTCTAGGTACTGTATTCAATTATAGATATACAGAATGGAAAAAATAATACTAAGATACAGAAAATGTACTGTTAAGAAGAATGCATGAATTATGTGTATATATAATTGATAGTTTGATTTCTAAGAGGAGCTTATTTATGAAAGGTAAAATCATCTCATTCATGCATTTCAGGCGAATTATAGTGTATTTTAACAATCTTTCTCATAAGATTATAAGAGAAAATTATAATAGCTTTGTATTTTTTTTTCTGATTCAAATTTAAACAGGATTCAGCTCATAACAACAGTGATAAAAATAGTACTGTGTTCAGAAGCTTTTTGCAGTTTGTGGTATTTTCAGGCCAGTGGATATGCATGTTTGGTTTACATTTCAAAAACAATTTCTGATAAGAAAGAATGATATCAGCTGACATACGAACAGTGAAAATAGAGATCGAACAACGTGATGTACTTTTTACATTGGAGTTTATTTGGCATGAGCACAGTGTTTGTTATTGAAAGTATTGTGTACTCTGGGATTTTCATAAAAACAGGGTTTATTTAACAGACTTGTCAATGCAAGAAACATTTTCTACTTTGTTCTCATTAACTTCTTGTTCTTGTCTTGTGCTGCATGAGGCAGCATTCATTAAAAATAATTTCTGATTGCAGTTGTTCTCTCTAAACAATTTTAATCCCTCTCAAGTTTTCTATACATATCTGTTGATTTGTAATTCAAAACATATTACTGAAGAGAGACATGGAAATTTTAAGTTGGCTTTATTGCTCAAACTAGAGGATTTAATTCCTGCTCACTTCTGTTCTTTTTATTTTCATAAAGGTACACTTTTTTTTTTCTTGTAGTAATGATGAAACTCTGCAAAAACTCATTAAACTTATGCCAATAAACATAAGCATTGTGTGAAAAGTATATTAGGGTGAGGTTCTAAAATATCTCTACCTATTTAAGAACCAAGGATCTAGCTATCAAAGTAGTACTGCTCATGGAAATCCATCTTGCAAAGGAAGTAGGGATTAGTGGTAAGTGGCAGAAAGTCGGTTTTGTTGCTGTGAGCTGTACCCACACTATTACTGTTGTTGTCTGCTATGGCCAGTGTAGGTGCACAGGCAAAGCATTGATCTTGGGAACTTCACTCAAGGTGAGCTTCACTCAAGATGGAAAAGTGGAGGCCATGATATAAAACATCTGAGTCAATTTTGTGGTATCACCTAGATCAGAAACAGAAAAGTGCTCCAATTTAAAATCTGTCTACAAATCTTTGTTGCTGTCTTCTTGATGCAAGTGTGGATGCTTGGATATTTGGAAACCATTTGGACTTTTTAGCCCCAAACTCATCCCAAACTCAGGATTCATTTTGTGTTTAGTAGGCAGTTGGATATACAAAAGTACCAATGTTCCTTGAGTACAAACTTTTGAAATTTCACATCTAATATCATAACTTGTTGTGAGACACTGCTGCTTTCTTAAGAATCTCTTAAGATTTGCTCAGAGAGCACACGTTTCTTTTAGGCCTAAAATTATTTTCATTGCTTCATTTTAAAATATCATGTGTGTGCTTCCACTTTAGTTTATTTGCACACTCAGACTGGTGCAAGATTTCCCTCTGGTGGTTACAACATGCACAAAGTGTCATAGCTGCACTAGCTTAAGAGTTTTGTCATTTTACACCAAAAGGATGCACATGTCTGATCTTAAATAGATGTATAACTTTGTAGGTGTAATCAAAGGTTCTGTACAGCTTGTATAAGCGAATCATATCACAGAGCACAATGTAGTCACGTTTTACTTTTTCCCCAGGTCAGATATTTTTTCATTGTGGGCTGGAGTTGTCTTTGTCTAACAGAGGATCGGAACCCAGTTATATCAGCACACATTAGCAGTTACTTCAGCTTTCTCCATCAGGTGCAAGAGTATTGTCCAGTAAACAGAAATAATTTTTATTCCTCATAGAAGATAGTAGTGTCTCCAGAGAATTTGACCTCTGCCTCTTTTTTCACTTTACCTATAAATTTCTGTTCTTCTAATACACAGCAACATATGACAAAAGGGACAAAACATCACAGGTCCATTTCAGACTCATTTGCTGGCAGCTCTTCTGTTTAGGATTAATTTATAGAAATTAACAATAGGAGAGGATGTTTGAAATCCATTCTCAAGCTGCTTTTAATTACTATTCTCTTTTGGGGTTAAATTATTACAGAGTCACAGAATGGGTAAAGATGGAAAGGACCACAGTGGGTCAGCTGGTCCACTCCCTGCTTATACTCAGTTAACAATGCCTACTTGTTTTGTCTTAGAGAGTTACTGGTTTTGCTACACTGGCCAATAGCTAAACTGATCCTTGTTCCACCCAGAAAATTGCACAAAAACTTTATTGCCAGGGATTTAGCAGAACCATTGGAAAGAATTGCACTCACGTTGTGGCAGTCCACTGCAGAGGCAAGTGTCTCTATATGTAGAGCTTTCTCTCCAGATTTATTTCTACATGGTACTGATGGCTTCTTCATAAACTCTGTGTAACCAAGAAGTATATTTATATATGTATTTATATATTAGGTATATATTTGTAGACTTGTGTATTGCTTCCTTATTTGTGAACTTCCAGGTCTCATTTTCATGCAGCTTTTTTCTTCCTTAAATTTGTTTGTCAGAGGTCCTAAGCATCCTGCTGTTTCATATTTACTCGCTTTGCAGATAACTTCAGGATCACTTCCACTGCCAAATAGCCCCTGACTAACTGTACAGCAGGGTAGACTTCATGTGGCTTGTGACTGAGGTTTACTCCCATTATATTAGCACTAATTATATTTTCTTCTTGAATATGAATGTATTTGGACACCAGAGGATTGCTAACATCTCACCATGTTAGTCTCAAGGATACGAAGGATGTGACAGCTCAGCCACTGCTCCACTCTGGGAGAAAAAGTTGATATCAGAAGCTTGGATAAGAAATAGGCAGTGAGAGAAATGTAGCACATATATTTAACAGGAGACTATAGAAAAAAAAAATGTAGGGTGCTTTTTCATTTCCAGAGAAACTTTTACTAGGACATGCTGACTGATCTTCTTTAGCTTCATGTAATTTGGGACATTTTCAGAATATTGATCATATTTAACTTTAACAGGTAGCAAAACATCCTACAAATTAATGGAGGCATGGTATAGAAATGAGGAAAAAAGAAATTCCAAACCAAACTGATTTGGAAGTTTACCACTGTTGCAATAACTCTTCTGTGGTAAAACTTGAATGGGCAGCATGCAAGACAACAAAAATCTCTCCATGGGAGCTTTTACAGAGGCCAAGATAAATTACATGTAATTCAAGCACCCTAGAGTATTCTAAATGGTAAACAGTAAATGAGCCATGCTTAAATGAGAGTAGTTCATGTCAACTGAATTATTATACTGCATTGTGGATACTGTTACTAAGTTCTTAGTAGTGTACATTCAAAGCTAGTAAACAAATCACAGCAACAAGTACTAATTCAGGAAGAACAAGACCTCAAGCTGTTGCAGATGGGAAGTCGTGAGCTTGGTCTGAAACTGCTTATCCAAAAATCCAGAAGGAAGTACTTTACTCAGGATATAGCTGAGTTTGGAGGTCATACCACTGTTACATGCTTGAGCAGGCTGTTTGGGGCGGACAGCTGTCCATGCTACCAGCAGATGGGTGAAAAAGAGGGATTAAAAAAATAAAAAAGAGAGAAAAATTAATCTATGCTCTACATTGTGGCTGCTTCTAAAGACTCCAGGGGTATTTAAGCAGCTGGTAGCATCCTGCCCTGAGGGGACCTGCCATCCACTTGGAGAAAGAATTAAAAATGTTAGGAATATCAGTATTAAGGTGTTCACACATTGCATAAAAATGTTGCAGCAGGCCAAGTTCAGCCAAGCTGCTCTCAGCTAGGAGTGAGGACCAGTGTCATTTCACCACACATGAAGGGCTCCAGTGCTGCTCCTCTTGACTCCAGTGGCATGATGGATATTTTAGTAGCAAATACTGAGACAAATAACACATGCAGAACTGGCCATAGATTAGAAATAATTTGCCACTCTTTGATGTCAGTGGTCACAGTATCACAGTAATGAATTTTATCAGTTATCAAATAGCAGCTTTCAAATGCACCAGCCACTGTTGCCACATGAAGCAAATGACAGCTTTATATAAATAAATGGCTGAGTTCCTCACCTTAAATAATTTTTAAATTTTCTATTACGCAATCAAAAAATTACATATTGTATAAGAAGACTGAATCTCAAAGTATAATGAAAAGCCGGCAAATATAAACATATCACAACCCCATTAATAACATTAAAAAGCATGATCAATCTATACACTTCCTAAATGTATTTGTCAGTCCATCTCTTATGACAAAAGACTTGAAGATTATCATTAAATCCTAAATTTAATTAATTCTAGGAACCATCTGGCACTCCCTTTTGCTTAGTTGATACCAGTCTTGCTTTTCGCTAAAATCACTGTGAGGTGAAGTGTTAGATATTGCTCTGATATTACTGATAGCTCTGTTTTTCTCTATAAAAGCAGTTGGCTAGCTAAGTATTTTTGGGAATTATTCAATACTATTAAAAGAAAATATTTAATGGGATTTTTGTGTTTGTGCATGGTATTTTTCTTTGTGTCAGTTTAGACATGGTCCACAGCATACATAAGTTAATGCAAATTAACGCCAGACTTCATCCATTTTATGTTATTGTTGGGTTTTACATGGTATGGAATCATAGAATGAGTTGTGCTGGAAGGGACATTAAGATTCTAAACCTCCTGCCATGGGCTGGGATGCCACCCAACAGACCAAGTTTCTCAAATTTGCATCCAACCTGTCCCTGAACTCTTCCAGGGATGGGGCACCCATAGCTTCTCTGGGCAACCTGTCCCAGTGCCTCACCAAACTTAAAAGTAAACTATTTCTTCCTAATATATAATCTAAACCTTTCAAACCTTTTTATCTTAAGACAAATTCCCCTTCTCCTATCGCTATGTGTCCTTGTCCCTCTCCAGCTTCCATGCACTGCTTTAAGGTACTGGAAGGCTGCTGTAAGGTCTTCCCTGGAAGCCTTCTCCAGGCTGAACAGCCCCATCCCTCTCAGTCTGCCTTCACAGCAGAGGTGCTCCAGCCCTGTAATCATCTTTGTGGCCCTTCTCTGGACTTCCTCCAAAAGTCCATGTATGTCCATGTTTACAGAAGGGCAATATAACACATGAAGCATACTTATTTGCATAAGTAGATAAAATAAAGTGTAATTTTGTTTTGGGGTTCTCTAATTTTCAACACAGAAGGATCAAGATCTGTACCTGGTTTGTTAGCTATCAGAGCAGTGAAGATGAAGTACGATAAAACATTATTCTGTGCTACTTACAAGAAAATTGCCTCCGCTGATTTATGTCTCTTTTTTCTGTTTATCTTTATGCCTTAAATTTATGGCTGCTACTTCACTGTTAATAATAAGATTTTAAAAAGGAAAAGAAAAATTTACAAATCATGACTTCTCATTGCTATCTTCAGTAGGGAGAAACTTATGCAACTGCTTCAGGGTTTAGGAAAATTCTTCTCCCCTAAGTCGTTCAGAGAGTGGAATGGGAAGGGGATTCCCCTGGGTACCCCTGTCACTGGCAGTTCTTCTGCAGCGCTACGTGTCTGGCTGTGAGGCTTCTGCTGATGTCTGTAAGCCTTGGTACATGGGGTTAACTTCCTAATGCTGTTTTGGGGACCTGATTAAAACTGTTAGGGCTTTCAATTAGATTTATGCCTTTTTTCCTTTTTTTTTTTTTTTTTTTTTCAGGGAAATTTGTGAGGTTTCAGCAGTATTAAAAGATCAGGCATTTATAGACATACTGACTTGGTTAACACTTCCAGCTAACACATCAAATGTTTTAAAATTACCAGGGTGGAAGGCCTGTGAAAGTGTAAAGTATTTTTCTTATTTACTTTGTCTAGTATTTATTAGGCAATGACCTGAGGTAAAACATGTTGCTTTTTGTGATAGTTTTTAAATGAAAAAAATTTGTTAAAGCACAGATTCCCCACAAACACTTCACAAGCCATTCATCAGCTTGTACCACCATTCCTTGCTTCTTCCTGCTGGCTGCCAAAGTGATGGTGCCAAGTACCACTTCAATGCCATGCAGAAGTGGTACTTCTGCCTCACAAGGAACAGCTGGGCTTATTTGGCCATATTTACTGAGGAACTACTCTGTTGCCAGCAGCATGAGCGGCTTCATGTGGTTTTGACTGAGAGGTGCAGATCAGGAAGAACTGCAGGGATCAGGGCTTTAGAGAACTTCTGTTTATTCAATAATTCCCTGACAACCAGCAACAATGAGAAAGCAAACACTGAAAAGGTTCATCATAGAGCCAACTTTCGTGTTCAGTTTCTTATACAAACTGAAGTCAGCTACCAACCTAGGCAGTTTCCAGCATAAACAATTTCTTAGGTATGAAACCTCACATGTTAAGAATACATCCTGTGCTTTTCTGAACTTAAAATACATTAATATGGATGAAGAAGGTAAATTAGCATGGACAGTTACTGGAATTACTTTTATTTTTACTGGAATAAAAGCTGACAGTGTCACATTTGCCACTCAGACACCTCTCTATCAATGTCAAGGTTGGAATGTCTTTTCCTTGATGATCATGTCAAAAAAGCTGCCTCACAAAATCCAATTCTTCATAATGCTTTACTTGAGGTGCCTAAAGAAAAATATTTGTTGAGAGAGACTCTGGGCAAATGTTTCCTCTTTCCAGATTGCATCATTCCCAGTCTTAAGATTGTATTTCCTTCATTTGTACTTTGGAGAAAGCATGACCAGGACATGGAGTCTCCATGCACCTGGTACAAAATGTGATGTCAGTGTGACAAGCCACGAACAGGCTTTTTATTTGCACCTTATTACAGACCATAACCTTTATGCTGGCAGTTGACAACTGCTCACCATTTGAACTTGGAGCCTATGAACAGTTTAGTGTTTTGGTTTTTTTGGGGTTTTTTTGGTTTTTGTTGTTGTTGTTGTTGTTGTTGTTGTTTGGTTTTTTTTTTTTTTTGTGGGCTAGTGTTGTTTTCTATAATTTAAAAATGGTAAAAATACCCAAAACAAAACAAAACAAACACCAAAAATTCCCTCCAAAATCACAACCAACTTGCATACAGTTTCTGGAGTCTGAAGATACTCTGCATTCAGCCTGGGCTAAAACAAAACCTCTCTTGGATAAAGAAAGAAAATAAACTACAGGATTTGCTACATCAGTATGACATTTTTGTTCATGGTGACTTTTGTCACACTTCCCTAGAATGAATTTTGGAAACGAGGGTATGGAAGCAGACACTTTTAAGGAGGAAGATCATCCATTACAGCAGACTGCCCGTGATCTGACAAGCAGGGCACCATTTTCGAGTATGACTGAAAAGATTGTATCTTCTTTATACCCAGGCTGGGCTGACAATATGAGTGAGTCCTCCAGCAAGAGATTTTTAGAATTGAAAATCTACTTTTTTTTCAAATTTTTTTTCCCATGTTCTAATCATAAATGTTGTGACTAAGTCATCTCAGACAGCCATGTCTTTTGTTTTTCCCCCATGTACATACAAAAATACTCATAGCACATCTCGTTTGACCAGTTTGGATGGAATAATTTATAATCAAAATTTTATTTATCTCAGTTGCCATATGAAGAACATCTTCTTTTAAAGGTTCACTTAAGACAATAGGCATAACTTTAGGCACAGTTAAAGATAACAATAAAAATTAAGTCTGTATGGCCATTCCCTTGTCTTTGATCCTGGAAACTCTTGGAGCTGGCACTATTTTAGGGAAATACGATTTTTCATTATTGCTTTCATAAAAGAAAATGAAATTTTAGCAAGTTTCATCTACATCACTCATGAGTATTGTACCTGTTGTTAGCTAACAAAATAAAAGGGACTTTGCTTCTTCCCCTCTCAGTCTCATGGGTTCAGAGAACCTTGTGTAGGAATGACAAAATATTGGGCTGGATAAACAATGGACAAGCAGATCATTGCACCATTGGAGTACAGCAGGTGCTGTCACTGAACATGCTCCCAGCAGCTGGAAAAGCTGAGTGTCTGTCAGAGCTGTGGAGCACATGTGCAGGCAGGAGGTGTATTCTGGGGTAGGTGCATCAGGTGGGAAGCAAGGGCCAACCACCACCCCAACAGAGACCACCAAAAGCCAGGCTTTCTGCAGCTTGGGTTGTCTGCTTGCATTATGGGACCCTTTCTGGGCTTCCTGATGATGCCAGCAGTGCAAAGTATGAGACTGAAGGGAATGAGAAACTTGAGGAAGAACACAGTGTCAGATCTGATTGAAGGTCTTGTTTTCAAACTAGATGGTGTGTGGCGATCAAAGATTTTGGGGTGAGATAAGCAGGATTTCAGCCATTGACCCTACAGCCAGAGGCTTAGCCACATCAGCAGTGGCACAAACAGGTCTGGCTGTCATTGTGCCAGATTTCCTGGTGGAACTATGCCACCGTGAATTAGCTGTCGAGAGCCACTGCTGTGCACTAAGGAGACAGCCTGAGAAAGAGAGAGGATGGAGACTATGGCTGAGTAAATGGTATCTTCATCATCCTGTTCTTTTTACCTGAGAGAAAAGTCTGGTTGAAATGACAGGCAAAAGCCAGCAAGCTGTCTGGGGTGACCAGGTGCAACAAATACACAGTCTGTGGCTTCCAAGTTTTCTAATCAAAGCAGAACTTCCAAGGAGTAATTATGTTGCTCATTAATCTCTGCCCAAATGCTACAATTTGCAAGGTATTTGTTGTTACTGCCAGCAATTAATTGGGAGCAGAACTGTTCTGTGGCTGTGCCACTTTTTGGGTTCTCAGGAAGGGCTGAAGAGTGAGAAGGAAAGTGTCTTAAATCTGCTATGCTTCATCATACCAATTTCTCTTCCCCTGCCCCAGTGCTGTGAATACTTTAATGGATTTCTGAAGAAAGCAAGTACAGTTGGTACTATGAACTTAGGACAAAACTTATACAGTAAGAAATATATTTATAGGATTCTCTTTGGGTGTATTTACATACCTTTATCTTATACATAAGGCCACAGACAAAATGCTGGCTTGAATTAAAAGGAGGAAAAACCTGCACTCAAAGTCCTCTTTTGTTACAGGACGCAGTGTAGGTTTAGGATAGCAAAGGACATTGCATTAATTTGGTCCCATTAAGCTTTAAAGACATATAATATGAAGAACTAGTAGGTCTATGATGTATCTTATTATGGTAAAGGTAGTTGCTTTAATATTGCTATACATTTAAAGAAGTAACACAGCATTCAGGAGTAATGAACAGGGACCTGCCTGAGTCTATGCCAGCAAGGTTTCAAATCCACAGGTCAGCCTTCTTCCAAAAAATGCCTTTACTGAGGGGTG